>NW_024062812.1:0-600000 GCF_006381635.1 Hibiscus syriacus | reverse complement strand
GCCTCCAAAGAACTAGTGTTTGATGAAGATGACCCTCCCTTGTTAGAATTATGCCATGTCATATTCGATTGAAATCCCTGGGAGTCATTGAAATTCTGCTGCCGAGCTGGTTGATGAGCAGTGTTGGTTCCTTGATTTTCCCATGAAAAGTTTGGATGTTGACGACATCCAGGATTATATGTATTAGAATAGGGGTTGTTGTTACCTCGATTAAAGTTGCCTAAAAAGTTGATGGATTCTTGATTGGTCGGTCAGTCACTCTCATTGTGATTGTTGTGGCATAATAAACATGCTGAATGGGTTGCCTTTACTTCTCTCACCTCACTTGGCCTTTGTAAATTCTTTAACATATTGGTAATAGCAACAAGTTGGGTGGACACGGTATCTTTAGAATCTAGCTCGAAAGCTCCATGTGATTTGTGCTCAAATCCAAGCCTTGTGGATGGAAACTGATAATCATTGGTAGGAATCCTATCTAGAATGTTAAATGTTTATGCTGGTGATTTGTCAAGTAACGTCCCATTTGCCTAGGCATCTAACATCATACTCGTGGGTGCATTTACTCCATTATAGAACATCACCACTTGCGTCCAATCTTCAAAACCATGATTCGAACATTTGCGAAGCAATGCCTTGTATCGATCCCAGCATTCATACATTGACTCGTCATCAGCCTGACAAAATGAAGCAATTTCGTTCCTCAGTTGGGTGTTCATATTCGGAGGATTATACCGTAGTAAATTTTTTTTGCACAGATCAGTCCACAACTCCATTGAACCCGCTGGAACGCCACTCAACCAAGCCCTTGCTCGGTCACACAGAGAATAAGGAAATAACTTCAGTTTCAAAACATCTTCATACACTCCTTGTTGGCGAAAGGAATCACAAACCTCCAAGAAGTTACGAATGTGCTGCCTGGCATCTTCATTTGGCATGCCCCCAAATTGCCCTATAGAGTTCAGCATATTGAACATGACAGGTTTGAGCTCGAAGTGGGCTGCCTGAATTTCTGGTGCCACAATTCCAGGATTTAAATCATCTAAGATCGGGTTTAAGTGATCACGAATGGCACGAGGTCTGGCTGCATTCCAAGCATTTGGAATTTCCCCGACATTTTGATCATCCTCATGACCAATGCCTTGATTTCCGATTTGATACATATTTGCACGTTGATCTCGTCTTCTTCTCCTAAAAAGCCTCTCGATCTCAGGTTCAACCGGTTCTAATAGCTTGTTCGAACGTCTTCTAGTCATACACCAAGAAAAACCTGAAATAGATAAAGAAAACAAAAAGTAAAGATATCTAAAAAAAATAAACAAGTAAAATAAAAATGCTTTAACAAAACAAATTAACTTCCAGTTGACAATCCCCGGCAACGGCGCCAAAAACTTGTCCGCTCTTTGTGAGTACTATAAATGGTGTGGATATGTGTGCAAGTATACACAATCAAACAAGTAATAAAGTGATGAGTGAGTATCGTTCTCCACAGGGATTGAGGGAAATCAATAAGTTTGTCACGGTACTTTACTCTGTCACCTAAGTAAAGTTAGAGATAGTATATATACAAATGATAATGTTGTGGCAAAATGAATGGATGGTATGGAAATGGAACGATGGCAATATGGTAGCAAATGGATATGTTGTGGCAAAATGAATTGTGTGTAGTGCAATCAAATAAAAATGTAAAGGCAAAATAAATTGTAAATACTATATTTGCTTATAAGAACTTTAGACTCCTCACACGATAAACTACTATGGGAATGAGTGATGTGAGTCACTAAGGAAAATCTAAGTCTACTTTTCAGAATGGTCTTACTTCTATCCCTTAACTGTCCGACAGAGTTTACTAAGGGTGCCCTATGCTATCTCTAGTTAAGGGACTCGACAGATTGAAGATGCCTTGGCAAAACCGATTGGCGTTAGCTACTACAGGGATCCTATTAGACCAGATAACAAGATATGTCTCGACAATACCTTTTTGCGGCAACATTAACATCTAACTTATCGCTCATGCACAACTCCTTTTAGTCGAATGAAATCCTAACCTTATCTCTAAGGTGGATTAGGCCTAGTTACTATCTAGAACCCCTTGCTTATGTGGTTCCTCCCTAGTTTCTCTCGAATACTAAGGATATGCTACTTAGGCATTCTCTCGAACACTAAATAATCACTTAAGGAATAGATACTCTCATAGCTCCTACAACCTTAAGGTATTAAAATTCATAAGTAAAACATATTATAACATAGAAAAACAATAATTTATTAAAGAAAATCTTAAATATCCAAAATAGACTCCCATAAAATAGGATTAATTCATGGTGGGGTTCGAAATAAGCAAGCACAAAGCAAGTTAATCCGTTCCTTACAACCCAAATAATAAATAACGAATGCAAGGAGCAAAGGGAAGGAGGAAAAGCCTTCGACGTGCACTGCTGGAGCTTCCCTCAGCCACCACGAACAGTCCCAGCGATTTAGCTCCTCTCGGACTCCTAGTTCGCCACTCCCTATAGCTTGTCAACGGAGGAATTCCACGGCAAAAACGATTGACGGAACAAGAGAGAACTTTTTCTCTGAATTTTTAGGCTCTTGGCGGCTGTCTAAAAATCTCCAAGTCTTTGTGGTCTCATCTTCTATTTATAGGGATAGAATGAACCTAGGGCTTTATGATAAAAATTACCCTAGTACCCTAAAGTTCATTCCTTTTATATAAGAGTCAGTGCAAAGATGGTAACTGGCCTCTCCTTTATGGCTGATTGCATAAAGCACTTTTTATATCATGACAGCTGGCTCTTAGTAAAAATATTTTCTTTGACTTTTTCTACCCAGAAATATCGTCTGAGATGTCGCGGCAATTGGATTTTTCTCAATAGTCTCATCATGTCATGGCAATTCCCTTTTGCTTATCTTTGCTCTCAAATCCTGCACATCATTAAACAAAACACATTCCCATAACGCATCACTGATTACAAAATAAAATGTCACGACAAACAAAATTTCACCACATGCAACTATATGCTCCTAAATGCATCTATATGATCCTATATGAGCTCTTAGACAGTCAATAACTTAAGTGAAAATGTCTCAAATATGACATTTTTTCGGAGTTATCAATTACTTTGCTAAGCAATTTGAATAAAGATATGCTTCCAGTATGCGTTTCATGTCATATGGGTAAAAGTCATAGGCTGCCATTTTATGCGTCTGAAACTCAATATGAATGACTGTTTCAACTGGTTTTCTCTGATTTGTGGGTCTGAGTCATATTGAATCGAATGGCTTCAGGTACTCTGTATCATTTGTAGATGCTTTTTCGAGGCATTCTTGGGTATATTTATTGAAGAACAAAGGGCAGGCAGTTCACGCCTTTCAACTGTTTCAAAAGCTAGTTCGGACTCAATTTGGACAGGAGGTTAAGGCTGTGCAGACTGATTGGGGAGGTGAGTATTGATCTTTGTTAGTTGTGCTTCCACAAGGTGGGATTCAACATCGAGTGACATGTCCTCATACGTCTCAATAGAATGGGGTTGTCGAGAGGAAACACAAGCAATTATTTGGAATGGTGTTAACCTTATTAGCTCAAGCTTCATTACCTTTGAAATATTGGTCCTTTGTAATTGTTACAACATCTCACTTAATTAACATGTTGCCAAATAAGGTCCTTCAAGGTTTTACTCCGTTTGAAAAATTGTTTGGGAAGCCCCCTACGTATGATCATTTAAGGGTATTTGACTGTAGGTGTTTTCCTCATCTGCGGTTATTTCAACCCCATAAGATCACATACAGGTCATAACCGTGCGTGTTTTTGGGTTATAGCATGAACCATCGAGGGTACCAATGCTTAGCAACCGATGGACGAGTGTATGTGTCTCGGCATGTCATTTTCGATGAACGTGAGTTTCCGTTTGCTAAGTATGGAGCTGTAACGAATGTAATTACTGTAGAGAGTCTGTGTAATGGCAATTCATTGGTTATGGTTCCTGGTGCTCGGGTTATGTGGAACAACAGATGATGCGTCAATGTTTGTTCGTAGAGTGGGTGGTGTTCGTGTGATGGTGCTTGTTTATATCGATGATATTATTATCACTGGTGAGTCTAATGTTACTGTTAATGAGGTTGTTAGCTTGCTTGGTAAAACGTTTTCGTTGAAAGATTTAGGAGAGTTGGGGTATTTTCTTGGTGTTGAAGTCCATAGGACTTATGAGAAGTTAGTACTGAGCCAATGTAAGTTCATTCGGGGGCTGCTGGAACAGACTGTATGCTTGCTGCTAAGCCTGCACCTATGGGTGTAAACGAGCCGAGTCGAGCTCGAGTATTACTGAGCTCGACTCGACTCGAAAACTCTGAAATAGAGCTTGACTCGAAAACTCGCGAGCTTAAAATTTTCAAGCTTGACTCGAACTCGAAATCCTGAACTGAAGCTCGTGAGCAGCTCGAAAAGGCTCAAAATGAAAAAAAAAATTCTTAAACTTAACTCGATTGAAGTTTCAAACTCAAACTCGAACATGAACCTTAAATACATAAAAATCTTACTGTATTTTTAAAAAAATCATTACATAAATATTAATATTATTAATAATTTATTTTCTAAAAAATTAAAATCTTAATATTATATTTTTGAGCTGCTCACGCGCTTTTTGAGTCGAATATCGAGTAGCTCGTTTCGGCTCGTTAAGAACTCGAGTCGAGCTCGAGCTCGAGTCGAATCCATTCGATCTGAGTATTTATCGAGCCTTAATTGAGTCTATCTCGAGTAGCTTGCGATCTTTCTCGTCTCACTTACAGTCCTACCTGCACCTACGCCAATGGTTGTTTCGCCAAAATTAACTATTGATGCTGGGAAGCCACTCTCAGATGCGTGGTTGTATCGAAGCATAGTTGGCTCTTTATTATACTTGAGCCATACGAGGCCAGATATCGCATTTAACGTTAATCGTGTGACCTTGTTATGGCCATTGGTTGGCTGTTAAGAGAATATTGCGTTATTTGAATGGAACGCTTGACTGTGGCTTGGTGTTTAGACGTTATTCTTCGTCTGAAGTTTGTTGTGTAACTGCGTTTGCGGATGCTGACTGGGCTAGTAACGTCGATGATTTTTGGTCGGTTTCTGGCTCATGCGTATTTCTTGGCTGCAATATGATCTCATGGAGTGCAAAGAGACAAAAAACCTGTGGCTTGTTCGATAACAGAAGTTGAATACCGTAGTATTGCAGATACTGTTGTTGAGGTGGTTTGGCTTAAGTCCCTATTAACAGACATGGGTGAAGCAGTCGGTACAGTCTCAATTATGTGGAGTGATAATACGAGCGCTATTGTCATGAGTGTGAATCCAGTGTTTCATGCACGATCGAAGAATATAGAGTTGGATATTCACTTTGTACGTGAGAAAGTAAAGAGTGTGGTTGTTCGTGTGAATTACGTACCAGCAGAGCATCAAGTTGCGGATGGCATGACCAAACCATTGGCTAAGTCGGCACACATGATGTTTAATCAGAAAGTTTAGATAGCAGAAAAGAGAACAGCTAAGAAGAACAGGCAGAATGTTGAAGCATGACTATATGTTTATGTGTATATATGTGTGTGTGTACAGTATGGTTTGGAGTGTGTGTATGTGCAAGCAATTAGTGTGCAGTTGGTTAATTAGTTAGAGTTGTTAGAAGCAGTTATGAGGTTGTTAAAATTATAAGCTTGTGTATAAATGGATTGAGTAGTCTTGGCTAATAATATACCTTTTGTATCTTCTTGTTAATCTTCAAGACTTTGTGCATAAACTTCAACACAAAAGAAATCGAAAAACAATACTCACATATCAGGTAAATCTTGTTTCCTTCTTTGCCGAGTCTGAGCAACTCCTTAGCCGAAATCAAAGCTTCTTTCAACAAGACCAACACTTTAACAATTTCTTCAGGGATTTGCTCTTTACTCTCTCTAATCTCCTCGAACATTGGCGTCAGCAGCTTCAGTCTCCTAGCGAGATTGGAAATCTCTTTCTTCACAACGCATCTGTAATCTCCGGTAGGAGCTATTTGGTTCACCTCATCGATCAAGCTCCGTACAAGCTCACCTTTCTCTTCTTACATTCTGAAATCTAGATCTTGCTAAACCGCAGCGTTTTCAAACTTGAAGGCTCTGATTCGAAGGCAGATTCAGCTAAGTTTTCGAAAGCTAAAACGAGGGAGTACTCATCTCCATTAGAGAGAAGACTCTGACGGGAGGGGAAAGATGTTTTGCGTTTTCAAACTTGAAGGCTCTGATTCGAAGGCAGATTCAGCTAAGTTTTCGAAAGCTAAAACGAGGGAGTACTCATCTCCATTAGAGAGAAGACTCTGACGGGAGGGGAAAGATAGTTTTTATGCATGCTACTTGGACCTTTTTCTTCACCTAGGTCAGTAGTGAACTGAACCGGGCCGGTTTGAAAAAGGAAATCGAATAACGGATATGAATTAGAATTATTTATTTATTTATTTATTTTGATTAATTTATGATAAGTACTTTTAGATTATATATAGTGTTTGGTATTGTTGTCAAAAGTGTTTTTGAAATTGTAAATGACCATTTAGATATAATGTTGTAAGTTAAAAATATATATTTAAAAAAATTAAATTCTTTAATATTATAATATATAAAATATATCAATTTAAATTTTGATAAATAAAATGATAGTTATAGTACTAAACATGTAGTTTATCCTTTTTTCAACAAAATTCATTTCAAGGTTTGCAATTTGTTTTTAGTGGTCTGGTATAGTAATTAGTGTTTAATTATAGAGTTTAGTGTTTAAATATATTCACTTTGTATAACATTGTAAATAAATATATATATATATATATATATATATATGTAAATTTAGATTTTAATGCTTGAATCATGTGTTAGTTTAATAGCTAAACTTTCATCTAAGAAATTTAGATTTTAAATTATTTTTCTAATATAGATTATATATTTATTTAATTATTTAATTAATAAAATGATGCCACATATTATCATCTTGATCAAATAAAAATATTAAAAATAACATATAGATTATAAATAATGAGAGAAAAAACATTTTGAAAAATAAAAATACCACATGTATATCATTATTAAAGTGTTAACGTCCCATGCTTAAAATAAAACAAATTACATTAGTAATATTTTATTAAAAAAATTCGATGAAGAAAGTATATAAAAACATCAATAATTTAGTTTATTTTTGTCATTTTAATTAATAACAAAATAAAATGAAATTTTAATTTAAAAACAAAGACAAAGAAAAACAACTATAATCGGGATTTTGGATAAATAGTAAGCTCTAAAACTACTATTTAGTCGTCAATAATTTATCTCATAAAACCTTATTCAACGTAAGGTTGAGTTTGTAAAATTTATAAATTGTAGGTTAAAGTTAAAAGGTTATGTGTAAATTAATTACGATACAAGTTTATTTATATATTAGTTATTGTTATTATATATGATATTGTATTATAATCGTAGTTGTAACAACCCAGGGACAAGGCGATAAGCAAGGGGGAAAAGTTCGGCCAAATTGGCCCATTATGGTAAGATAAAAAAATATTTAACCCATTAGGGCACCCAAACATTTAATTTGAGATCTACGGTAAATTGAACAGTCTCCATGAAACTCATCATGTCGGCGTGACGAGTTTCATGAGATATAATTTTTTTAATGGGTCGTGTCAGGTGGGCCCGACAACCTGATTAAAAAAATTCTTGAGGGACTTGGTCCTAAAAAAAATATTTTTTATTTTTTAAAAGAAAATTTTCAAAACAATAATATTTTAATGCCATGGAACTCGTCACGCCGGCTTGGCGAGTTCCAACAGGTATAATTATAAAATATTTGACCGTTGGATTTACCGTTGTTAAACGGTCGAATTAAAAAAAAATCAATGGAACTCGTCACGCCGGTGTGACAAGTTCCAATGACTATTTTCAGTTTGAAAAAAACTAGCCGTTGGGTAGAGTAGTATAAATAGAGGTTTGAGTTGATAAATTTTTCATTTGTAATCAAACATTCTACTGAGAGCAAAAACTTTTGTGTTGAAATGGCCTCAAGAGAAAAAATGTTACGTCTTGATGAAGTTCATATTTCGTCGATCAAGTTGACAACAGTAAGTTTAATTTGTTTTATTTCATTTTAGTTTTGACAAAATTATAGTATTAATAATAATTATTTATGTAATTGTATTAAATAATTTATTTTCAAATTGTAGTGAGAGGAACGAACCATTCGTCATCGAGAACTGACTAATGAAGAGCCATATCAGCGGATTGTGATATATCTTTCACAATCCAGATTATATGGAGCGACGTTTCTTCGCGGATTTAAGGTGATGATGGCACTGATATCGGCGTTGATTAAGCGTTGGAGGCCCGAAACGCATACGTTTTATTTACCTTGTGGTGAAGTGGCGATAACTTTGGAAGATGTCGCGTATCAACTTGGCGTTCCAATTAATGGTATGTCATTGGTGCTTCGCAACACTTATAAGGTAAATAATGTTATTTTAAATTTATTGGAAATGAGGCTCCAACCGATGTCATTGATGGTTTGTGGGTACAGATGACGTGGTTGGAAAGAGAATTTAGAGTAGATGAACAATCAACGGAATAAGAGGTGATATATGCAGCTCGAGTATATCTTTTGATGTTCATTGGAGGGATCTTGCTACTGGATAAATCGGGCAATTTGGTGCACACACAATATCTTCTGGTAATGGAGGATTTCGTTGTATGTCGTCAATATAGTTGGGGTTATGCAATTTTGGCGTTTTTGTATTGTGAACTATGTAAGGCGACAGAAGTCGTTAGAGGAAAAAAAGCGGATGTAGCAGGTTGTTTAGTTTTGCTCCAATCATGGGCGTGGTATCGTCTTCCATTTATGACGACTATTACATCCGCTCCTATAGAGTTTCCTCTCGCTGCAAGGTAAATTCATATATTTAAAGTTTTCATATTTTATAATATTTATTTAAATATTTTGAAAATGACAATAAATTTTGTAATTTTTTTAGATGGTGACACCGAATAATCGATACAAAGTTGTCGGGTGCAACCAAAGTAGATATTCATATGAGAATTGATATTGTCATTAGACATTCAGTAAATTTTCGTATTTTTTGCATTAACTTTGAAATTGTAATATTAATTGTTTAATTATACTAACATAATACTTTTGACAGTTTAATTAGATGCCTTATTATGAGTCAGATATCCAATGGTGTCTACCGCCAATATTATTTGAAGGAGCGGACACATGGTGTGCCATAACACGATTGCTCCATTTCACATTTGCTGAGATCCATGCCGCCGATAGAGTTTTGCGACAATTTGGGTTTCACCAACCGATAGAAATGTCAGTATATAACATTGACGATTTGTATAAAGTTGATGCCCGTGGAAAACATAACGAAGATTGGCCAAGGAAGCATGCTACATTCATATATGATTGGCAAAATAGACATTTACAATTGCCTAATTGTTCCAAGGTACAACCCGGAGATTTTGATTTCAATGTTTCTCTGTACCTCCAAAATTATGAAGCAAATGGGAAACCATACTTGACAACGCAGGAGGAGCGGTTCGAGTAGGAAATAATGAAGGGAAAATATGGGGAAAATCATCATCTTCATCTTATGCTTCCGTCAATTATTATCCATCGTAAGAAAGTTATGGTGGATATGGTGCATATCAACCATCGATGGAGAGTCAAGCGGCGTGAGAAGGAAGTGGGTGGGATCAAGTGTCACCTTCATAACAATTTTTCTCAAAACCGAAAGAAAGAGGTCCATGGGATCATCTTCTTCATCACAGACAAATCTCTGGAGTAGTGTTGAGAACACCGGAACTAGAAGAATAGGAAAATGAAGAAAGTGGACGACCACGACAAAATCGACGAGCACCATGTCATTACCATTCTACCACGCCTCGATATCGGCAAGAATTGCGCAAATACAAGTAATAAATTTGTTTATGTAAGTTTTTGTAGTCAATATTTAATTGTATCAAAAATTAATTTTTAAGTAATAAATTTGTTTTTTAATTATAATTAAATAAAGTGTATTTTTGCAAAATTATAAAAACTGTAGAATTGTTTAAATTTGTTCTTTCTTTTTTAAATAAACTTTACAATTGCGCAAATTAAGTTGTGGTCGTTTCTAGTTGTTTGGGGATGAAAATCCTGCAAAATAAAACTACTTTGAATTTGTGTTTAAAGTAACTTTTGCACTTTTATGTTTAAAGAAAAATGCATTCAAAATGACCTCTTTAATGCCTTATATGCTATTAGTTAAGGGGAGTTTACGATTTTTCATGAAAATTAACAATATGTTCAAATTATGCTTAAGTGTATTTTTGTTTACTTGAACATACTTGATTTTCCCATTAGAGTTGCTATACCACTATTTATGCTTTGAAATTTGCATCCTATGTGTTTTTGTTGCAATTTTTGAACCATTATGTGCACTTAGTACCGATACTATTCATCCAGTATCGATATTGTTCATCCAGTGCCGATATTGTTCTTGATCAGTATCGATACTATTCATTAAGTACTGATATTGTTATTGCAGCCTCGATAGGGTATCGATACTCGGTATCGATACCATCCATTTTTTTCCTTGAGGTATCGATACTCAAACTGGAGTACCGATACTACCTGTCAGGCTCAGCTTATAAAACCCTAAAATATCACATTTTTTCCTAACTCTAAAACACTCAGCCGCATCACTCATAACCCCCTCTTAAAATCGCCTCATTGCAACTTTTTGGAGTCAAATTTGCGTTGTTTTTTTAACTTTCCAGCCTGCTAGCATCATCAAATTCCATCTCAATCCTAATTTTCAATATAATTTATTTTTTTAAACCCTAATTTTTTCTTTTCAAATTTAGGGCTAGTTTTAGTTAGTTTTTGCTTAAATTAGTGAATGGGATTTACTTATTTTACATTTTTACACTAGAATATACAATTTTTTTATGGACTCATATTGAGTTTTGGGATTAATTGAGTGCATACATATGTATTGTCTTTCTTTGCAGGTATAATCTTTATTCCGATTCTCTTTAACATGTCTCACAAACGTCCTAGATCCTCCTCCTCTCGTGCTAATCCACCTCCCAACCCTTCGCCAAATCCTCCTCCCGATCCAATTGAAATGACCATAGTAAACTCGTGTTTTAATGAACCAAATCGTCGAAATCTATATTCACTATATCTAAACTATTTTGAGTCTTATGCTATTAGGGGTGAGCGTCTCCACTTTCTTTTAGCAATGCAAAAAATGAACTTTAAATACCCACCCCTTCTACAAACTTGGAAATTTGATAACACTTTCAAAGTTAAACCCGTTGTCTTTCACCAACTAGTCTGCATTTTCTATTCTAACTCGGTTTGCATCCAAAATGAAACTCGTACACAAACTGAAAGTATTTGTTCCTATCTCTTGGGCGAATACATTACCATTGATTCTGACTCTATTGCCCGTGCTTTTGGTCTCGAAAACAATGGGATTGATAATGAGCGAGATACCGTCCCTTCTTCCTTAGAAGTAGGAAAAAGCGCTAGTATCATTGACTTCCACAATCGATTTCTTCACTTGATTATCTCTTGGTGGTTTCAACCATCTGGAGGAAAGTACTCCTCTTTTTAAAGTATCGACATTTGGCAGATCCATTATTTTCAAAACAATAAAAGAATTAATCTTGCTCAAATAATCTTCGGTGATCTATTGGACACTGTTAACCATATTCCCTCTAAGAGAGTCGAGTTTTTGGTTTATGGTTGTCTTCTTAGTAATTTCTTTATCAAAGTCGGTCTTAAAGTCGACCTAGATGTTGTCATCCCCTTGGGTACCCCAATAGATTTTACCTCTCTCCGCAAGTTAGGATGGACTCAAGTTGGGACAAATTGGAAACATACACCTAAAAAGACGCCTGATGCTAGTTTTTCTCGAGCTGTTCCAGCTCCGGCTCCTCCTCAGGCCGATGATGTTTTACAAGATGTTGATGATCCTATAAATCGTATCCCTGACGAGCCTCCGAGGGCTAGTAATGTTATGCATCCCTATTTTCATTCTCTGATGGAGACTTTAGATATGATGTTTGCATCTATGGAGTCCCATTTTACTGCCTTGGGAACTCAACTGAAGAAGCTGCAAAGCGACACCCTAGCTCGATTCGACGCCGTGACGGATATGCTCGATGCTCTTTCACAAGACTTTTCCACTTTTCGTATATCTCGTTTGGATCCCGATCCTCCATCGAATGATTGATCATGCTATTGCTATGCTAGTTGTTCTTTGTTGGTGTTTCAAATGTCATACTTTGAACTTTTAATTTCCTTGAATTTCTTCACATTTGATATTTTGGATTTGGTTATACTATTATGTTTTGGATGATCGAATTTATATTTATCATATTTCACATATTTTTATTACCATGTTACCTCTTATTATGTTTATCACCATGCCCACTATATTTTGGATATTATTTTTGTTGACTGACCTCTTATTATTAATGTTTTGGATGATCGAACTTTAATCGAGTCAAAAATGATTTTTAAATATAGTAGTACTGATATTGTTACAGAAGTATCGATACATATATCGATACTGAAACCCAAAATAATGAAGTAGTATCGATACTGATGAGGCAGTACTGATACTGTCAAAATAGAATGCTAAAATGGTACCGATACTTATGAGGCAGTACTGATACTGTCAAAACAAAATGCTAAAATGGTATTGATATCATATATGATATCGATATTACTAAGAGTAGTAGTACCGATACTCTAAGTTATGACATCGATATTACTCCTTTAGTTTTGAGTTAGTGAAATTCCAGTATACTGAAATAGTATCGATACTCTTAGTTATGGTATCAATACTACTCCTTTAGCAACGGTCAATCCAACGATCAAATATTTGAAAATTATACCTATCGGAACTCGTCATATCAGCGTGACGAGTTTCATGGCATTAAAATATTTTTTTTAATTTTCTTTTAAAAAATTAAAAAATAAAAAAAATATTTTTTAATTGGGACGAGTCCCTCAAGAACTTTTTTTAATCAGGTTGTGGAGCCCACCTGACACGACCCATTAAAATAATTATATCCCATTGAACTCGTCACGCTTGTTTGACGAGTTCCATGGGGACTGTTCAATTTGTCGTAGATCCCAAATTAAATGTTTGGGTGCCCTAATGGGCTAAATAATTTTTCAACTTGCCGTAATGGGCCAATTTGGCCGAAAAGTTCCTGTCCCTTTTGTTAGTAGGTCCCACCGAATGGGGATACAAAACCGCGGCACCGAGGCAATAACGGTGGATCGGTGTGGCATGATTCGATTATCAAGTTAGTTAATATATTAGATTTACGGGTAAATTACTTGTTTAATATCAAAACAATCACTTTTGGTCCGTTTTAGTACCTAATCTTTCAATTTTTTCAAAATCATACCTAACGTTTAGTTTTTGTTTAATTTTAATACCCGTCATTAAAAACTTAACGCGTTTAGTACAAAAACTGTCAGTTTTGATCCGTTTTAGAATCTAAATTTTCATTATTTTTTTTCAAAACTTAAGTATGGTTTAGGTATTGAACGTGTTTTGGTACCTCAACTTTCAATTTTTTCAACACTTAAGGTTTGGTACTAAAAATGAAACAAAAACTAAACTTTAAGTATGATATTTAAAAAAAATAAATGTTTAGATACTAAAACGGATAAAATTGATAGTTTAGATACTAAATGCATAATTTATCCTAAATTTGTTGATTGATTAATTTAAATTTTATTATTATAAAATAATTTTTATATTTTTATATTTTATTTATAATATTAAAATTTAAAAAAAAATTAATGTACATTCTTTAATTAACTAGTAGTTAATATTTATTTTACAGAAATAATAAATCAATTCTCAGCCTGATAATTAATCAAATTAGGATCTCATCAGACACGTTAAATCCAAGCATCCACCGTCCATTCGAGCGTGGGTTACGCTGGAAGATGGGGCTGAAGACAGTGACGGGTGTTCACAAAGGAATGCATAGGTTGACAACAGTTGCATAAAGGTAAGAGGATTAAAAAACTACCTAATCTCATAAAGCTCGTTCCAAGTTTAGAAAAGAGAAAATAATCTCAGTGACAAAAAATATCTTATAATATACGATTTTAACTAATTTTTTTTGGATTTGCCAAAATGACCAACTAAATCGCAATATGATCGATAATTCGCAACGCGATCTCCGGTATCGCAAATCAGTTTCCAGATTGCGATAGTCGAAGTTCGCGTTGCTATTTTTCAAATTCGTTTCGATAGTTGAAGTTCGCGTTGCGATTTATTTCAAGTTCGTTGCGATAGTCCAAGTTCGCGTTGTGATTTATTCCAAATTCGTTGCGATAGTCGAAGTTCGTGTTGCGATAGTCGAAGTTCGCGTTGCGATTTATTCCAAATTCGTAACGACTGGTGGTATGGTATTGCATTTGTTTCTTAAGAATTTTCTCTAAAAATATAATATTCGCGCGGACGTGTCGAAAACACGTATGACCACGACCACGACCACGAGACAGACGGCGGAGGCGGCGGCGCGCGAGAGTCCCCATTGTTCTCTATCACTCAACAAGGAAGTGGGAAAGCCAAGCCTTAAATACCATTCCTAATAGTGTTTCCAATACTATGTGGGATTGAGCATTACCAACACTTGTTCCCAATACTATGTGGGATTGAGCCTTAAATAGTGATATTATTTTTGAATATTTTGCTTAAAATTGCAATAATCGCGATTGATTGTAGATTGACTTTTAATTATGACATATTTAATCGTATAATACTAATGCAATTGGTTGCTAATTCAGTTGTTTTAAGGTGCATAATTGTTAATTGTTTCCTGAATAATCACATTGTATTGAAAACAAGTGTTGGTAATGCTCAATCCCACATAGTATTGGAAACACTATTGGGAATGGTATTTAAGGTTTGACTTTCCTACTTCCTTGTTGAGTGATAGAGAACAAGGGGGACTCTCGCGCCGCCGCCGCCGCCGCCGTCTCGTCTCGTCTCGTCTCGTCTCGTGGTCGTGGTCGTGGTGGTCGTGGTCGTGGTCGTGGTCATACGTGTCTTCGACACGTCCACACGAATACTATATTTTTAGAGAAAATTCTTAAGAAACAAATGTAATACCACCAGTCGTTGCGATTTTGGACTATCGAACTTCGACTATCGTAACGAATTTGGAATAAATCGCAACGCGAACTTCGACTATCGCAACAAATTTGGAAAATCGCAACGCGAACTTCGACTATCGCAACGAATTTGGAAAATCGCAACGCGAACTTCGACTATCGCAACGCGAACTTGGACTATCGCAATGCGATTTACATATTCTCATTGCGATAGTCCAAGTTCGCGTTGCGATAGTCGAAGTTCGCGTTGCGAATCTGGAAACTGATTTGCGATACCGGAGATCGCGTTGCGAATTATCGATCGCATTGCGATTTAGTTGGTCATTTTGGCAAATCCAAAAAAAATTGGTTAAAATCATATATTATAAGGCATTTTTGGTCACTGAGGTTATTTTCTCTTTAGAAAATAGTTAACTGAAATATGAGCTACACTTCATTTCGATGTTAACTTTCCATAATAAATATATATATAGTAGTTTTGTTAAAAATATAGCAAGTTATTGGTTTGACTCGGTGGTTAAAGATTTCGAAAGTGGGTTAGGGTTTAAGATTTTTGGCCAGAAACTTAAAACGGTGCCGTTCATGGTAAGAGATATCGATTCGGTTCAGTTTGGATTGGTTCTGGATTTTTAAATCGAAACCGAATCGAATCGATCGGTTTTTAAAAAAAAACCAAACACACTAAATTGGTTTCGGTTTTTTTCGGTTATCGGTTTTTAGATCGTTTTCGGTTATTTTTTTAGATCGGATTAGTAGTACACATGAACTATTAATAAAAAACAAAATAATATAATTTTTTATACATTCTTAATCAGAAAAAAGTTAATCTGGTCGTTTTTATTAATAAAATTAAACCTGACGATATTAATTTGGTAGTCTAATGTAAATGATAGCATAATAGAGAGACTAAATTGGTTTTTAACTGAATTTGATAGCCAAATTATTTTTTAAAATTTTGAAGGCTTATTTAAGTTTATTGAAAAATATTTTATATTTTAAAAAAATATTCAAATATTTAAAAAATTAAAAATTAAAATACTAAAAAATATTAAATATATTATTAAACATTTAAAATATATCATAAGCTATAAAATAATAAATCATAAATTATTAGAAATAAAAATTCAAAAAGTATATATTATACGTAATATATACCTCTAACGTATTGACAAAAAGTCAAATTGATTATATTCACATAGTCGAATTAATATGTTTTTTATTTTATATACATATCAATCATCATTAAAAATATCATATATTTTTACATGATTTCATCACCATATAGTTATACCATCAACACTTATACGTAATATTAACTTATTATATACGATATATGTGACTTACTAATAATTTAAGCACCCTACTTTATATATTAACTTATTATATGATATACGTGACTTATTAATAATTCTTAAAATTATTTAAAATATGATTAGATGTGTACATGAATTTAAATAAAGTAGGGTTTTTTAGTAATATTTAGAAGTAAAATTAAATTTCAAGTAATGTAATAAAAATATTTTGTTATAAGTGTTCATCGTTCACACGAGGCATTGGCAACTAAAACACTAATTTATTCCAAACTCAAAAAACCTTGGACAGACACATCTTACATCATTTTATAAGGAAAATACTAAGAAAGGTTCGACACACGAACAAAATACTGAAACGCCATTTGCTTATTTAAACCTCCATGATTGTCGCCTTTGAAAATGTTTTAAAGCAGTGTTATTAGCCAGAAATGTGAATGGTCTTGACCTCAGGTTTCTTCTCTTCTCCCTTGGGGACAGTCACAGTTAAGACCCCATTTTCCATGGTAGCCTTAACCTCATCCATCTTTGCATTCTCAGGCAACCTGAACCTCCTCAGGAACTTGCCACTGCCAAGCTCAATGCGACGCCATTTCTCATTCTTCTCTTCTTTCTCTTTGCTTCTTTCTCCACTTATCTGAAGAATCCTCCCGTCTTCCACCTCCACTTTCACTTCCTTTTTCTTCACCCCCGGAAGGTCAGCTTTGAAGACGTGGGCTTGGGGCGTTTCTTTCCAGTCAACCCTTGCATTAACAAAGGCTGAAGTTTCACGCGGTACATTGGTAGGCATTGTAGAGTTGAAGAAGAACCCGTCCAAAGGGTCCCATATGTCTAGAGAAAATGGATCGAAGACATTGGTTGTTCGACCACTGAACAGGCTGGGAATGAGTTGAGACATCTCTGAACAAGAAATTAACACAAATTGGAAATGTATAAGAATTGCTGAGGAAGATTTTGAAGCTTCACCATGAATTGTGGTTGAGACCAGAAATGCTATATATACAAGTGATTCAAAGTGAAAGAGGTTTCTAGTTTTTTTATATTTGGAAGCGAGAATAATTATAGTTTATGAGTTGCAAGAGTTTTCTGGCAGTTTCATGGCCTTTCTCCCACCATATTTATTCGTGCCTAACTTTAGCAAAAGAATAATAATTCAAATAAATGTTCTCTATTCTTTAATGATATTGTTGAAATGCCATATTTATTCCCACCATATTGTTGGTGGCCTTTCTCCCACCAGATTTTGACGTGGAAAATTGAATAGTTTTAAGGCTATTGCTTCAACTTTGTATGAATTGGGTCGTAGTAGTCATTCGAAGTTTATTCATGATTGAATTACTATATGAATATATATTTTTTTTAAAAGAAAAAATATGAACCAATAATATCCCATTTCCATTACCATTCTACTTCTTTTAAAAAATTGTTTGTTGATTTTTGGTTATATTCTCCTGGGTTGTTGGGTGGCCCAAATAGAAAGACTAGGTAAGGTAACGGCCTTATGAGATAACAAATGGGATGTGGTGGAAGGTGTTTCAGTTAGAATTCAGGCCTTAGATCACTATGCAAGGCTCAAGGTTTTCAAGGCTTTAGCCCACGTTCAAGGTCTCGATCAGACTGAGTTATGAATACGGAAACTGCGTCTAAATATAGATTAATGGGTGCATAGCGGTAAACACCGTTACCATAGTATGTACCAACAACATCATCAATTTTGGAAAATTTAGCACGACAGTAGTCAAAACCAAACACTCGAGTTATTTGTGAAAATTAATACTAAAATTCAGCCAAAGGCTGCTTAAACTTTCACCAAATAAACTTCAAAACCAACAATAAATCAAACTCTTTTACTCTTCAAAGTTGTAACCATATTGATTTCTACAACTGCTCCAGCGCAAAGTTGCTGCAACGTCGGCCCTTTTAATAGTGTTGCACACTTGGATTGTTCAAACCATCAATAATGCACTTAAGTTTTCCTAAACGCATGATCAAAGCTTAAATCTATCTTAATCGCTAGTCTTTTCCGTGGAAAATATTAAATAGTTTTAAATAATAAAACCGTTTGCTTGAAGAGACGGTGCATGTATCATATGAACCCCCTTGATGAATCATGGGTTATAATCCGGAAACATTCAATTGGAATCCAAAGTCACAGCAATGGTTAGGAGTTGCGATATCTTAAAAAAATAGGTTGGATAAGCAAAATATCTGCAGATATTAGGAATTAATGATTTTATTTTCTGTCAGCAAACTTATAGATAATATTTTGAATTTAAAATAATGTATCTTTGAATAGATAAAGCTGGTTAACTCTAAAATATTGAATCAATCAATGTAAACAAGATTGAACAGGGTAGCCGTGATATAAATAGTTCGATGGCAGCCATTGACAATATGACATATTTTCTGTTTAATCTTTATTGTACGCATATAATAGGCCAATTAAATGTATATAGTCTCTTGTCTTCTTTGATGGTAGGCCAAAGGTCACCGTCTCTTCTGTATCCTCATTTTCAAGCCCAAAAGAAACGCATCAAACAACATACAAGGGCACCCAAAAAAATATCTTAAATTGTTATTTTCTTTCTTTCTTTAATCTCAGTTAGGCTAAGGATCAGTGTAGTGCAATTAATTCACCTTTAATCTTGATTGCAACACATACGAGAGCACGAATTGAGTTGAACAACACCGTCAGTATATGTGTGAATTTTGTTTAATTTGATTTATACTCATGCTAATATATATCTTTAATATATACATATGCACATTTTTTTTTCAGAATAGCATAGGCATTTGCAGTTGGCAGTGTCGTGTGGTGGACAGAAAATGCACGGTCCCAATAGATAGGTTTGTATCCTAATTTAGAGGCTTATAAAGAAATACATATATATTATTAGTGTGTGAGCAGGATTTCCAATAACAGATAAAATTCTACAATGAATGTCATGTATTAAAAATCACTACTAATTTTATAGTGCAAAACTAATAAATTGTTATTAAATCATATTAAAAATGATATTTTTAGATACTAAGCTTTTAAAATTTTATAATGGACATTAAACTTTAGATTTTGATACAGAATGAACATAATATCAATATATGCCATTAAATAGGTGATTTAAAATGCTAAATTAATGGGGGAATCTCATTTGATCCTTTGATTGTAAGTAAAATTAACATTATAAATTTTATTTTATTGTTAATTTTAATTAAAATAATTTTATTAAGTTCGTTGAATTGAAAATAAAATATATGTAAATAAAGTAAATATTATTTTTATTATTATTTTATAGATATTGAGTTTATATCATATAAATTATTTAATATGTAATTAAAAGTTAAGAACTATTTCAAGTATTTATTTAAGTTTATATGTATTTGATGAACTAAAAAATGTTACAAAATTATAATAAAAAATTGAATAAATAAATTATTATCATATATTAAAAAAAATCAAATTTTCTATTTTTTAGAATTATTACTTAAAAATATTAAATATATATATCAAAATGATATTTTATTTATAATTGAGAGATTAAATGAGATATATTTGTTTATTAGTTTAGCATGCTACATAACCCCTTAACAGCATTTAATGTTCGGTGTTTAACAAAATCAAAAATTAAATATCTATTTTTGTAACTTTTAAAAACTTAATAATAAATAAAATTATTTTAATTAAATTTAATGATCATTTATGAATTTTATCCTAAACAATATTCATTTATGAATTTTATCTTAAAAAATATTAGTGATATGTGTCATGCATTATAGACGGGAATGTCTCAGGAACGACGGGTTAATATACGGCTAATATACGACGTTACCGGATATATTAAAATATATTTAACAAATTCGGTTTAGCGCTATCGGAAATGTTGACTAATAATAATGTAGTAGGTCTAAGTCATGAAGAAATATTAAAAAATTGTGCAACCGGCAAACTTAACTTGTCGGTTCGTGTTGATCCAAATTAAAAATGTATCGATCCACAAAGATATAACAGGTAAAACTATGACAAAACCAGTATTGAAATGATAAAACCGGTAAAGCAGTACCGAATATATTTAAAGTGTCGGTACTTTAATATAAGGATCGACACTTCGTTAATTTAAAAGAGAAGCAGTTTTAGCGCCTATAAAGTGTCGATACTTTCAAAAAATATATCGATCAACAACGATATAACAGGTAAAAATATGATAAAACTGCTATCAAAATGATGAAACCGATAAAACGCTACCGGATATATTGAAAGTGTCGAAACTTTATATAAGGATCGACACTTTGTGAATTTAAAAGAGAAGCAGTTTTAATGCCTATAAAGTGTCGATACTTTAAAAAAATGTATTGATCAAACAACGATATAACAGGTAAAAATATGATAAAACCGGTATCAAAATGATAAAACCGGTAAAATGATACTGGATATATTAAAAGTGTCGATACTTTCGTAAGTACGTGTAATAAATTATCGATACTTTCAAAGAAATACGTAATTATCCTTTTGAAAGTATCTACACCTGACATAAAAGTATCGATACTTTTGTATTTGTATCGATTAAATATAAATAACATATCCGATGAAAATATAAAGGTCATAGCTAAATATCCTCTGAAAATAGATAGAACGGACGAGTTTTTGAAATCGAAGCGTAATTGTTATTGCATTTCAGAAGGCGTTTCTAAAGCGAAGTTTGTTTGTTTGTTGCTGCAGTCGAATCGAAAAGTATGTTGTCGAAACCCTACTTTTTTAATATTACAGTAATCGCGATAGGGTTTTTATGTGTTTTTGGGGTTTTGGAGTAAAGAAACATTTGGGACCGATTGCATGTAGAAAGTGATATTCAAGGAAAAAAATAAATGTCGATACTTTTATTAAATATTATAGGTTGTATAAATGTGCCGACACATTTTGTAGTGGCCATTCAAATTCTTTTGAAGAAAACCGTTTTACCACAAGAGTAATTATCTATATTTGTATATTGAATAAAGTGTATGTAACAAAATAATTTGATTTGCGTAAACTGATATATAAAGGCCAGGAAAAAATGGAGTCAATGGGTTGGAAAATTGTTGGTGGCGCATATGACTTTGAAATTGAGGCCGAGACTCGAAAGCAACCAAAGGGTAGATATATGTACTTCTAGTAAGTATCAATGTCTTTTTGTTATTATTGTTGAAATGGTAATTGGATTAAAGTATCGATAAAATTTAAATTGATTACAAATTTTAAATGTTGACAGTATGGTCGAATGCAAAAGGATGAAGGAAGATGGCACACAGAGCGGTTCGATATGTAAAATTAAATTGACATTGAGTATTATTCAGTGTTAATGTATTGATTAAGAAATGTTTATGTTTAATATTAGGTGACAAAAGATGTGAGGTCCAAATGGAATTCGATGAGTGATGCTGAAAAGGAACCTTACATCACACAGTCAAGGAATGATAGTAAAGAATACAAAGAACGGAGGAAAGCACATGAAAATAAGGTATTCATTAAACTTGTAAATACGTTGATACAAAATATATAAGAACTATAACATTATATATTGTTAAAAAATGTAGGAAGTGTCGACAAGATGCAGCATTAAAAGGGTGAATTCATTAATTAAACACCTTAAGGAGAAGGGTCAGTTGAATGTGCAAGGAGAAATAGGTTTTGGATCGTTGGTAGGGGTAAGGGATCGACCTATTCGGAGGGAATTGTGTCAATCCTTGATGGCGCAATTTGATGTCAGACAATGTATTGCTAAGTATGGTGATTTTTCATTTCCTCTCGGGATCCCATATGCTGCAGCCGTATTGGGGGTAGAAAATGAAGGCAAAAGTGTTGTAGAAGTCTGTAAGAGTAAGGACTGGAAAACACTTGCCTCCAAATATGGTTTGAAGCAGAAGGTGAGATATGCTGAAATTGAAGAGGAAATAAAAAGTGGATCTTACGGTGGGGATGAGCTGAAGGACAGAGTTCTATTATACCTTGTCGGTATCTTTCTTTGTCCAACGGGTGATACGTCAATGAACAAGGAATATATGAAGCTCATTTGTGATGAAGGCTTGAAGGGTGAATTCAATTGGGCTGAATATATCCATTCGAGATTGATTGAATCAATAATCACCTTTAAAAAGGGCAGCCAGAGATACCTCAAAGGGTGCATAACAATCTTAGAGGTAAATGAGTTGAATAACTTTTTTGTGTTTTTATATAAAATGATAGTATAATTATTATATAAAAATATAAATTTTATTATAAATGCAGGTTGCACTGTTCGATTTTTAGTCGGGCTGTGAGGCAGTGCCGGCTTATGAAAGAACCGGAGTGGCACGCATCCGTGCATGGGGGAAGGAAGAGGTGGTTAGAGTGATGGTGAAGTTGAAGTTGGATAGAGCGAAGAAGCAAGAAAGGGTAATAAATGTAATTAAATAATATTAAGAATATAATCAATGTATTAATATTGTAATTTAATTTTGAAGGTTATTGGCAAGGATGTAGAGGAGGTAGTGGAGGCAGAGGAGAAGAAATGAGAGATGGTTGTATTGGGGGATGACGGTGAGGGGGACGACGGTGAGGGAAAATAGAGTAACTTCGACATTTTGATGTCTGAATTGGCTGATATAAAAAAAATCCAATTTTATATCATGCAAAGACAATCAAGAGTCAAAGAGAAACTTGATAGAGTCGAAGATACACTTGAAAAGGCATAAGGGGGTAGTGAAAGGAAAAATAGATGGAGTGGTGAAAGAAGTAGAGGTGTTGAGGGGTGAAGTGGTGAAAGAAGTTGAGGTGTTAAGGGGTGATCTTAAGATGGTGACGGGTGAAAAATTTAAGGGAGTGGTGAAGGAGGTTGTGGAATTGAGGAGTGAACTTACGGGGGTGAAGGGGGTGGTTGATAAATACTTGGATGAAGGAGATCAATTGAAGGGTGAAATAAAAGAGATGAAGAGCTATGTAGAGAAAAAATACGATGAACTGAAAAAATATGAAGAAGAAAAGAGGGAGGAGGAAGAAGAAGAGATGGAAGAAATGAGGAGGAAGGAAGTCGATGTCATTTATACACCGGAGAGTGTTATGGCAGCAGATTTGGATTCGGAATGTCCTGCACCCCAGAAGAAGAAGCAGAAGGTAAGTTGAATAAAATAAAACTTAATTTGATCTTTATTATACTGTTATGACAAAAATTTGTATGCAAAATTATAGGTTGAAAAAGCGGATATTCCAAGCGGAATTGATGACATCGAAGCTGCAATTTTTGATTATTTATGGAATAGTGAGTTAGAATCGGGGTAAGTGAAATATATTGCTTTGTGAGTGATATTTAAATATTTCATGACAACATATTAATCCTAATGATTCATACAGATATTCTGTAATCTCAATGGGAAATCAATTCGCTACTGTATACGACGTTGCAACGTTGAAGCCTACGGAATGAGTTGGCGGTATGGTAAGTAGAAAGTATAAAATGTTAAAACTTATTGAATATGTTCTGATTGTGTAATTAATTTTGTTAGGTTATTGATTTGCTCGCCTGGACAGTATGCTACGATTCTCAAAAGTCCCGGGCAAATATGTGTAATCCAAGTGCTTCAAAATGTGAAGTTGATGGCGACACGGAAGTCCAACGGTCTCGAATTTTTTGCAGGAGCAAATTAGAGTTTTCGTACGAGAATCAAAACTAATTTCAAATTTCCTTTTTTTTGCGTACTTTGACAAAATATAATGTTGACATTCATCTGATAAGGACTTAATATTTGCCTCAATCCTGTACAATGTCTCCCGTATAAGTTCATCTTGGAACGCACGAAAAGATTCACGGGTAAAAATCGCAGCGGCATGGCTTTCAAGGTCGACCAGTTTTGTGATCTGGAAGGGCTTCGTTTGGGAACTTAAGTAATCTGCTTTCAACTCGTTCATACGTATTATACTAATTCCATCTTCAATTGCACGAACAACATCTAAATATGTCTTCTTGTGTTTCAGTGCAATCGCTAGTGAAGCATTCATAGACTCACACCTTTGTGTTGAGCGAATATTGGCAAAGAAATGACCCGATAGGTATGCTTGTGCCCATAAGTGTCGTGTATTTCCCTTCTCAATCACCCATGGATGCTTTTGGACGTTGAATTCTGAAACAACCGAACGCCATTGAATATCAAATTCCTCGATTGTCCACCAAGAAGCCATGCATTTTGAGAATGCTGCTGTAAACTTTGGGTCACCAATGTTAGCTTGTGCATTGCGAGAAAGATGCCAAGAACATAATTTGTGCTTAGCATAAGGGATAACAGATCTGATAGCCCTCTGCATTGCCCTATCCCCATCGGTGACAACTGAAATAGGTGATTTATTCATCATGGCTTCTAAAAAATTCTGTAGCACCCACTCGAAAGATTGAGACGTCTCGTCAGCGATTATGGCAGTGGCAAACGCAATTGTGTTATGGTGATGATTGACACCGACAATAGGCATAATTGGTCGACCATACAAATTATCTTTGTATGTTGTGTCGAACACAATTACATCACCGAAGCATGTGTAATCCGATCTCGATGTAGAATCCGACCAAATAAGATTATACAATGCCCCCGATTCATCTACCGAGTATGTCATAAAAAACTCAGGATCATCATGCTTCTTATAATCAAAGTAGGCAATAAGCGCATTCATATCCCCATCGACGATTTCCTTTGCTTTACCTCTTTGAAGTGCATTGTAGAGGTCTTTATGTGTAAATCCAACATTATGATAGCCCCCTGCCTGCTGCGTTAAATAGTTCATTACTTGTGACGTGCCAACACCGACCTCTTTCAATGTTGTTGCCTCATCGATATCAGCCTTACTTACAGCTCTATTAGAACGCATAAATGGTGTCATAGCAGGTGTGCACAATGCATGATTATGTTTCTGATCAGACTTACTTATAACCCACTGATCGTTTGTATTTGTTGCTGTAACTAAGACTCTAGCCTTACATCCTGTTCATGTGACTGGCGTATGAGCACGTTGACGATCAACAATATTGACTTTCGATCCTCGAAACCCTTCTTTGGAACAACAAAATTCTTGTGTCTTCACATTCCCTTCCACGTCAAGTCGTGTTGTTCCCTTACGTGCACCCATGTTCCCGTGCGAATCCCTTGTAAAAGTACCAAGCTTGATCACGTGAACAGAAGAGCCGACCAACCAATCTGTCATATTCATCAACATTATGTACTTCATGGCATTCCTCGGTTGGCTTAACATTGTCTACATCAGTATGATCCATGGCAAAAATTTTGTTGTGCAAGTTCAGTGGTCCCGGAGTTGATGGAGATGTAAGCAAAGGTTCATTTTGAACATGTTTCAGTCGTGCTGCTTTCAATAGGATGTGGTATTGGTAATGGTAGTTAAAGGGTGGGTGCAACATTAAATTCGCAGTTCATATTTAGGTATGTACAATAACTACCTAAATATGTGTCAATACATTTTCTACCTAAACATATTGTTAAATTTAAATTCTAAATAATATTTTATAAAATATCAAAACAATCAAATAATTTTTTGTGCAAATGAAATTATTAAATTAATATTATTGGTGGAAAACATGAAACACTATTAAAAAAAATTGAAACATAAATTACATAACTTTAAAAAAAGAATGGATCTTTTTTATAAAAAGTATGAACACTTTCAATATATCAGGTAAATTTTACCTTTTTTAAAAGAGAAGAAGTTATATCGTCAATAAAGTGTCGATACTTTATAAAAATGTATCGATCCATAACAATATAACAGGCAAAAATATGATAAAACCGGTCTCGAAATGACAAAACAGGTAAAGCGCTACTGGTTATGTTGAAAGTGTCGATAATTTATTATACGTATCGACACTTTTGGAATTTAAAAGAGAAGAGTTATAGCGCCAATAAAGTGTCGATACTTTATAAAAATGTATCGATCCATAACAATATAACATGTAAAAATATGACAAAACCGGTCTCGAAATGACAAAACAGGTAAAGCGCTACCGGTTATGTTGAAAGTGTCGATAATTTATTATAAGTATCGACTTTTGGAATTAATAAGAGAAGAAGTTATAGCACCAATAACGTGTCGATACTTTATAAAAATGTATCGATCCATAACAATATAACATGTAAAAATATGACAAAACCGGTCACGAAATCACAAAACAGGTAAAGCGCTACCGGTTATGTTGAAAGTATCGATAATTTATTATAAGTATCGACACTTTTGGAATTTAAAAGAGAAGAAGTTATAGCGCCAATAAAGTGTCGATATTTTATAAAAATGTATCGATCCATAACAATATAATAGGTAAAAATATGACAAAACCGGTCTTGAAATGACAAAACATGTAAAGCGCTACCGGATATGTTGAAAGTGTCGATAATTTATTATAAGTAACGACACTTTTGGAATTTAAAAGAGAAGAAGTTATAGCGCCAATAAAGTGTCGATACTTTATAAAAATGTATCGACCCATAACAATATAACAGGTAAAAATATGACAAAACCGGTCTCGAAATGACAAAACAGGTAAAGCGCTACCGGTTATGTTGAAAGTGTCGATAATTTATTATACGTATCGACACTTTTGGAATTTAAAAGAGAAGAGTTATAGCGCCAATAAAGTGTCGATACTTTATAAAAATGTATCGATCCATAACAATATAACATGTAAAAATATGACAAAACCGGTCTCGAAATGACAAAACATGTAAAGCGCTACCGGTTATGTTGAAAATATCGATAATTTATTATAAGTATCGACTTTTGAAATTAATAAGAGAAGAAGTTATAGCGCCAATAACGTGTCGATACTTTATAAAAATGTATCGATCCATAACAATATAACATGTAAAAATATGACAAAACCGGTCTCGAAATGACAAAACAGGTAAAGCGCTACTGGTTATGTTGAAAGTGTCGATAATTTATTATAAGTATCGACACTTTTGGAATTTAAAAGAGAAGAAGTTATAGCGCCAATAAAGTGTCGATACTTTATAAAAATGTATCGATCCATAACAATATAACAGGTAATAATATGACAAAACCGGTCTCGAAATGACAAAACAGGTAAAGCGCTACCGGTTATTTTGAAAGTGTCGATAATTTATTATAAGTATCGACACTTTTGGAATTTAAAAGAGAAGAAGTTATAGCACCAATAAAGTGTCGATACTTTATAAAAATGTATCGATCCATAACAATATAACAGGTAAAAATATGACAAAACCGATCTCGAAATGACAAAGCAGGTAAAGTGCTACCGGATATGTTGAAAGTGTAGATAATTTATTATAAGTATCGACACTTTTGGAATTAATAAGATAAGAAGTTATAGCGCCAATAAAGTGTCGATACTTTATAAAAATGTATTGATCCATAAGTAAAAATATGATAAAACCGGTCTATAAATGACAAAAGGTGAACGCATATAGTGTTGATACATTTATAAAAAGTATCGACCCAAAAAATATCGAAACCGATAATTATAATGTAATAGGTAAATTTGCAATGTTACCGGTATAAATATACCGATTTACTTATAAAATAGGTCAATATAAGCGCTACCTATTACATTATATAAGCGCTATCTAATATGTTATTGTACTTGATAATATTTCCAGTTAAATACCTATTTTATTATATAAGCGTTATCTATTACATTATATAAGCGTTACCTAATATGTTATTGTACTTGATAATATTTCCGGTTAAATATATAACATAATCGATCTAAATTTTAACCGGTCACTTGTTTAACCGATCACGCCGTATATTAGCCGTTTTTTAAGCGCCACACAGCAGAACTACCCATTATAGACTATCTCGAGATTAGTGATTATATTTGGCACGTTCTGACATTTTTGCATTTGTTTTCATAAGAAAGCTGTAAGGAAAACTTGTAAAGACAGTTAAATGGTAAGTAGACATGTACAAAGTCGGATAAAAATTGATCCAATTTTTATACCTAATCAAAAAATTGGATTTTTAAAAAATCGGTTTGGATCTTAATCGATTTAGAGGGTCGGATGGTATAACCGGTGTAACCGATTTCGGTTTGAAAAAAATCGATTTTTTAAAAAACTGGATATAAAAAAACCGATGGTGGTGAAGAGCACTACTCTTGTGCAATCTGTCTCTACTCCTCCTCTTGAAGGCTTTGAGAGTAATATTGAGCAGCACTACACTTGTCCTGTTTTCTTTGTTCTTCCTTCTTAAACACTCACATCAAAGCACATTCATCACCATTTCTTGCAACCTTTCATTATCTTCCACTTAATCGCATTAGATCCTCATTTAAGCTCCATTTCACGCACACCTATCACAAACCAAAAACTAATCAAAGCACAACTATTCTAGATAAATTAGGTGTATTTATAAACATTTTATGTATGCAAAGAACATATACACATGACACTCATCAACGATAAATTAAAATACTTAAATATTACAATGTTAAAATTACATCGTCATCAATTACAACAAAGTTTACGATAATTGAAATACTTAAATACTTCCAAGTTCGATAAATTCAAATACTTAAAAACTTCCAAGTTCAATAATTGAAACGAAGTTTACGATAATTGAAACAAAGTTTAAAATAAACTACATCGCCATCTCTTCTTCATCATCTTCGCCTTCTTCGTTTGGAGGGGATATTCCAAGTTCGACTTCTTCAATGTGTAAGTTTGCTTCCAAATTGGCATCAATTGCATCTTCTAGGGTGGTGATATATTGCTTTCGAGCCGCTCCATCCAAATAATCCTTCAAACAAATGCATACTTCCACCGACTCGGGACTTAGTCTTGATCTCCGTTGCGATATAACCCTGCCACTAACAGAAAAAGTGGATTCCAAAGCTACTGTAGAAGCTTGGACGGTTAGTAAATCACGGGCCATGGCGGCTAGAATCAGAAATTGTGCTTCATTTTCTTTCCACCCAGCCAAAATATCCAAACTTTCAAACTCTTCAAATGTCATTTTTGATAGAAAATCGCATGACATATAATTTCCCAACTCGCTACTTGGGGTGGTAGTACGTGATCGTTTGGATTGGGAATTTACTAGAGTGTTAAAAAGTGACAAATTTATGTTACTTGGACGCCTACTAGATGATTCCGCATTCGTTCTCATTTGATCATGTATTACACTACTTGATCTGTATTTAGTTAAATAAATTGCAAACATGTCTCGAAAACATTTGTTAAAATAATTTATTTGGTTTTGAACAAAGTTGGGTTCATCATCGGTTAGATTAAAAGCAAACACAATTTGTTCAATTAGTGTTTCAACCCTGCCAACATTTAACGTTGGGTTTAAAGCGGTGACACAAGTAAAAATGGGGGGAATCTCCTTAAAATATTTTAAAAGTTTTTCCTTCATTGCAAAGTCAATTTCTTAAAAAACTTCAGTTTCAAATTCAAAGTCATTTAGTCGGTTAGCCAACAAAATATTTGATTAAGAACCAACGGGCTAGTAGGCTAATAAACATCGGATAAAAATTGTTGCATTTTTAAAAACCCCAAGCAAATCGGTTATTTTGGTTATAGTTTCCCAACTCAAATTTGGATAAATGTTTGGGACATGACCCCTCTTGAAAAGCCGATCGTGAAATGTTTGCAATGTTTCCCTTTGCCTTAAGGCGGTATGCATCATCGTCCAAGTTGAGTTCCAACGAGTTGGACAATCCAAATTAGGACTCAAAGCTTTTTTATTAACCGACTTACAAAATCGTTTATAATCATTTAGTCTTTTGTTGTTGTTAAAAAGAACCGATTTTATCATTTCTTTAAATTCTATCTAATCGGCTCAATAACCTCCAAACCGACTTGCACGGATAAATTAATTATGTGTGCAACACAACGGGTATGAAAATATGCACCGTCTAAAATCGGTGAAAGTAATATTTTCAATCTTGGAACCGCTTTTGTATTATTCGATGCATTATCAAAGGATATAGAAAAACTTTATTTTCTAATTTATAAAGACAAATTACCCTTTTTAAAAGTGTAAATAAATTAGCACCGGTATGCGGCTCACCGAATAATTCAAACGCGGTTGCTCTTTTCATCATTTGCCAATTATCTTGATCTAACCAATGTGTCGTAACGGCTAAAGAAGAATTTCCGGTATTATGAGGGGAACTCCAAACGTCACATGTAAGCGATAAACCATAACTGTGTTCTTGGAATCCTAAAATCATTTTCCCTCGTCGTACGTCATATTTTTATAGCATCTCTTCTAATGGTAGTACGACTTACTTGAGTATAACGTGGTTGCATTAGTTGTTGAATTGTTGTCGTGAAATCTTCATCATCAAAGTGATCGAACGACAATGCTTTTGTAATCACAAACTTTGTAAACGTTTCTCGTAATATTTCGCTGTCGTAAATAAAAACACCACCTTGCAGTGTAAGATTCGATTGACTTGGATCCGATCTTGAGCGAAGTGTCTTGCATGATTTTGTAAAATGGTTCTTCAACATTGTGTTTCCTTCTGGTGCAAAAAACTTTAGACAAAGTTTATAATGCGCCCTCCTCGAGCCATTTGACATCTCACATAAATCGTAATGATCCCAATTATCTTTGTTTCGAGTGTGTTTGATCACTCTCACGACTTTAAAGTTTCTCCTTCAGTCGTGTTAGGGTCGGTATTTGTAGCTATGATGAACAAAAAATTACAAAAATAAGATTTGAGAGATGTTCAGGTGTTGTGTAATAAGATTTGAGAAAGTTGTAATCAACCAAATACATCTCCAACCTATTTATACATGTTTAGGGTGGTAAAATGACAATTTTTTTTAGAAAAAAGGGTAAAAAAGGGTCACAAAACCCCGTCAACAGCTAGTTTTTAAAACCCCAGATTTCAAACCGGTTTTTAATTTGGTAAAAAAACTGATCGTCCAATTTTTTTCCAAACCGGTTATACTAGCCGGTTTTTAAATATTCGATCCGGTTTTAAAAAATCGGTTTTTCCCAAATCCAATTTCGGATATTTTTTACGTAAAATCGGATATTCGGATTTTTTGTGCAACTCTAGTGGTAAGAAACCCCCCAATTTTATCTACCATATCACTCAAGCTTATAATCAAATAGAATCTGATACCATTTTCGTTAATAAGTTGGCTTCATTACTAATTATCTTAAGCATCACAACGTTTTGAGATTAGTTCCAAACGCCTTGATCAATACAAGGTTAATACTTTGCTTCGGCTTTGACATCAACCCCAAGGTTCTAAATGCTTGGTTCTATTAAACATGTTTATGCCTTAAAAATGTTTGGTTAATTCTATACTTTCAATTCTCTCCTAAAAAACTAGGATTTAAATATATTTTTTTAAAATAATTTTCATCTTTATTTAAAAGTTTATGTCGAAAATTAAGACAATTATTGTAAAATTAATACTTTTAAATTTTAGATCTAATTCATCTTTTTTTTTAAATATGTCTTATCGTTATCTCAATATTTATTGGTATTAACCAATATATTAATATTATAAATATTGATATCATGTCTCCTTTTACGATACTTGTTAAAACTATAAATGCTAGATTGAATAATACCTCTTCATTAATATGAATGGGAATACTACAAATATATACAACTCCAATCTAACTACTTAACTGATAATTAGTTACAACTGAAAAAACAGAAATAACAAACTTAACTTCAACACTCCCCCTCAAGTTGGTGGATGGAAGATATCCTTCATCCCCAACTTGGATACAAGATATTCATGTTGTTGTGCTCCCAAAGCTTTAGTAAAAATGTATGCTAATTGTTCTGAAGAAGATACAAACTCTGTCTTGATAAGCCCCTCTTGTATTTTCTCCCTTACAAAGTGACAATCAATTTATATGTGTTTTGTGCGCTCATGATAAACTGGATTTGCTGCAATCTGAAGAGCAACCTTGTTATCACAATATAACTTGACTGGACACTTTCTTTCTAGACCAAGCTCATTGGCCAAACCATTCAACCATGTCAATTCTGCAGTTGAAACAACCATGCTTCTATATTCCGCTTCAGCAGATGATCTGGCTATGACATTTTGTTTCTTAGATTTCCATGAAATCAATGAATTTCCAAAGCTTAATGCAAAAGCCAGAAACAGATCTCCTTAAAACAGGACACGCAGCCCAGTCTGAATCACAGTATGCTCTGAGTTCACAGCTGTCATTTGAGTCCATTAGAATCCCTTGACCAGGATTCCCTTTAATATACCTCACTATCCTTAACGTAGAATGTAAATGAGACTCCTTAGGCTGTTGCATAATCTGGCTCAAGTAATGCACAGCAAAGGTTATATCAAGTCTAGTATGTGTGAGGTAAATGAGTCTTCCAACAAGTCTTTGATAAACACTCTTGTCAACCAACAACTTATCATTTTCATTACACCCTTTTGTGCATAATTCATCATATTCTGATGTAGTAAGCCTAACATTTTATTCAAAATGAGTTCTTGCAGGCTTTGAACCACTCATTCCTGATTCCTCGATTAATTCAAGAGCATACTTGCGCTGATTAATTAAGATCCCTTCTTTTGATCTCATAACCTCAAACCCCCAAAAATACTTCAACTCACCAAGATCCTTCATTTTAAACTTTTTGTTTAACAAACTCTTCAAATCATTAATCAAACAACTATCTTTTCCAGAAATCAACAAGTCACCAACATAAATCAACAAGTCATCAACATAAATCAACAAAACTACAATCTTCTTACCCTTTCTCATTGTGAACAGAGAATAATCAAACTTACTCTATTCATAACCAGCCCCTAAAGAGCCTCAGTCAACTTTAAATTCCATTTCCTAGATGCTTATTTTAGGCCATAAAGGGATTTTTGCAGTCTACACACCATATTCTCCCCCTGACTACAAAAACCAGGAAGAAGTTCCATATATACCTCCTCAGACAAATCACCTTGTAAAAAGGCATTATATACATCAAGTTGAAACAGAGGCCAATCAAAAACAGAAGCAATGGCAAGAAGAAAACGAACAGTAACCAATTTAACTACTGGTGAGAAAGTATCCACATAATCCACACCCTTTTTCTGACTATAGCACTTGGCCACCAAACGAGCTTTATATCTTTCTATTGTACCAGCAGCATTGTACTTAATCCGATAAACCCATTTACAACCAATGAGAACTTTTCTAGAAGGTAAAGAAGCAACTGACCAGGTTTTATTTGTCTCAAGAGCAAGAATTTCATCCTTCATAGCTTGTACCCATTCAGGATGTTGAATGGCCTCATGATAGGACTTAGGTTCAACAGAATTTGAAATGAAGGAAACAAAAGATTGTGTACCACAGGGAAGATGAAAGTAATAAATGAAATCTGAAATGGGATAGTTGGAGGTAGAAACAGAGTTGCAAATAAAATCATTTAACCATTGAGGTTGCTTAGGAACCCTAGTAGATTTTCTAACCAAGACTGGAGCTACTGGAACCATAGGAGTTTCTAACTGTTGCGATGATTTCCCAAGTTCAACATTGGAAGGAGAAATATGTGGGACAGCAGAAAGAGGTTGTTGACCAAAGGAAATGTCCAAAAAGTCAGAATCAAGAACAGAAGGAGTGGAAGGAAAGAAAGAATCTGTTTGAACAGGAAAATGAAATGGAAACACTTCTTCATGAAAAATAACATCTCTATTGACAAAAAACTTTTTAGAAGTAAGATCAAACAAGAGATAGCCTTTTTGAGTACTAGAATAACCCATGAAGACAGAAGGGAAAGCTCTAGGGGAAAATTTGTCAGTTGGTTTAGGGTCAGTTGCATAGCACAAACAACCAAAAACTTTCAGAATAGTCATGTTAGGAGCTTTGTGATAAAGAAGTTCATAAGGAGTTTTCCATTGCAAAACTGAAGAAAGAAGTCTGTTGATAATGAAACAAGCTGTTAATACACATTCACCCCAGAATTTAATAGGTATTTTTGACTGAAACGCAAAGCTCTAGCTACCTCTAAAAGATGTCTATATTTTCTTTCAGCAACTCCATTTTGTTGTGGAGTCTGAACACTTGAACTTTGGTGCAAAATACCAAGAGAAGAGAAAATAGGAGACCAATGAGAGTTAAAAAATTATGTACCATTGTCACTTCTAATAACTTTAGTGACAGAAGAAAATTGAGTAGAGGTAAAGGAAAGAAATTGTTTAAGGAACAACACAGTATCAGTTTTAACCCTCAAGAGATAAACCCAAGTCATTATTGTGCAATCATCAACAATAGTCAAGAAATACCTATGAACACTATGAGTAGATATTCTATAATGACCCCATATATCTATGTGAATTAATTCAAAAGGTATTGAGGACCTAGTACTGCTAAGAGGAAACAACAACCTAGTTTGTTTTGATAAAGGACAAACATTACAAGTGTGAACAAATTGCACATCAAACTGATCAGAAACATAAGAAGAGAGTTTTCTCATAGTAGAAGCAGAAGCATGCCCAAGTCTAGCATGCCAAAGACTAGTTTTATTAGAAACAGAGATATCATGTACAGAATGAACACAAGATACATTCCCAGTACTAGCCAAAGAATTGGAAAACAAACCAGTAGCTCCTTTAGACTCAAAAATGTAAAGGCCATTAAACCTTCTACCAATCCCCTTGATCATGCCACTGTAGAGATCATGCAGTATGCAAATGTCAGGATGGAAAGAAATTATACAATCATGATCTTTAACAAGACGAGAAAAGAAAGTAAATTGTGAGAAAAGTTGGGAACAAACAGGACATTGGAAAGAACAATTTCAGAATTTAACCTATAAGAACCTATATTAGTAACAGTTTCAGTATGACCATTAGGTAGATGAAAAAACCGATGGGCAGAACATAAAACAAGAAATTGCAAGCCCTTGAAAACTGACAAAATGTGATCAGTTGCACCAGTATCAATTATCCAATGAGCACAAGAGTTACTCGAAGCAGGTAAATTAAAAGCAACAGTACCTGCAAGATTCGCACTGGAATCTAAGCTTGAACTTTTGCTCAGCAAATTTAATATTTGATGATACTGCTCAGAGGTAAAGGAAGGCACTGCTGATGTAACACCCCCAACCCGTACCTGATCCGGCTACGAGTCCGAGGTGTCACATTGACTTTTCAAAACCTTTACTTGAACAAAATAGTAAATAATTTTAAAACTTTTACTAAATACAATTAACTAATTTACTTAAAAGTATTATCATATGATTTTACAAACCAATTAGAGCATATCAAATTCCAAAACTTTATTTACATGCCAACTACCTCTATATACCAATTACATATATTTTCTAATCTGAACTTTGTAAAGGAGATACTGACCTGTCTAGCTCCCCATTGCTCTCTATATTCTTTTCGAACCTACGTATGAAACAATCACACATCTTTTTATATAAAAAATACACTCATGTGCATATAACATCATCTACTTTCTTAGCATTATCATTTATATTATTATCATTATTTATATCATTATCATCAATTATTTATCACATGATCTTGTATTTATCATTTCTGCATATCATATAAGACATATATCATTTCACCTAGAAACACCCATAACATCATACAATTCATATAACGCATTTCGTATAATCAAAACATATCCATCATATATATATATATATTGTATTTGTTATTGTTTCTTTATTAGCTCATGATACTAGTGAGAACTAAATATATTTGAGTGCATTGAGGTTGTGCACAAATGTTGTCACCACAGCTCGTATAAATGCACCGAAGTGCCGCGTAGAATTGCACTGTAGTGCCACGTAGAATTGCACCGTAGTGCCACGTAGAATTACACCGTAGTGCTATATAATAATGTCCATAAGGACCACATATCATTCCTTAAGAATCATATACATATGCCAAATATCACATAGGTGTCTCAACAGACCCCATACATGTTCCAAAGAATACATATATGTCCCAAAGGACAGCGTAGACCCTCGACTCTTGGCATGCCAACTATACCCCTAGCTCTCATGACACATAACATGGGTATTATCATTTATTTCATTTCATATTCACATATTCATATTACTTTTCTCTTATCGCATGTTTGATCTCTTATCATGTAATCACATAGCTCATGTCATTTCTTGTGAAATCACACATATCATGTAATACATATAACTCCTATACTTTCTCATATATTCACATAGGTAGTATCATAGGACTTATATCTTTTCATATGGTTTATGTTCTATTCTCTTATATTCACATACATGTAATATATATCAACATGTTTACATAAATCATTTCTATATAATTCACATGTACTTATATTCTTTTTCATATACTCACATAGTCATATAATATAATATTTCATATGACCTCATATATCACATCGCTTATATACATATCCAAATATATATATATATCACTTAAAGTATTCCTATTTACATAATTTATGGTCATATAGTTCCTATCACAAGTCACTTATCTTATCTCTTCTTCTCATATGTTCATATTTATCATACAACACATAAGTTTTATTACATATTTATATCACATTCATATATCACTAATTCATAATATAATTTACATCGCATCATCTATCTTATTCATTATTTCTTAGTATGCACTTATATTACATAACCTATATATACTGATAAACATATATATTACTTCTATTATTCTTTTATATACAAATTAATCAATTTACTTAATTCAATTTCATATAACTCCTATAAGTTTTTCATATAACTCTATATTCAAGTTTCCTAATTGATACATTATCCTCATTTCATTCTATAACTCAATCTTATTTAGTTTCTTCGTTTCTCGTGGATTCACTTTCATCATATTCTTTTATTTTACATATTTTATTTCATAATCCTATACTCCCTTTATCATATGATTTATGTAGGTTCTCTTATAACTCTTCATAAACATATTTTCCATTCTATATATTACGTAGATCTTATTATATGACTTATTCTTTATACTTACATAATTATAACACATACAAGAACATATCAGCTCATATAATCAATCATACCTACATTTCATGTCATTCGCCTACTTATAATCAACACTTCGTGCATAATAAAACAACTATCAGAAATAGACTTATCACAAGTCCAATTTCCTTATAATCCTATAAAATAAGATGCACTCACCTGGGCCTCACTAAGTTAATACCGATCTCTCATATTTCCCTTGATCGATCTTATTTTCCAAATGTTCCGGAACTGATTTATGCTCGGTATCTACACAAATATACAATTTAAGGCAATCTATCAAAATCTAACCTTATAACTTGATACTAATAGCTTAAACGACTTTAAGAAATCAACATTTCCATTTTCCTTTAGGGGGTATCGATACCCTACTGGGGATATCGATACCCTCATGACATTCTGGAATTCTGCTCGTTTGAGAGGGTATCGGTACCCCTTTGAATGGGTATCGATTCCCCTAGCCCATAAATCATTTTTGAGCTCGAAAATCCTCTTGATTCAATTCAAACGCTTCATCTTTCATCCATTTCATATTCCTAACTTACATACATACTTAAACTCATTATATTCATTTATCTCATCTATAACCTTAAAATTCCATCTTTCTTATGGAAATCAATAATCATACCAAAGTTTCCATGTTATTTAAACTTAATTATAACACTTCTAACTTCTTATTCTTATAGATGACAAGTCAAATTCATCCTCCAAATTCGTTTAAACCTTCTTATTCAAAATTTCACTTAAAATCCCATATTCTTTAATCTCTTTTAACATCTTCATCTTTGAGTTTTTACTTATCTTTAGACTTCCTTAAGCTTTCTTACTTTCCAAAGAATCAAAACCAACTTAGAATTCAAATAATAATCAACTAATAAAATTCTCACCTTAGCTCTTGGCTTCCATGCGTGAAGAAGAAAGGAGAAGAAAAACTCTGGAAACTCATTTCCCTCATTTCCCACGTTTTATATCCCTTAAAAGAGAAATAAAAATATTCTCTTGGAAAAGACCATAATACCTTTATTACTTTCAAACTTTACTATTAAATCCAACCTCAAATTCTCCAATTAGAATTCTGAACTTTTTAACTTATTCGAAATTGAACACATACTTTTAAAATTCACCTTTAAGTCACTAGCTCGATATTGAGGATGTTCAAGCTGAAATATTAGAGGACACAATCGAGCCATTCTCAATTTCTCCATTAACAGCAGGCATAGAGGTAACAGCCATGGCAGCCTGAGGAACCTTTTTCTTGTTGAATTTAAAATCTGCTGGAAAGCTAATAAGCCTGTAACACCGATCATGGCTATGGCCCTTAATTTTACAGTAATCACACGTCCCGCTGAAACATCTTCTGTTATTTCCTTTGGAAGCAGTTGTAAACATCACCAAAGCTTCAATGTGAGGCAGACAGTTGAGTTTCGATGCAACTCCTCTTGAATAATCATGGAGTAAGCTTGATTAACAGTAGGCAGGGGCTTCATGAGGATTAGTTGACTTCGAATTGCAGAAAGGTCTCATTGAGACCATGAGAAACTGGAACAACCGTTGTTGAGCCACATGAAGCGTATTTTGCTGAGCAGCCTCGCAGTCACAAGAGGAGAAAAGAACAAGCGTCGTGTACTCGTCCCACAAAAGTTTGAGACGAGTGAAATATGCGGAAACAGACAAGTCACCTTGAACGAGCGAAGCAATGGATCGATATAGGGAAAATTCTAGAGCTATCGATTTTATCGAATCGCTCTTTGAGGTCTCTCCAAATAGCTTCAACATTCGAAGCAAACACAATACCAACGGAAAGATCCTGACTAACAGAGTTCAGGATCCATAAGAACCAAAGCTTGTAGCGCTCCCACTGAGACCGCATCAGACCCTCATATCGTCCCTTCGACAGGTTACATCGATAAATCCGAGTTTGTTCTTGGCCAGATGGACCTGTTCTTGGCCAGATGGACCTGCTCCACATATTATAGGTTCGACACCGGTAAGTTGTTGCGATACCAATTAAACGCCCGGCGTGTCCGAAGGATGCAAGAAGAGAGGATGAGACAGATCGATTGTTTGAGCCATGAACCCTAAATGATATCAATTTAGGAAAAACAGAAGCAAAAAATGCTCAAGGAAACGAGCCACAATACTTAGAGATGTTTGGGCCAAACAGGAAACCCAAGGAAAAATGGCCTGGATTCATTATATGAATGGGAATACTACAAATATATTACAACTCCAATCTAACTAATTAACTGATAATTAGTTACAATTGAAAAAACAAAATAACAAACTTAACTTCAACATACTTGATAAAAAAATCGAAGGGATAAGGAAAATCAAATCCTTTCTTAGAATATTTCTGTAGACTGCTTTTTCTTTTTAGGCAAAAAAGAAATTAAACTATACACAAAATAGGCATTCCGCCAATATTTTAAAATAATGGGTTTTAAACTTTATTTACTATTACGCAATTTTACCTCCTTTTAATTTATAAGGAAACAATTACGTAATGAAGTTTCTTTTGAGGGGTAAACGAGTCGTTTCTATAGTATTTAGACACTGTCACTGTCTCATTGGTATACGATAATAGGAGGAAATTGACTTGACTGTGATCAGTAGACCAAAGTGGAGGGAAGAAAACCTCAACTCTGATTTACTCGCTGCAATTTTATTGGATAAACTTTCACTTTGTTGATCAACCGCTTTATCCTCTCCATTTACCCTTTACAATCGTACGGCTAATGCCTGCTGACAAAAGCAATCCACGGCTGAGATCTTCATTTGGATTTCTATACAAGATCTAATTTGCTCCGAAAAAAGCATGTTATATCTGACGATTGCGTCACGGTAGCTGAAACGGGCAGACAGAAGCTCCAACATTTATAAATAGGAAAAAGATTAACTAAAAATTGAAGTAACTCGTTTTTAAAGACAACTGCCTGAATATGAATATTTTGGTGCTAAATAAGCGAGAGGACAGACAACCACCTACCACCGCCACCAGCGGAGGGCGTCGCCGCCGACGGTGGTAAAAGGGAGAAGAAAGTGCAAGGCCTTTTTCTATCTGAAAGATGGGTCAAGGGCTGAGTTGTAGAGCGAGTACAGAGAATATAGTTTAGGGCAGTTCAAGTTGGAGACCTTGAAACTGGGAGCTTATTGGAGAGAGAATCAAATCTTTTACATCATAGAGCTGTAATGTCGCCACTCTGCTGTTCATATAGCTGCTGCTTATGGCCAGATCGAGGTGGGTATTCATTTTCAAGTTTTGAGATAACTTTTTGGATTAAGTTTCTTCTTTTTAACTTCATTTATTACCATGGTTTTGAGTTGTTGGATCCATATTTTGTTTCATTCGCTGGATGGAAGATGATTTCCTTTCATTTTGTTAGATTGGCTATGCTTTTGGAGAAATGGTGAACCCGGATGTAGTGAATCGTCAAAAGCAGGTCATTTTTATTTTTAAGTTTTGATCCTTTTTTTTTGTTTATATTTCTTTACATGTTTTTTTTAACCTTTTTTTGTTTTAGACTCCACTTATGTTGGCTGCAATGCATGGGAATCTCCTGCGTGAAGAAGCTCATTGAAGCTGAGCAAATGTGAGCCATTTTCCCATTTTTATTATTTTAAGGTTACAATTTAATGCATTATCCGTTTGGAAATATAATTTGATTGAATGATCTTTTATATGCTTTTCAGATCTTAAAGTTCGATTCCATTCATGAAGAACTTGCTTGCACTATGCAGCCTATTATGGTCACTCTGACTGCCTTCAAGCGATCCTCTCTGCCGCTCAACTAGCCCTGTTGCCGTTTCATGGTGTGTGTTTTTTTTCCTTAATCAAGATCGTATAACTATTTTGAATTAATTCAGGCCATTGATATCGGTTCTTAGTTAATCTTATATGTTTGGATCGGTTTTGATATCGGGGATATGCACGTTTTGTGAATATAAGAGATGCCAAGGGAGCTACTCCCTTGCACTTAGCAGCTCGTCAAAGGCGGCCTGAGTGCGTACATATCCTGTTAGACAATGGTGCTCTCGTTTGTGCCTCAACCGGCGGATACGTGTAATAATTCCTGCAAAGTTCTTGTTATAATTGATATTGTTATTATGTTTGTCAGTCTTTTAAAGATATAAATCATTGATTTTTGTTTTCTTCAGTTTTCCTGGGAGCACACCTCTTCACTTAGCTGCTAGAGGAGGATCTCTCGATTGTGTCCGCAAGTTGTTGGCATGGGGTGCGGATCGTCTTCAAAGAGATGCAGCCGGGTATAGTTTGATTTCATTTTATGCATATAGATTCCTGAGTTATTTTCTTATTGTACCCAATCTATTTGTTCTACATGGTTTGTGTTCATGTATGGTGGGGATCCGTTTTCTTACCATGTATGATATCATTGATGTCTAATTATTTCGGCCCTAAACTTCAGTTTCTGTATGTTTACAGGCGAATACCATATGTAGTTGCTTTAAAGCACAAACTTAGAGCTTGTGCAGCCCTGCTAAATCCTTCATCGGCAGAACTATTGTCTGGCCAGCACCTTTAAAGTTCATCAGCGAGCTTAACGGGGAGGCGAAAACACTATTAGAACAAGCCTTAATGGAGGCAAACCGGGAAAGGGAAAAGAGCATCCTGAAGGGAACAACGTACATATTTCTATCACCCTCACATTCCGACTCCGGGTTTGATGACAGTATTTCCGAGGTAAAATATCCGATGCCGTCAAAAAAAATTCCCTTTGCTTTTTATTTACATTTCTAACTTCAACCAAATCCAGTTCACAATAGTCCGGTTTTCCCTGTCATTAGTTAAGACTACGATGATGAGTAATATGTGTATACAATTAAATCGTTTCTTTGTTCGATATCCCTGTGATTTAACTCGTTCCGGCATCAATTCCGATCTTGGGAGCCTAGTTTTCTTTATGATCATATCTGTACTCTGTAGACTTGCCCTTGACCCTTGGTTTCAGTTGTGGAGCTCGCGCCAAGTAGTTCGGTCCCCGTCAGACCGAGATGCTATACAAAGTCACGAGTTTCATGGCCTAGAAATTCACAGCCTAAACTTTTTTGCTTTAGAATGCTCTAAAACCTATATTAGGTCACGGTAATCTTTTTGGTATGACCCTAATAATTCCAGTTGGCTTCTAGGTTTTTGTTATGTGAATAATTTGTGAAGGACTGTATTTTCTTTTAGTAGGTGAACTATTTATAAGAAATATTTGATGTAGGCTAGTGATGCCGAACTATGCTGCATATGCTTTGAACAAATCTGCAATATTGAAGTTGAAGATTGCGGTCACCAGATGTGTGCACAATGCACACTGGCACTGTGTTGCCACAACAAGCCAAACCCCACAACCGCAAGTCTAACACCCCCTGTATGCCTTTTGTCGGAGCACCATCGTCCGATTGGTGGTAGCCAAGATAAAGAATCACGATGAAGCAGGTCACGACATCGGAGATGTTAGTACATCGAAGCTGAGAAAGGGGAGGAAATCTAGGAATTTCAGCGAAGGAAGCAGCAGCTTCAAGAGTTTATCTGCGGTCGGTTCGTTTAACAAGATCGGTGGGCGTGGGTCCGGAAGGATTGCTACTGAAAACGAATGGGTGGATAAACCTTGAAAAAAACATGGCAGTTGGAAGTATGAAGTATCCGTATTTGTTATATAGATTTTGAGGGAAAATAAGTAAAGAAATGAGTTGCAGGTTGAAGTTGGAAAGTTCGATAAAAGCATCACTGGCTCCTATTTGTTGTGATTTTTAAATAACTTGACCATCACACTAATACATATTCTATTATTATTGTATTATCAGATCAAACGGCTGCCTATGATGAAAAATTTGTTAGTGTAATGTTGAAAAAATTTTAAATTAAAGATAATAACCTTAATTTATGACCCATTAATGAATTTTGGATGCGAAGAAGTGGAAGTAGATAATAGTAGCAGGGTCGATGTGGGACAGAAACCTAATTAAGAGAAAGGGTCCATTTGTTGTTGGTATTCTGGTGGATATTTTGTTTTTATTCTTGTGTCTTGTCCGGACAAGTACCAATGTACCAACTTGTCTATATGGGTCATGGTCTCATGGTGATGATAGAAGACATCTCATGGCCAGTCAACCAAACTATTCAGTGATTTTCTTTCTTTTTAAGCTCTAATCACCCAAAAAAAAACTCTCTTAGAAATAAAATAAAAAACATGTTTAACCTATAAGTTTTTGGTTTTGCAATGTATATTTTAATTATAACTTACAATTATATTAAATGCTAGAATGTAACAAAAATAAAAAATTGAAAAGATAAAAAAAACTCCGAGTTTAAAAAATAAATTCTAAAGAATTTATGGACAAAGTGAAAATGAATGGGAGAGAATGTTATATTTTTCCTAAATAAAATTTGAAAATGCGGTCTGTAAAGTAAGAATAATTGAAATTGGAAAGTCAATAAGATTAAAATATCAAACCTCACAAAAATAAATGTATTGGGAAAGATAATATCCAAGTCATTGTCATTGCCACCTCCATACCTTTGATAATTAAAGTCTTATAATTCTGAAACATATTTCAGTTAATTGTTGAGTGTTTAATATCACTACGTTTCCCAGGCCTTCTCTCCTATAGAAAACTGGGCACGTCAGGATTGAAACATGCGGGGGTCCAATTAAGCAATATTGGACAATATTTCATTTTTATAAGGTAAGTATTTCATTATTATTATCATAGGAAAAATAAATGAGAATATGATGACCAAAATTGTGGTTGATCTAGCCAAATGCACTATTTACGATTAGCCACGTTCGAGTGTTTGATTGTCAATTATTTATAACAAGTATGGAACATTAATCTATCTTATTATCCTTCACCCACTGTCCTCTCAGACTTTGAATGAAACAGATGTGTTTTTTTTCTTCAAAAAGATATTGTAGTTTGAACATAGATTTTTTGTTACAAATGGCATGTTTTGAATAATGATTTAGTTTAATTTGAATTAATATTTTAAGTTTATAAGATGATAAAATAAAAAAACTAATACTTTTTTATATTTAATTTTTACATTGATATATAATTTAGTATCTAACTTTTTAATGATGTAATTAGATGTCTTTTTTCTATAATTAGGTACTTAAGTTTCATTTGTGCAATCCGATACCTTTTTAATTAAACATGTTAATTGAATGCCTAATTGTTCGTTTAGTTAAAAATGTTAATATGTATTATAAATTCAAAAGTATGAACAACATAATCTAAAATTATATATTAAATTCTTAATTGAAAAAAGAGTTAAATACCTAATTGCACTAAAAAATAGATTCAAGTATATAGGTCATGGGGCTTGGGCCAAGCAGAGGATGTCGTTGGGAAACAGTAACATGAAATTTAATCAAGATTCAAGTAACTCAAAAAGGAAAGAAGAATAAAATTAAGAAATAGAGGGAGGGCTGTCCACTTCTATTCTAAAAACTGATACGAGAAATAAAATGAAGAAGTCACAAAGGAAAAAAACATTAATCATTCCTAAAACATATACGAAAACTGGATCAGAATACATGAGACCAACAAGTTTGATGCCAATGCAAGACACATGATTAGAGGGAGGGCTGTCCGCACATGCACGAAAACAGCACTGGAACTCCATGATTGTTATCATCAGCTGCATCATGAGAAGAACTTGTTCGAGGAGGAGCGACGCTGCCATTAACAAATAACGAATTCGGTTCTAAATCAGGCCGAGTCAAGGCAAACTCATTCGGTCCATAGAAAGTTGTAGTAGGACTCTGATTCTTCCTTCTATATTCATCGACCACCCTCTTTTCCTCCTCGAAGAAGTAGCCGAGTGATGCCACATTGTTGCTTTAACATTCTCACCACCACTACAATTCCTTGAGCATAAAGAAAGAGCCAAACTTTTGACCTCCTGTTGCATCTTTTTTCTCTTGGTGCTTCAATTTTCCTTCCTTTAACAGATCTTTTAGACAGTTCCAAGATGCTAGAAACACCAATTAGGCTCCCAAGTGAAATACTCTTGTCATGGAAACGACCCGTCGACTGAAATCCAGCAACCCAAAATGTACCAAATCTAAAGAAAAAATATTTTAACCAAACTTGCTGTAGTTACCGACTATGTCACTGACCTGTGTGTTCTACATCTGAAGAGGAATCTGCAGAGGAAGTTGGAGAACCAGTGAGTGAAGTGTTGAATGATATGGATCCTGTAATCATGGTTTCTTGCCAGCCCGAGTCTCACATTCAGTGGCTGCAATCCCCAGCGGCCAACCTTCTTCCTTTAATCAAATCAGAAATTCAATAAAACGAACTTATCATAACTGTAGTACTGTAATGACAAACAAAAGCCAACATGACAAACAAGAAACTGGACACATTATCAGAGACATTATAAGAAAACAAAGTGACCCACAATTATAAGATAAGAAAGAATATTAAAAAAAAATCCGAAAAAACCAATGAGAGAATAAATCCAAGAACTAGTAGAGACCTGTCGAGCCATGTATCTGCCAAGCCAAAGTACTTTTGATGTTAATTGATTCTTCTTAAGCAAAACTGGTGGTTGAGAACTTGAGCAAATGAAGTAAATTAGTTAAAGATTGGACATTGATTGAAGAAGAAATGTGGGTTACATGTTATGAAATAGAGTGAAGGTCAGATTAAAAGCAAGGTGAAGATGGTCAGAAGAAAGGAAATTAATGAGTAAAGGGTCTAATCAAATGGAAACATTCGTTTTTTTATTACTTTGCTTGTTTTCATACGTTTTGTTGACTGAGAAAAATATCAACGAAATCATTACGAGCTTTGAGGAAAAATAAACTAATCAAAAGCAAAGGTGCAGAACAAGTTCAGATGCTGTCTTTCGAAAATTACTTTTGTACCCAATTTGCAATTTATATGTTCTTAAAGACGGTAAAGATTTTGGTCGTTGACAGGATGCTTTGTAAACTTGGATGGAAAAAATATGTAACAAAAATATCAAGGTAAAATAGTAAGGTAAGAAGTTGATGATGAGGCGAGACAAGGAGGATCCAAGGATAACTTTTGCCTTGGTGGATAATAATTACAAGCGTATGACAGAAGATTTGATTGTCTGAATATCAGTCCTCCATAACTAGAGAAAGTAGAAAAATAATTTAAACACAACCTACCATTACAAAAAATGATAATATGAATTCGCCAAAAAAAAAGGGTTATAACAAATAATACGAATACTGAGTCGTCCCTTTTATTTTGGTCTGCAAACAGGCTTTAACTTGAAGGGGCCACAAGATACGGGCCTCAAGGAACCCAATGAAGTGCCGCTTTCACTGTCATGACCCAAAAAAACCCATATCTTCATATAAGTTCCCCCAGTCTGTTGGTCTGATTAAAAACATAAATTGTGATGTAGAGGGACAAATATCAGGGTCCACCCACAGAATTACACCAAAAAGGTGGACAACCCCGTAATAAACTCCTTTCCTCAATTCAGAATTTAAACCCTTTGATTGAATCAGTCCAGTCCTGCCCCTGAAACTATCTCAAAACTTAGACTGAAGAGACGACGTCAACTTTACACCAAACCTTTAGAAATGCTCTACACCAACATTCAACATCATCTTTTTTTAACGTCAGATTTTTGTTTTTCGCAGCCACACGATTTATATATGCATCTCCTATAACTTTAAAAATATCTTCTTTTTCTGTTAATGCCTATATAATCTGATCAGGGCCGGCCAATACATGTGCCACATGGATGACGGCCCAGGGAAACATGTAGGGGCATCAGTAGAATTGATACGCACTCGGCCATTGATGACAACTGCAGTGAATGGGCGGCCTTTGTAATCCTCACCTCCTTTCTGTAGGTTATTCCCAGCATGTAAGGGCAACGAGTGCCACAACCACAACACCTCTTTCGCCGTCCTCCGTACCTATCGCAAGCTTGACCTTGCCACTAAGCTCATGATCGCTGCCCAAACCGCCATGGAACGTGTCTTTCCATTATTTATTTTTCTTTTCATTTTCCTTTTTAGTCATTTATCTGCTCATATATGGACTGTAGTACTTTTAAATTAGTTAGTATTAGTTTTTGCTTGATTACATTTTGGATTCGAATGGAAAAAAATATTTTAAGAGAAGTTGAACTTGAAATTCCAACTTTGCTTTACGAAATACTGAATAGTTTACTTTTATAGAATGCTTATGTTAGAGTTACTTTTACTTTTATTGATTCTATATTTAGCAATTCTTGAACAGTTTAACTGCAAAAAATCAATCGGCAAGGAAGAAAAGGCATTTGTTTTCTTCAATACTAATATGCGAAGTGATGCAGGTGTTCGGAGCAGAGTATGTCTCGCTCCATGTGAGAAAGAGTAACAGGGCAACATTTAATATGTATGCTCAGACGTTGGGTTATAAGATACATGATGTGGAGGTGATAATATGATGGGGAGGATGCATACGACATGCGGAAGTAGTTAAAAGGTAAGAGTATTCATCATCACAACCATCAAAACCACCACCACCACCACCCATGATGGTGTGGATTTTTGTTCGGGTGATGCAAGAAGCGCGGAAACAAACTAATACGAGAGGAGATTCTAAATCAGAATCAAAAGCTCGCACAGAATCTGGTTCAAAAGCTGGATGATTACTTGGAGGTAAACATAAGTATCTGAAGAACTATAAGTGGCATTGGTTTATATTCTCTAGGCTATTATTTCTTGCTCATGATATTTTCAGTTTGTTTATTGAAGTAATAATCTGACTGTAGATTTCGAAACTTGTCGGTTTCCTACATGAGATATTGTATGATCCCAGCTAAATGCAATGGTTTCTTTACTATCTCTTTTGCAATGCGTCTTGTTTCAATTCCAGTAAGATGTCTTCCTTGTCACTTTCTGCATTCATGGTTTATGATATGTTGACGTCTCGACTTCCTGCACTCCCTTTGTAATCTTTGCTTGTTCAGATCCTTTTCTTGCAGTTTGCTTTCAATGTTTTCCCTTGTTCATGCAACATAACTTCCCGTCATTGTTTGGGGCCCAAACGAAGTGTTAGTTGGCAGTCTGTTATTGTGGAACAAAGTGATATTTAGTTGGCAATCTGCCAGTCCTGTTGGTATTTGTATCATGCCATTGCTAATATGATGTAAGCTGCCTTGATCGAACATTCTTAACCTGGGGAGAGTAGTGGAAATGGATATGTTTGTAAGACAAACACAAACAGGACAGACAGTGGCTGCAAAGTCAGAGGCAATGATCATGTTGGTCGAGTTTCAATGGACATTTCCCATAATATATACTACTATATAATTTGGATGGATTTCAAACTTCATAGAAAATGTATGAATTTTTAAGCATAAAGCATGTTCTGGGAATAACCTACAGAAATTACATTTGTTTATTATACGGTACAAGTATAGGGGCATAAAATTATTATCTCGCTCAGGGTATTAAAATTTATTGGACCGGCACTGAATCTGATGAATATCAAAAAGCTTTGAACCAGTCATACATTGATAATTACACCACATTTTTTTTCTTGGTATCTTCACAAAAACAAAACTGTTGTTCGGTATCACACCACCTTATTTTTTTTCTTTTAAACATATTAAAAAAATGAATATTGCTTGCTTTTGAGAACAAGAGGGATTTACTCTTCATCCGGATCATTCTTTACCAGCTTACAACTGGTAAACAATTGATTATCCAATTTATTACGTATAAGTTCAGCGCGTTCTTGATTTAATTCTCTTATTAATCGTCCACCTAACTTTATGTGTGCTGCATTGAAAGCATCGTTCTAGACATATAACCTTAATCAACCACCAAAACAGTTAACCTACCATCTCGGTCCCTTTCTTCTTCCTACTATAGTTGGTGAAATACGCTGCTTTTTGTAGGATTGGTAACCTGCAGAAAGTGGGAATTCAACATCTTGGTTTTAATATTCATTAATATGGTTTGGTCAGCTGATGTTAGCCCCATTGCTTACCTCGTAGACGTAACCTCTTCTGTTTGCCGATGACTTGTCCTTCCCTAAAACCATAACTGGGCCAGTCTTGTCGGGTAGAATGAACCTTCATTTAACCAACTTTGGATTCTAAACACTATTTTCCTCCTTTTTGTCTTCTTAGTTTGTACTGCGACTAACAACCTTCTTCGTCTTCTTTCCCTTGCTTTTTCTGGAGATTAAAGAAACCCTATTTTCTGCCTTCATTTCTATAGAAAAACTATTTTTGCATTAGATTTTTTAATATCTATTTGGGTTTTTTTTCTTTTCTGTTTCACTTTCTAGCTTTGCTTCAGAGCTTTGAGCTCTCTCGTGCTTCAAGAAAATCTTGAGTTCTCTGTGTTTGAGGTAAGCTTTTTACGGCTCTAATGTTTTTTCCCCCTCTTCCCTCGGTTACTCTTTTCATCTCTTTCCCTCTCTGTTATTTGATGCATAATTAATTTTGTTTAATGTTTCAAAATCCATTGAAGGCCGCTGTTTTTCTTTGCTGTAAAATTTTTCTGATGCTCCAACGTAAACTTTCTGGTTTTAAGCCGACCTTGAACTTCCTCTAATGAAGCTGACCCTCTCTTTGTCAAAGAATCCCAAAACAGCAATAAATATCAGGCAAATAATGATAACTATCTCAAAAAAAAATCCCAAATTTTCATAAACTTTTCAAACAATATGAGTCCTCTCTGCTGATTAATCAGCAGATTAAACAGTCAAGACATTTTTTTTCATCAGAAGTTTAATTCCTTTTTTCCCCCGTGAGTTTTTCAGATTTTACAGGAGAGTTGGCATATATGTTGAAATCAAGCATTGTTCTAGTGGAAAAATCAGAGTTTTAAGGAATCAATTTGTAGTTGTCGTGTGTTCACATGGGAAGGGAATTTCATGAACAGTCCGATGATGCTGAATTCGAGAATTATCATCCAGGTTGCATGGGGGCTTATTTAATGTACTCGACAACCATCATTGGTATAATGTCAAAAAGATGCTCCCGCACAGGAAGTTCAACAGAGGAAGACGTGCCAGATGTAAGGAACTCTCAATTTCATCATAAAATATTTCATACTACCAATATTTTAGGAATTCTATATTTTGATTAAATGCATGGTGAAAGCACCAGTTTTGTCTTTCTTTCTTATTGCAGCTGTTCAAATCCACAAACTATTTCCATGGAACGTGAACATGTTGAATATCAAAGATTATTAATGCAGAGGCTGAACAAATCCAAGTAAGCTGACACTAAATTCATTGATTTCCACGTATAAATATTGGATATGGTGATCTTCAAAATACCAAATGATTGGCCTGATTTAACGGGTTCAACAGCAAACAAGGAAAAAGGATCAACTAACAAAAGGTCCGGCAAAGTGCCCACAAAAGGTTTAACAAGTAAAGAGAGGGTAAGGAAGAGAGCGATAACATTGGGTTTTAGGGCATTCGGCAAGATCAAAGTGCAGCAAACTGATTCAACTCATCATCTGGAACCTTCAGGTTTCGGTCTAGGTTGGATGAATCCGATCATTCCTTGTCCGCAAGCGAGGTGACACCTCCAACATGAGCTCAACAAAGAGTAAAAAGCCTGATATTCATGAAAGAATAATGGGACCAACAATTTGAACATGTTTTCATACAATCAGGTCGAGGCTGTGGATGTTTTGGAGATATTCAAGGTTAACAAAGATTTATTCCTACACATTCTCCAGGATCCTGAGGTGGTATTTCACAACATTTTCCTGGAAGCCGAACTTCCAAGGCAGTAAAATAACAAAATCAGGCTCATTTCCGATGCCTCATTCGCCTCGCACCGGGTATCTTAGGTCTACTACACTTGACACAGCAGAAGGAAGTATGGTCATTCCGAAGGGGAGAAAAATCTGTTCCGGATGCTCAATTATCCAAGTCAATGGCCGTAACGAGAACCAACAATTGTTTTCAGAGCATCATAAAGAAGCAAACTCTTCATCTCAGGGATCTGATTCCCAAGGTGGAACCATTTAGTTATGAATCGTCTCAAGGATATTAAGCAGAGTAAAGCAGGCCCTCCAGGAAAGAAAGACTATTAACCATACAAGGGCCAATGAGCTCTCCCTCCAGGTTTCCTCAAGAGATACATTGTCCGCAAATGACAGAGACACGTCGGAATGCTCGGAAAGACTTCCAATAGTTGTCTGCCAAACAATGCTGATGATCATGACATCGGCAATGGTAGATTGAAAAGGATAAACAAAGTCTATAAATGAGTCCCTAGATAGATACACTCAATTGTTTCAGCATAGTGGGAGCAAAGAAGTCAATTTGAATCACTCAAGGAGCTTAAAGTTGAGGAAGAAGATAAAGTTCCATCAAGAGGGAATAATGCTCCCAAGTTTTTCAGAAGGATTTCATCCCTATTTGATCTTCAATCCTTTTGCTCTCTTCTATGAGGTGTCTTGCCACGCTCTTTCTTCAGAGATCCTAAACAGGAACATCCAAAATAATGATGCAGACAAGGAAACCGATACGCATAATGAGCCAAAACCAACTAGTTTCTGTGAAGAAACAGAAAAAGTTGAACTAGCAGTAGCTTTTATAGAGTCTGAATTGCAGGAAAACACAAGAGAAGGATCGAAGAACCGTGGTTCAACCGATTTATCAGTGGATAAAAGTGGCGAACAAGTTGCTAGGCCATGTGAGTTCAATGAAAAAGCAGTTGAGCTTATGCAACGAACTTCAGATTTAAGTGATATAACCAGCACAGCGAACCTTTCAATGTCAAAGGTAAATATGTCTTGCAACTTGAACTTGCACGTTAATGCGATTAAGATTGAACCGATGAACAATTAATAAAGTTTTTTCATCTGTTCTTGATGGCTAAACTTTTACGAGGTTTAGGGTTGAAGCACTCGAACTTTCCCGACGGTGAAACAGAGTTCTCAGGTTACGAAACCATGGGAGACAGCAGTCGGATCCTATTTGGGGAGGCTGATCCTTGGTACAATTACGTCAAAGACATTTTCGAGCTCTCAGGTTTCACAGAAGATGAGGGGAGCCAAACATGGTTCTCACCGGACCAACCATTGGACCCTTCAATGTTCATGGAATTAGAGATCCTATTGCACCCTGAACTGGAATCCACCATTGATGAAGTTGGAAGCAACTGTAATCACCAACTGGTTTTCGATCTCGTTAACGAGTCATTATTTGAGATCAATGAAAAATCATCTGTGGTATTTCCCCGAGCACTTCTCTTTCAACTGCGGCATTAGCTTGAAGCTTAAGAGAAACAATGTTGTTGAAGAAGTGTGGACCGAAGTTTGCAAAAACCTGGTATCCCAACCAGAACAAGACCAGTCATTCGATGACATTGTAGCCCGAGATATGGACAAAAATGCATGGATGAACCTTCATGTCGAATCAGAAGTCGTGACACTTGACCTAGAAAATAGTCTTTGATGAGCTTTAGATGAAGTTATTTGTTTTGACACAAGAAATTTGGCCAAATAAAACATGGGTTCTTGCTGAAATCTGTGTTCATGTATGAATAAACAAGATTTCATGGTTGTAGGACATATGGTGCCTTTGAAATTGAATTAGTCAGACGTGTACATACAGAATTTGTGTGTATTCTTTTTTATTTTTTTATAGTAATGATATTAATGTTTAAGATACGTTGTTAAACTTAGGGATAAGTTAATCAAAATTTATTTTTCAGATATGAATTAATTGTAACTTAATATTAGAAATTGAGTTTTAGAGGTAAACCATTTTTCTTAAAACTCAATTAATAGACAACAAAATTTAAATATTAAAATTTTTTAAAAAACAAATAAAATCTGCGATAAGCTTAATGACTGACACTAACGGCACTGATCTCACGCCGTCGTATCCTAAATCAAATCCATCTCGTGCCGTCTCGTTTTGTTATTCTTCGCTGTTTTTTTTTTCAAAGGTCGAAAAGTACTTCCTGCTCCTTCCTCTTCTCAATGTCAAACCCGGTTCAACCTCTACAACCGATTTACCATCCGATCCGCTCCTCAAACCCGGAGCTTTCATCGACGCCAGCGGCCAAATCCAATCGGCTGAGTCATCAGAGGCTCCAAATGGTTCGACTCCGAATGGCGCTCAGTTCGAGACGCCGGTACAAGGTCGGATATCTCGCCGTCCCCGGCGGAGTCTAAGGGAAGCAGCGCGTGGTGCCTCCGGAGACTTGGTTGCCAGCTGGATGGTTGATCGAAGATAGGGTTCGGAGCTCCGGTGCAACAGCTGGACTGGTTGATAAGGTTAGATCTCAGTTCTAACATGATTTCTTTTGCTCACAAGTTTAATCTTAGTGCATTGATTATAATTTTATCGAGTTTCCTCTTTGTGAGTCGATGATTATTTGGTAACAAGTTACGTGTACATCACATATGTAGTTCTCATTTGGTGGATTAAGCTATATCCATATTTTGCAGCCTGAAGACTGAAGTGTCAGTCTTAACCATCAAATCTATACACGAGTAGAGAAAATCAGTGTGTTCTTAGGTTTGACAAATTTGATTTAAAAAGAAACTCAACTTTGTTGTTCATTGCTTCTATTCTCAAGCCTTGGAAAACTAAATGATATATTAGTTGTAAAATGCAATCCATTTCCTGCTTATATAAATCTGCTTAGTATCAGAAAAACAATGATCCTTATGATTATGGATCTTTTGAACTCTAATTTAGGTAGCCATGGACTAAAATTTAACCTGCACATTGAAAGGCTAAAAGTTGCATAAACACTCATATAATAGATTTTGTCTTTTGTTCTATCACTGAAACAAGATGCATTGCATATATTTGGTGAATGAATGTAGCAAATATGGTTCAGTTGGTTTAGAAAACTATGGAAATAAGAAATTTTCATCTCATTTATATTGATTTTTGGGTTGAGATTAGTTCATTTTGACATATCTGTAATACATTTCTTGTTTACGTTGGTTGTTAGAATGTAATTGGTAACCTGTTGTTGTATTTTCTATAGTGAGATAATTGACAATGTGATGATAATATAACATACATGATCGCATTTCTTGTGCAGTATTATGTTGATCCATCCACGGGTCGAAAATTCAGATCGAAGAAAGAAGTTCTGTACTATCTAGAAACTGGAACGCCCCCCACCTAAAAGAAGAAAGGAACAGAGACTTCTGGCAGTGAAGATGTTGTAAGACTGAAATAAAAAACTTGTTGTTTGAAGATGCTGAACATTTACCCAATTCTTGACTTCTTAGTTCTTAATCCACTGGCTGTTGGTGTATTCTTGAATTTTGTTTTGCAGGGTACAGGGAACTCGGGGCAAAAAACAGAAGAAACCTGATAAAAAGTTGAAGCCTTTGAACTTTGATTTCATTAACATACCGCAGAAAGTAGATTGGTTGTTGACGAATGCCTCTGAAGACTTCTGGACTCCCTTCTTTGGGGATGACCAAGTGGCTGAACCAACTAGACAAGATTGGGCTGGTGCATTTGCATTCGTAACTTCCCGCAAAAACAGTCAAACAATGTATTGAAGATGTTCTATGTCTGATTATTAAGACGGTTTCATCCTGACCATCAGTAGGCCTTTTTTTGTTTCGTCTCCAATACTTTTTGTTTCAGCTCTAATTCACTCATGTCTAGTCATCTTTGATTGAACAAACAGGCAAGCTTGACACGAGTTGAGACGTTCTTGTTCTAGGTTATAAGTTTGTTACACACTATTGTATTCATTTTTTGTCATCTTTCCTCTGTTCATATGTAACATGTAGCTAGACCACGTTCTTACTAGTTTTGTTGTTTGAAAATTATAGCATATGGTTTTCTGTAGTTTTTAGATAATCACATACCGAGCTTTGTTTTTTGAGATTTCATGGATTCCATTTCCTCTTTGTTTCAGCAATGCATTTCTCAATAGAAGTAAACGTGAGCATATATTTTCCTTTCAGCAACCAGGCCGATAAAAACAATTTGATTGCGAAATCAAATGCTGTAAGCCAAAGTTGGTTGAAATCTTTTAAAACTTTGATGATTATTCCCCCACAAGGTGCAAACACAGTAGTCCATGTTCAAAAGTTATTCCTGTTTTGCTAGGGGGGGGGGGGGTAAATAAAATCAACTTGGTTTGCACCGAGTTCAAGATCTTTGACAAATGGAATTGGAGGTTTGATTGAGTTGGCTGCTCAACCCGCTATGATTCTAAACTCGCAACGGAGAAAAAGAATTGGAAGTTCAGAGGCATGTAAAATGTTAACCTGTGTCTATTGGGGGGGGGGGACAAAGGTTATTGAAATGTATGTTCGGGTGAATTTAATGAAAATAGTATATTAAATCTAAAATTATAGTTAAAATCTTCTATTCATGATTAAGGCTTTCTCAGTCCCTACTAAAAGACCCTTATTAACCAAATTGAAAATCTTCTATTCATGATTAAGGCTTTCTCAGTCCCTACGAATATTAATATACTGGAACACTGAACTGTCCACAGTATATCCCGTAATCGCAACTCATAACCTAAAACCTAAAATCACAACTCAGTCCCATCTCCATCTCTCACTCTCTCACCCATCTCCGACGAAATCCGTCCCCATCTCCGGCGAAATCCGTCTATCTCCATCTCTCAGAGCCACCCTCACAATCAGAAATGGAAAATCAACCAAATCAACCAACGAGGGTTAATTTTTTTAATTATTTTCTTTTAGAAATTTTTGCATTATTATTAGGTTTTTCATATTGAAATTGATGATAAGTTTACTGGTAATTTCAATAATAGATTAATCATTTCACTTAGATTGCTTATTAAATCAACCGAGAATCGCAACGCGATTTTAGTTTCGCGTTGCGATTCTCTCGTTGCGATAGTCGAATTCGCGTTGCGATAGTCATTTTCGTGTTGCGATTTTCATTTTTAGAAACTATTCTTCTTCTGCAAATTGAAACTTGAATGAATTGCATTACTTCAACCAAAAAACAAAGACAAATACGAAATTCACAGTGTTGCAAATTTAAGTTTGAAGAATAAACTACTACTCTTTATGTTTATGATTGTTTTTGGTATATCTTCACAGTGTAGTTTTTGGTATATCTAATTTAGTATGTTTATTGTTTTTGTAGAACTTTTATTCGGCTCAATTGACCTTGAGAAATAAAGTCAGCCTGGCCAAAACAATTGCGTCGAAGCTTTCACATGCACAAAGAAAAATGTTTGAGGATACATGCTTTGGGCCATGGCTGAAAGTACAACATCCCGGTGGAGATGCAATGTTGACACACATGTTTCTTCAAACCATGACTAGCGATCTACCAGAGACTATACAACGTCGTGATGAAGAGATATGGTTTGATTTTCCACCGGCGTATACGTGTTTTGGGCGGGAGGAGTTTTGCTTAATCACCGGTCTACGCTTCGGACACGATGATGTAGGTCGGTACACTAGACACATTACTCGCCCATCATGGCTATCCCGGGTTTTTCCTGAGCTGGAGAGGCCGAGTCTACACGTAGAAGACCTGACAAGATTTTTGAATAATAAAGATGGTTTTACTCGGATGGATGACGTCGACGTTGTCCGAGTATGCCTTCTAATTCTTTTGCATGCCGGCTTTTTAGGCAGAGAGGCCATACAACCTATTCCAAATGATCTAATCAAATTGGTAGAAGACCTAAATGCGTGGAACCTGTTTCCGTGGGGCTCGTATTTATGGAAAGCTACATGGAATAAGTTATCGTCTGCCTTGGATGATCGAAAAAGTTTGCATGGCGATGGTTCCAAATACACTTTGACAGGCTTTATTTGGGCCTTTAAGGTAAGAATTTTATATGATGTTTCCAAAATTATAAGTAATTATTTAACAATTACTAATGTTATTATATTGTTTGTAGATTTGGATATTTGAGGCCTTTCCCGCCATGAAGACATATGCAATAAACACTTCAAATGATATTCCCAGGGCTATTTCCTGGAAGAGGAAACGGACCTTGCAATGGGAAGATTTACTACGGTATACGACAATAAATAATGTAAGTTAACATAAATACTACCATATGTTTATAAACAAGTTATTAATAGTACACGTTTAACTTTGTTTGAGCTTTTATATTGTTAGGAGGCCAACACTCCTCTACAGAGGCTGACACCCACGGAAGCTGAGCTTGCCACTGATGGTGGCAAGCTAGTAAGCGTTTTTTTGATGGAACGGTTGATGAGCAGCCTCCACTTCGGGAGCCATCACCTCGCCCAGAGCTATCACCTCACCCAGAGCCATCATCTGATCGACCCGGCTATACACCTCCACAACGACAGCCATCACCTATTCTGTCATATCATCGAGCCTCTTCTCCACCATCACCGCAAGATAGGCGACCGGCAAAGATGCCACGACGTTTATCTCCCTATTCTCCACCTCCACCTCAACGGGATAAGTTAGGGGAGTTACGTGATGAGGTCAATGCCTTGCGTGAGGAGGTCGGTACTTTACACAAAGACGATGGTGCATGGCGTGTTGAGGTGTCTACATTACGCGGTGAGGTAGCCGCTCTACGTGAGATGGTAGCATCGTTGTAGAATGAGGTTCATACTCTACGCAACGAGGTAAGTTTAAGATTTTTCATACTCGTAATTCATTCGGTTGCTGCCAATACTGCTAAACTGTTTTTGTTAGTATTTGTTTTTGGTTTTGTTTTGTCTTTTGGTTGAAGTAATGCAATCCATTCAAGTTTCAATTTGCAGAAGAAGAATAGTTTACTTTCGCAACACGAAAATGACTATCGCAACGCGGAAATGGCTATCGCAATGCGAAATGAAAATCGCAACGACAATTTCGCAATGCGAAATGAAATCGCAACGACAAAATCGCAACGCGAAATAAAAATCGCAATGCGATTTGTGTTTCGCGTTGCGATTTTGTCGTTGCGATTTCATTTTGCGTTGCGATTTTGTCGTTGCGATTTTCATTTCGCATTGCGATAGCCATTTCCGCGTTGCGATAGTCATTTCGCGTTGCGATTTTAAGTTTCGTGTTGCGAAAGTAAACTATTCTTCTTCTGAAATGTTTATATATGTTATTCTTTTAAATGTTTTATATAAGTGCTTACTTTTGGAATGTTATCTGAGCATTTTGTGAACTATGGTAGAATAATGATTTGGGTGAATACAATGCTAGTTTGAAACATATTTGTCTTTGTTTAATATCATGTCTGTTTATTTACTGATTTATGTATTAATTTTTTTTAGCGGCCCGATAAGGTGGATGCTTTACGTCGGGTTTTCCTTGCACGACGGAGTTCACGCATCAGACGGCGTGGACGTGCTATTATGTCTCCGTTCACCCCAATGGTGCGAAGACTCCGCAAGAAGAAGCCCGACTCATCGGTCATCCCTCAAGAGTCCCCTCCAATCGTTCAAGAGGCCCCTATTCTCCATCAAGATTCCCCCCCCACCGTTCAAGAGGCCACTGTCATCGTTGAAGAGGTCTCTCCCACCATTCCAGAGCCCGATTCACATGGGGTAATATATCGAAGTATTGAGAACCCCCACCGGTTCGGACATGATGGATGAGAGTTGGCTCTCGTATGAGTTACCGGCTAGTACCCTTCCGGTATCTGAAGTGGAGAGGAGACAACTACCGGAAACAATTGTGGATAATACCCTTTGGGCTAAGACCGCAGTTGATTTTTATCTACATGAGCGGAGCCAAGGGTGTTACACTGACATCAGCAAACTCAACGATGAAATGTTTTTGTTGCTTGATCGGTCTTGGTGGGTGTGCTATTAGGGGTTGAAGACAGTGGCTATTTGGATGGGGAGGTAAGTCTTATATTTGTCTTATATATGATTTGATTAATTTGTTTAAAAATTAATGTAATTCACTAATATGTATTTTTTTGTAAAACAGCATATCGATACGTGGGTGTCACGTCTACTAATAATAAGGAAGCTTAGGAAAAATAAAAAAATTCGCTATATACAATAATGCCGACGGCTTTTCACGCAGTTCACTTGAAGAATCAACGAGATGAATCATTTGTTGGGCAATGGACAAGCTAAACTTTATCCTGCATGGTGGGAGGTCGATAAGGTTAGTGTTATTTTTAAATTTTTTAAAGGTGTTCATAAATAAGTGCGCAAATAAATGAATTATTACTTATGATCGCAGGTGTTAATCCCTGTTTTGGAACGTCGTCACTGGCTTCTCGTCCAACTTCAGCTCCCATCCCAGAAGATAATAGTGTATGACAGCATGATCAATTACATATCACTGTCTGATTTGAGAGATATTTTCAAGGGATGGAGCTCTCATTTGGCTAAATTCTTGGATGGGATTAAGTATTGGAGTCATTCTGGACACAAGAAGCCAAAGAAGTTCAATGTCACAGTTGTCAGAGACGAGAGACCGCGCCACAGCAATCGCCGGGAGCCAGAGGGGATTGTGGTCCTCTCGTATGCCTTTGCTTGGCGCGTTTGACGACGGGAAGCACAGAGTTTTTACCTCTCACCGATAGAGATAGAGCTGCAGTAGGCTTGTGGTTTCGGCATTATATGGCTAGAGCAATATATTCGAGACGCTGCCTACCTGCATCCGCGTTATGAAAGTGTCCATTGTTAATTGGTAAGTCAAATGCAAGTTTTGTTAACATATATACTCCTTTTGGTTTGAAAATGTTTGGTTAAGTACCTAGAATTCAATAATTTGTTGTTTGTAGGTTTTAGATGTGTAGGAAGTCTTGTTTGAGCAAATGTTTGGTTTCTGCAGGTTAATCCTTAAGTGAGCTGCGTGAAATGGATGTACGGGGTCACAAAGTGTTGATTCATTGATTCAATAATTGATGAAGAAATAAGATTATTATTATTTTTTGATTGTTTAATTGATTTGTAAAAGATGATTTGTAAATGTTGATTTGTTTAATTGATGTGTACATAATTTGTGTTGAAATGTAATAGTTGATTTGTTGATTTTCAATCTGCTTTATGTTGAAGGCAAAACAGACTATCGCAACGCGAAATGGCTATCGTAACGAGAAAATCGCAATGCGATTTTCATTTCGCATTGCGATTTTCTCGTTGCGATAGCCATTTTCGCGTTGCGATAACCATTTTCGCATTGCGATAGTCAAATGAATGTCTAATACTTAGATAGCAACTGAACAGATCATAGCAATGTTCAAACTCAAGTTACTAATACATGCCTAACTGAAAATGTTAAAAGTGCACACATAAAATACACATAATGCAAGTTTTGTTAACATATATACTCCTTTTGGTTTGAAAATGTTTGGTTAAGTACCTAGAATTCAATAATTGTTAAAAGTTTATGCATGTTAATCCTCGTTGCCTTTTTCATTTCGCATTGCGATTCTATCGTTGCGATTTGCATTTCGCATTGCGATGGTAAAATGATTGCCTTTCGCAACGCGATTCTGACTTTCGCAACGAGATAATACAGAATCGCAATGCGAGTTTCAAAGTTCGCAACAGGTTTTAGTTTCGCAAGCCAAATTTTGTGTGTATATATATACGCAGCAGCAACAACTCATAACCTAAATCCCTAAATCGCAATCATTCCATCTCCATCTATCACTCTCTCCGGCGACATCCGTTCCTATATCCAACGACATCCTTCCCCATCCGGCAACAGGTCTTAGTTTCGCATCTCGTTTGTTTAGTTACAACCATGAAATCATCTAATGTTGATCATGTTTGGATATATTTGTGTTTTGGAGGGTCATGGGAGAATGTTCATGGTGTTTTACAATATATGCCTTTACCCATGAATCTTCAACTAAAACTGTCATTAAAGAAGTTAACTTATGAAACCCTAATGTTACGTGTTTCAAAGAAATTGAATTTAGAGCCCCTAAGTGGATTTAGGTTATCTTATCAGAGAAATGGTAAAGTTTATTTGTTAACCGACAATGAAGATGTTGAACGATTCATTGCTTACATTAATGTTTCAAAGTAATGATGTTACATTGTATGTTGTTGAACCTAGAAGTAGTATTGTTGGGTCAGTAGCGGGTAGTAATCAACTAAGTGGGTCTCAAAACCCACAACCTTTCTCTAATCCAAATCCAAATCAACTTTCAGCACCAAATTCCGGTTTTCGTATTGACCAATTAGACGATGATGAGCCAAGAGAAAAAATTGTGAGTACTAGTCAGTATTCGAAATTTGATCTTGGTCAATACCCGGACTTTGATATTGGTCAATACACGGATTTTGATGATGTTTCAGAAGAAGAAACAGACCCTGCGTGTAATGATTTTGATATTGGTCAATACCCGAATTTTTGATGATGAAACACCCGTTGCCGAGGAAGATGTTGTTGATGATAATGAGGAGGAAGTTACGACTGTGAATGAACATGTTGAACATCCATTCTGTAATTCATATAATCCTGAAGAAGAAAAAGAAGAAGAAAAAGTCCCCGAAGAAAAGAAAATGCCACGGGAGTATAACTGGAATATACCAGAATTACTTCAGTTACCGGAAGAAGAGTTGGCAAAGAAAGCAGTTGATTGTTATACAAAAGTTATTCGTATCAAGAAAGATGATTGTTGTGATTTTCATTTCGCATTGCGATTTTCATTTCGCATTGCGATTTCATTTCGCATTGCGATTTCATTTCGCATTGCGATTCTCTCGTTGCGATTTTCATTTTGCATTGCGATTCACTCGTTGCGATTTTCATTTCGCATTGCGATTCTCTCATTGCGATTTTCATTTCGCATTGCGATTCTCTCGTTGCTATAGTCATTTCCGCGTTGCGATAGTCAATTCCGCATTGCGATAGTCAAATGAATGTCTAATAAGTGATAACAACTGAACTTATCATAGCAATGTTCAAACTCAAGTTACTAATACATGCCTAACTGAAAATGTTAAAAGTTCACACATAATACAACGTTTGCATTTAAAAATCACCTAAGTTAACAGTCCCAAAAGGTGAAGCCGGTTGTGATTGGGATTTTGATGAGGATCCATATTTTGGTAGAGGAAAAGATGATTGTGATGGAACTGGTGATCCACATGTCAACCTTGTATGACCACTTTCCTTGCACCGACTACATGTCGATCTCTTCTTCTCTTCACCCTTAGACGGTATACGATCGTGACTTTTTGGTCGGCCAGGTAGCCTTCTGTCCATGGCTGGTGGCAAAACTGTTTGTAAGTCATCTGGTATGTCCCACTCAGAAGGATGTGGAATAGGGTAGACAATCTCGCTATAAGTCTGTCGATATACTTCTGTAGTGTAGCAATCCATAGCGTATGCGCTTGAATCATCTTGGTTTAGATGAAGAGAAACTTTTATAACATGGCCACACGGATAACCAGATGTTTGCCATTTCATACAACTACACGTCTTTGCATTTAGATCGACAAGATCATTTAAGTTATTATCCAGTACTTCAAACAAAGTGTTTGAACATGGTTCAACTCTCCATGATGTTGACTTCACAACACGTCTCGTTATCTTTTTTCTGTCCATAGTGTAACACGATGTTCCAATGTTCCTGTAAATTTAAATAAATAATACTTAGTAAAATATATGATAAGTTACGAATTTAAAGAAATAATACCTGCATGGTTTCTTTTCTTGTAGTACCACTGTTGAATAGAGGCTCGAAAAAACTCCATTAACATAGTAATGGGTAATTTTCGGGAATGACGACTTAGAGCGTTGATTGATTCTGCACTATTAGACGTCATGAAACCATATCTTGCTCCAAGTTGATGTACTCTTGACCATCTTTCAAACCCGACATCTTCTAGTGTTTGAGCACATTGAGGCAAAACATGTCTTAAACAGTTTATATGCTATTAAAATCCACTTCCCGATAAGCTTTTACAGCCTTCCAGTATGTCCATTTGTGATTTTTTATACCAGCAGACCTTGATTTTAGATTTCTATACAAATGAACACCACAAAGTCCATGAAAAGCATCTGGGAAACACCTTCTAACAGTGTTGTCATTTGAGTTTGCCCTATCGGATATGATTGTCAGATTGCTAATAGGACCTATGTAATCCCTAAGATGCCCCATAAACCATGTCCATGAATCAGAGGTTTCAGATATGCCAACCCCGTAAGCTATTGGCAGTATCCCATTGTTAGCATCCATGGCTACTGCTAATAAGTTTACTCCAAGGTATCGACCTTTTAAATGTGCTCCGTCAACTATAATAACTGGGCGCATGCAATTAATAAACGAACAAATCTACAAAATCATATACACAAGAAATATAATCATTTACATGTGAAATGCATGTAACTAACAAAAATGAGTCAACAAAATTATATTGATTTACTAACCGCACCACCAATGGCGATAAACAGCAACTCAAAGCGTCCATCTCTATCTGTTTTGATATGAGTTACCGACCCAGGATTTATCAGCTTTAAATTGTGACAATAAGCCGGCAGTTGGGCAAACGATGCTTCTGGCGACCCCCTCAACAATTTCAAGGCATGACATTTGGCTCTCCAAGCTTGAGAATATGAGATACTAATCTTGAACCGAGCATTCATGTCAGTCATAATTTCATGTCCCTGATATACCCTACCATTCAAAAACATTAACTCAGCCAGAAAACCACCAAACACCTTTTTGTTTACTTGTCTATGGTGAGGAAAAACTTGGGTTCTTGAACATGTATGTTTATCAATAAAAGTCCTAACTTGAAACATTTCGCAATCTTTTGTCCTCTTTGCAATCATACGCCACATACATTTTTTGTCAATCATACACTTTGTTTCGAAACGATCTTTGCTTGATTTGTTAACTTTTAGTTGATAGCCATCTTCCACACATTTCGTATACAAAGCTATCTTCAAGTCTTCCTTTGTATCAAAACAATCATCTTTCTTGATACGAATAATTTTTGTGTAGCAATCAACTGCTATCTTTACCAACTCTTCTTCCGGTATCTGAAGTAATTCTGGCATAGTCCAGTTATAATCCCGTGGCATTTTCTTCGTGGACTTTTCTTTGGGGATTTCTTCTTCTTCTTTTTCTTCTTCAGTGTTATATGAATTACAGAATGGATTTTCAACATGTTCATTTACAGTCGTAACTTCCTCCTCATTATCATCAACAACATCTTCCTCGGCAACGACTGTTTCATCATCAAAATTCGGGTATTGACCAATATCAAAATCATTACACGCAGGGTCTGTTTCTTCTTCTGAAAAATCATCAAAATCCGAGTATTGACCAAGATCAAAGTCTGGGTTTTGACCAAGATCAAATTTCGAATACTGACTAGTACTCACAATTTTTTCTGTTGGCTCATCATCGTCTAACTGGTCAATACGAAAATCGAAATTAGGTGCTGAAAGTTGATTGGGATTTGGATTAGGGAAATGTTGTGGGTTTTGAGATTGTGTTTGGTATTGGAAATGTGGTGAAACAATATTTGCTTGGTGATAAAATTGTGGTGGAACCATTAAATTTTGAGCACCATAAACTGGGGTTGAAAAACTTAGTTGATTACTACCCGCTACTGATCCAACTTCACTACTTCTAGGTTTAACAACATACAATGTAACATCATCACTTGAAACACTAATGTAAGCAATGAATCGTTCAACATCTTCATTGTCGGTTAACAAATAAACTTTACCATTTCTCTGATAAGATAGCCTAAATCCACTTAGGGGCTCTAAATTCAATTTATTTGCAACACGTAACATTAGAGTTTCATAAGTTAATTTTTTTAATGACAATTTTAGTTGAAGATTCATGGGAAAAGACATATATTGTAAAACACCATGAACATTCTCCCATGACCCTCCAAAACACAAATCTATCCAAACATGATCAACATTAGATGATTTCATTATTGTAAATTAATTTACTAAACAAACGAGCTGCGAAACTAAAACCTGTTGCCGGATAGGGAAGGATGTCGTTGGATATAGGAACGGATGTCGCCGGAGAGAGTGATAGATGGAGATGGAATGAGTTGCGATTTAGGGATTTAGGTTATGAGTTGATGATGCTGCGTAGTTATATACCAAAAACATTTGTGTTACGAAATTAAAACCTGTTGCGAATTCAGAAATCGAGTTGCGAATTTGAAATTCAGTATTGCGATAGTCAGAATCTCGTTGCAATTTACAGATTCGCATTGCGATTTATGTATTCGCATTGCGATTTACGTATTCGCATTGCGATTTACGGATACTCATTGCGATTTACGTATTCTCGTTGCGATTTATAGATACGCGTTGCGATTTACGTATTCTCGTTGCGATTTACGGATACGCGTTGCGATTTTACGTATTGTCGTTGCGATTTACGGATACGCGTTACAATTTTACGGATACTCGTTGCGATAGTCAGAATCGCATTGCGATTTATATGTTCGCGTTGCGATTTTCATATCCGCGTTGCGATTATGGAAAATCGCAATGCGAATTTGTACTATCGCATTGCGATTCTTCATAATCGTGTTGCGATTCTTCATAATCGTGTTGCGATTATGGGAACTGATTTGCGATTCTGGAGATCGCGTTGCGATTTTTATTTCGCATTGCGATTTTGTTGGTCATTTTGGCAAATCCAAAAAAAGTTGGTTAAAATCGTATATTTTAAGGTATTTTTGGTCGCTGAAGCGATTTTCTCTAAATACAATAGGTCAAAAAGATTAAAGAGCCCAAAATATATTCTTATAGAATAAAGCTATTAATTTAATAAAAAAAATATAATTATTTTCTATAAGAGAAAATGTATCATTTTGTACGAACAATCCTCGAGAATGCACTTCCTTTGTAGTTAAGAGACTTTCCCATAGATTTCACTCACAAAAAGACATTACTCCACATTTTCCACATATCAAAGTTAAAAATAAAATAAAACAAAGTAGAAATAAAACGAAGTAAAAAAATAATCAAAATAAAAATGTAAAACAAAGAAGACTATTGAATAAAAAAAACTTTTGTGTAAAAAATCTTCGAAAAGACATTTTCTCTTATAGTTGAGAGATGTCTAAGTAAATTTCCCTCAATATTTTTTTTTCTTATTTACATATATAGGGAAAAATGATGATTTATATATATATATATATACACACATAAATAAGGAACCAACATGCAAGTTTTCTATACCAACCACCAAAATAAAAAATACCAGCTAAATAAGAAGGTAAATAAATAAGGTTCAAACATAAATATTGAAAAGTATAGTCAGCAAATATAAATTTACCGCAAGCAAGATCAATGACTAAAACAAAATAAAGTGTAAGTTAAGATGTTAAAAGGTAAATACAGAAAATAAAAATGTTGGAAATAAAAAAGAGAAAATCACCTCAGTGACCAAAAATGCCTTATAATATACGATTTTAATCAACTTTTTTTGGATTTGTCAAAATGACCAACAAAATCGCAATGCGAAATAAAAATCGCAACGCGATCTCCAAAATCGCAAATCAGTTCCCAGAATCGCAATGTGATAGTACAAATTCGTATTGCGATTTTCCATAATCGCAACGCGAATATGAAAATCACAACGCGAACATATAAATCGCAACGCGATTCTGACTATCGCAACGAGTATCCGTAAAATCGCAACGCGTATCCGTAAATCGCAACGACAATACGTAAAATCGCAACGCGTATCCGTAAATCGCAACGAGAATACGTAAATCGCAACGCCTATCTGTAAATCGCAACGAGAATACGTAAATCACAATGTGTATCCGTAAATCGCAACGACAATACGTAAACCGTAACGCGTATCCGTAAATCGCAACGCGCTTTTTAAAGCGCCATTATAATTGCTACGCGTATTTTATTTTCAAATTCCAAACACGAATATTAATTATCGGAACACTGAACCGTCCACAGTATATCCCGTAATCGCAACTCATAACCTAAAACCTAAAAAAATCACAACTCAATCCCATCTCCATCTCTCACTCTCTACGGTGAAATCCGTCCCCATCTCCGAAGATTTCCGTCCCCATCTCCGGCGAAATCCCTCACAACCATTCACGGTCAGAAATCCCTCACAATCATTCAGAAATGGAAAATCAACCTCCGAGGGTTAGTTTTTTTAATTATTTTTATTTTGAAAATTTTGCATTATTTTAGGTTTTTCATATTGAAATTGATGATAAGTTTACTGGTAATTTCAATAATAGATTAACCATTTCACTTAGATTTCTTATTAAATTCATTTGATTGCTGCCAATACTGCTAAACTGTTTAGTCTTTAACCCTGTGAAGTTAGTATTTGTCTTTGTTTTGTCTTTTGGTTGAAGTAATGCAATCCATGAAAGTTTCAATTTGCAGAAGAAGAATAGTTTCTAAACTTAAAATCTCAACATGAAAATGAAAATCGCAACACGAAAATGACTATCGCAACGAGAGAATCGCAACGCGAAACCAAAATTGCATTGCGATTTTTATTTCGCGTTGCGATTTTCATTTCAACCAAAAGACAAAACAGTGTTACAAATTTTAGTTTCAAGAATAAACTACTACTCTTTATGTTTATTGTTTTTGGTATATCTTCACAGTGTAGTTTTTGGTATATCTAACTTGGTATGTTTATTGTTTTTGTAGAAATTTTTTTCGGCTTCATTGACATTAAGGAATAAAGTTAGCCTAGCCACTACAATTGCTTCGAAGCTTTCACCTGCACAAAGAAAATTGTTTGAGGAAACCTGCTTCGGGCCATGGCTGAGAGTACATCATCCGGGTGGAGATGCTAATTTGACCCATTTGTGGCTTCAGACCATGACTAGCAATCTACCCGACAGTATACAACGTGGTGAGGAAGAGATATGGTTTCATTTTCCACCGGCGTATACTTGTTTTGGGCGGAAGGAGTTCTGCTTAATCACTGATCTATGATTCGGACACGATGATGTAGGCCGATACACTCGTCATATCACCCGCCCATCATGGTTATCCCGGGTTTTTTCCTGATGAGTCAATAGAGAAACCGAACTTACACGTCGAAGACCTGAAGAAATTGTTTAATAAGAAAGATGGTTTTACTCGGATGAATGACGTCGATGTTGTCCGAGTATGCCTTCTAGTACTTTTGTATGCCGGCTTTTTAGGCAGAGAGGCCAGACAACCTATTCCTCAGGAGCTAATATTATTGGTAGAGGACCTAAATGCATGGAATCTGGTTCCGTGGGGTTCATATATATGGAAAGCTACCTGGACTAAGTTGTCGTCTGCCTTTAATGACCGCAAAAGTTTACGTGGCGATGGGTCGAAATACACTTTGTCAGGATTTTTTTGGGCCTTTAAGGTAAGAATTTCTATATAATGTTTTCAAAATTATAATTAATTATTTAACAATTACTAATGTTTGTTATTATATTGTTTGTAGATTTGGATATTCGAGGCTTTCCCCAGCATGCGGACATATGCATTAAAAACTTCAAATGATATTCCTAGGGCTATTTCCTGGAAGAGGAAACGTCTGTTGGATTGGGAAGACTTAATACCATATGCGACAATAAATAATGTAAGTTAACACAAATACTATCATATATAAACAAGTTATTAATAGTAGACGTTTAACTTTGTTTGAGTTTTTATATTTTTAGGAGGCCAACACTCCATTACAGAGACTGACACCCACGGAGACTGAGCTTGCCACTGATTGGTGGTAATCTAGTCAGCGTTTTTTTGATGGCACGAATGATGAGCAACCTCCACTTCCTCCACTTCGAGAGCCATCACCTCACCCAGAGCCATCACTTTGATCGACCCGACTATACACCTCTACAACGAGAGCCATAACCTATCCTGTCACATCATCGAGCCTCTTCTCCACCATCACCTCATGATAGGCGACCAACAAAGATGCCACGACTTCTATCTCCCTGTTCTCCACCTCCACCTCCACGGGATGAGTCAAGGGAGTTACGTGGTGAGGTCAATGCCTTGCGTGAGGAGATCTGTACTCTACGCGATAACGATGGTGCATGGCGTGTGGAGGTGTCTACTTTACGTGGTGAGGTTGCCGCTCTACGTGAGATGGTAGTATCGTTGCAGAATGAGGTTCATACTCTACGCAACGAGGAAAGTTTAAGATTTTCCATATTTAACTTGATGATAAATTTACTCGTAATTTAACTTAGATTAACCATTTCACTTAGATTGCTTAGTAAATTTATTTGGTTGCTGCCAATACTGCTAAATTGTTTATTCTTTAACACTGTGAAGTCAGTATTTGTTTTTGTTTTCACTATTTAAATATCATGTCTGTTTATTTACTGATTTTTGTATTTAATTATTTAGCGGCCCGATAAGGTGGATGCTTTACGTCGGGTTTTTCTTACACGATGGAGTTCATGCATCAGACGGCGTGCACATGCTATTAAGTCTCTGTACACCCCAATAGTGCGAAGACACCGCAAGAAGAAGCCCGACTCGCCTGTCATCCCTCAAGAGTCCACTCCTATCGTTGAATAGGCCCCTATCATTCCACGAGAGTCCCCTCCCACCGTTCAAGAGGCCACTGTCATCGTTGAAGAGGTCCCTCCCACCATTCAAGAGCCCGATTCACATGGCGTCATATGTAAGATTCTTGAGAAACCCTCTAACGTGCCGGACATGATGGATGAGAGTTGGCTCTCATATGAGTTACCGACCAGTACCATTCTGGTATCTGAAGTGGAGAGAAGACAACTACCGGACACAATTCTGGATAACACCCTTTGGGCTAAGACCGCAGTTGATTTTTATCTACATGAGTGGAGCCAGGGGTGTTTCACTGACATATGCAAGCTCAACGATGATATCTATTTGTTTCTTGATCGGTCTTGGTTGGGCGTATTATTAGGGGTCGAAGACAATGGCTATTTCGATGGAGGGGTAAGTCTTATATTTTTCTTATATTTCAATTTGATTTTTTTTTAAATTTATGTAAGTCACTAATATATGTCGTTTTTTGTAAAACAGCATATCGATGCGTGGGTGTCACGTCTTCTAATAATTAGGAAACTTAAGAAAAATAAAAGAAATACACGATATGCAATTATGCCGACGTCTTTTAACGCCGTTCACTTGAAGAATCAACGAGATGAATCATTTGCGTTGGGCAATGGATAAGCTAAACTTTATCCTGCATGGTGGGAGGTCGATAAGGTTAGTATTTATTTTAGATTGACTTTAAAGGTATTCATAAATAAGTGCGCAAATGAATGAATTATTACTTATGATTGCAAGTGTTTATCCCTGTTTTGGAAAGTAAACACTGGCTTCTCGTCGAGCTTCAGCTCCCATCCCTTAAGGCAATAGTATATGACAACATGATAAATTACATATCATTGGCTGATTTAAGAGATATTATTAAGGGATGGAGCTCTCATTTGGCTAAATTCTTGGATGCGATAAATTATTGGACTCGTTCTGGAAATAAGAAGCCAAAGAAGCTCAATATTACAGTTAGCAGAGATGAGACCGCACCACAACAAACGAAGGAAGCCAGATGGGATTGTGGTCCTCTCGTATGCATGTGCTTGGAGCGTTTGATGACAGGAAATACACAATTTCTACCTCCCACCGATAGAGATAGAGGTGCAGTAGGCTTGTGGTTTCGGCATTTTATGTTTAGAGCGATATATGCGAGACGCTGCCTACCTGCATCCGTATTATGAAAGTGTCCATAAACAATTTGTATGTCAAATGCAAGTGTTGTTAAACATATTTACTCTTTTTGGTTTGAAAATGTTTGGTTAAGTAGCTAGATTTCAATAATTTGTTGTTTGTAGGTTTTAGATGTGTAGAAAGTGTTGTTGATTCAATGTTTGGTTTCTGCAGGTTAATCCTGAAGTGAGCTACGTGAAATTGATGTATGGGTGCAAAAGTTGATTTCATTATTATTTTTTGATTGTTTAATTGATTTGTAAAAGATGATTTGTAAATGTTGATTTGTTTAATTGATGTGTACAATAATATTTGTGCTTGTTTAATTGATTGAAATGTAATAGTTGATTTGTTGATTTCAATCTGCATTATGTTGAATGCAAAACAGACTATCGCAACGCGGAAATGAAAATCGCAATGCGAAATGAAAATCGCACTGCGAAATGAAAATCGCACTGCGAAATGAAAATCGCAACGAGTGAATCGCAATGCGAAAAATGAAAATCGCAACGCGAAACTAATTTCGCATTGCGATTTTCATTTTCGCATTACGATTCACTCGTTGCGATTTTCATTTCGCATTGCAATTTTCATTTCGCATTGCGATTTTCATTTCGCATTGCGATTTTCATTTCGCATTGCGATTCTCTCGTTGCAATTTTCATTTTGCATTGCGATTCACTCGTTGCGATTTTCATTTCGCATTGCGATTCTCTCGTTGCGATTTTCATTTCGCATTGCGATTCTCTCGTTGCGATAGTCATTTCCGCGTTGCGATAGTCAATTCCGCATTGCGATAGTCAAATGAATGTCTAATAAGTGATAACAACTGAACTTATCATAGCAATGTTCAAACTCAAGTTACTAATACATGCCTAACTAAAAATGTTAAAAGTTCACACATAATACAACGTTTGCATTTAAAAATCACCTAAGTTAACAGTCCCAAAAGGTGAAGCCGGTTGTGATTGGGATTTTGATGAGGATCCATATTTTGGTAGAGGAAAAGATGATTGTGATGGAACTGGTGATCCACATGTCAACCTTGTATGACCACTTTCCTTGCACCGACTACATGTCGATCTCTTCTTCTCTTCACCCTTAGACGGTATACGATCGTGACTTTTTTGGTCGGCCAGGTAGCCTTCTGTCCATAGCTGGTGGCAAAACTGTTTGTAAGTCATCTGGTATGTCCCACTCAGAAGGATGTGGAATAGGGTAGACAATCTCGCCATAAGTCTGTCGATATACTTCTGTAGTGTAGCAATCCATAGCGTATGCGCTTGAATCATCTTGGTTTAGATGAAGAGAAACTTTTATAACATGGCCACACGGATAACCAGATGTTTGCCATTTCATACAACTACACGTCTTTGCATTTAGATCGACAAGCTCATTTAAGTTATTATCCAGTACTTCAAACAAAGTGTTTGAACATGGTTCAACTCTCCATGACGTTGACTTCACAACACGTCTCGTTATCTTTTTTTCTGTCCATGGTGTAACACGATGTTCCAATGTTCCTGTAAATTTAAATAAATAATACTTAGTAAAATATATGATAAGTTACGAATTTAAAGAAATAATACCTGCATGGTTTCTTTTCTTGTAGTACCACTGTTGAATAGAGGCTCGAAAAAACTCCATTAACATAGTAATAGGTAATTTTCGGGAATGACGACTTAGAGCGTTGATTGATTCTGCACTATTAGACGTCATGAAACCATATCTTGCTCCAAGTTGATGTACTCTTGACCATCTTTCAAACCCGACATCTTCTAGTGTTTGAGCACATTGAGGCAAAACACGTCTTAAACAGTTTATATGCTTATTAAAATCCACTTCCCGATAAGCTTTTACAGCCTTCCAGTATGTCCATTTGTGATTTTTTATACCAGCAGACCTTGATTTTAGATTTCTATACAAATGAACACCACAAAGTCCATGAAAAGCATCTGGGAAACACCTTCTAACAGTGTTGTCAATTGAGTTTGCCCTATCGGATATGATTGTCAGATTGCTAATAGGACCTATGTAATCCCTAAGATGCCCCATAAACCATGTCCATGAATCAGAGGTTTCAGATATGCCAACCCCGTAAGCTATTGGCAGTATCCCATTGTTAGCATCCATGGCTACTGCTAATAAGTTTACTCCAAGGTATCGACCTTTTAAATGTGCTCCGTCAACTATAATAACTGGGCGCATGCAATTAATAAACGAACAAATCTACAAAATCATATACACAAGAAATATAATCATTTACATGTGAAATGCATGTAACTAACAAAAATGAGTCAACAAAATTATATTGATTTACTAACCGCACCACCAATGGCGATAAACAGCAACTCAAAGCGTCCATCTCTATCTGTTTTGATATGAGTTACCGACCCAGGATTTTTCAGCTTTAAATTGTGATAATAAGCCGGCAGTTGGGCAAACGATGCTTCTGGCGACCCCCTCAACAATTTCAAGGCATGACATTTGGCTCTCCAAGCTTGAGAATATGAGATACTAATCTTGAACCGAGCATTCATGTCAGTCATAATTTCATGTCCCCGATATACCCTACCATTCAAAAACATTAACTCAGCCAGAAAACCACCCAACACCTTTTTGTTTGCCTGTCTATGGTGAGGAAAAACTTGGGTTCTTGAACATGCATGTTTATCAATAAAAGTCCTAACTTGAAACATTTCGCAATCTTTTGTCCTCTTTGCAATCATACGCCACATACAGTTTTTGTCAATCATACACTTTGTTTCGAAACGATCTTTGCTTGATTTGTTAACTTTTAGTTGATAGCCATCTTCCACACATTTCGTATACAAAGCTATCTTCAAGTCTTCTTTTGTATCAAAACAATCATCTTTCTTGATACGAATAATTTTTGTGTAACAATCAACTGCTATCTTTACCAACTCTTCTTCCGGTATCTAAAGTAATTCTGGCATATTCCAGTTATACTCCCGTGGCATTTTCTTCGGGGACTTTTCTTTGGGGATTTCTTCTTCTTCTTTTTCTTCTTCAGTGTTATATGAATTACAGAATGGATTTTCAACATGTTCATTTACAGTCGTAACTTCCTCCTCATTATCATCAACAACATCTTCCTCGGCAACGACTGTTTCATCATTAAAATTCGGGTATTGACCAATATCAAAATCATTACACGCAGGGTCTATTTCTTCTTCTGAAAAATCATCAAAATCCGAGTATTGACCAAGATCAAAGTTCATGTATTGACCAAGATCAAATTTCGAATACTGACTAGTACTCACAATTTTTTCTGTTGGCTCATCATCGTCTAACTGGTCAATACGAAAATCAGAATTTGGTGCTGAAAGTTGATTGGGATTTGGATTAGGGAAATGTTGTGGGTTTTGAGATTGTGTTTGGTATTGGAAATGTGGTGAAACAATATTTGCTTGGTGATGAAATTGTGGTGGAACCATTAAATTTTGAGCACCATAAACTGGGGTTGAAAAACTTAGTTGATTACTACCCGCTACTGACCCAACTTCACTACTTCTATGTTTAACAACATACAATGTAACATCATCACTTGAAACACTAATGTACGCAATGAATCGTTCAACATCTTCATTGTCGGTTAACAAATAAACTTTACCATTTCTCTGATAAGATAGCCTAAATCCACTTAGGGGCTCTAAATTCAATTTATTTGCAACACGTAACATTAGAGTTTCATAAGTTAATTTTTTTAATGACAATTTTAGTTGAAGATTCATGGGTAAAGACATATATTGTAAAACACCATGAACATTCTCACATGACCCTCCAAAACACAAATCTATCCAAACATGATCAACATTAGATGATTTCATTATTGTAAATTAATTTACTAAACAAACGAGCTGCGAAACTAAAACATGTTGCCGGATGGGGAAGGATGTCGTTGGATATAGGAACGGATGTCGCCGGAGAGAGTGATAGATGGAGATAGAATGAGTTGCGATTTAGGGATTTAGGTTATGAGTTGATGATGCTACGTAGTTATATACCAAAAACATTTGTGTTACGAAATTAAAACCTGTTGCGAATTTAGAAATCGAGTTGCGAATTTGAAATTCAGTATTGCGATAGTCAGAATCTCGTTGCAATTTACAGATTCGCATTGCGATTTATGTATTCGCATTGAGATTTACGTATTCGCATTGCGATTTACGGATACTCATTGCGATTTACGTATTCTCGTTGCGATTTACAGATACGCGTTGCGATTTACCTATTCTCGTTGCGATTTACGGATACGCGTTACGATTTTACGTATTGTCGTTGTGATTTACGGATACGCGTTACGATTTTACGGATACTCGTTGTGATAGTCAGAATCGCGTTGCGATTTATATGTTCGCGTTGCGATTTTCATATCTGCGTTGCGATTATGGAAAATCGCAATGCGAATTTGTACTATCGCATTGCGATTCTTCATAATCGTGTTGCGATTCTTCATAATTGTGTTGCGATTATGGGAACTGATTTGCGATTCTGGAGATCGCGTTGCGATTTTTATTTCGCATTGCGATTTTGTTGGTCATTTTGGCAAATCCAAAAAAAGTTGGTTAAAATCGTATATTTTAAGGTATTTTTGGTCGCTGAAGCGATTTTCTCTAAATACAATAGGTCAAAAAGATTAAAGAGCCCAAAATATATTCTTATAGAATAAAGCTATTAATTTAATAAAAAAATATAATTATTTTCTATAAGAGAAAATGTATCATTTTGTACGAACAATCCTCGAGAATGCACTTCCTTTGTAGTTAAGAGACTTTCCCATAGATTTCACTCACAAAAAGACATTACTCCACATTTTCCACATATCAAAGTTAAAAATAAAATAAAACAAAGTAGAAATAAAACGAAGTAAAAAAATAATCAAAATAAAAATGTAAAACAAAGAAGACTATTGAATAAAAAAAACTTTTGTGTAAAAAATCTTCGAAAAGACATTTTCTCTTATAGTTGAGAGATATCTACGTAAATTTCCCTCAATATAATTTTTTTCTTATTTATATATATAGGGAAAAATGATGATTTATATATATATATATATATATATATATATACACACACATAAATAAGGAACCAACATGCAAGTTTTCTATACCAACCACCAAAATAAAAAATACCAGCTAAATAAGAAGGTAAATAAATAAGGTTCAAACATAAATATTGAAAAGTATAGTCAGCAAATATAAATTTACCACAAGCAAGATCAATGACTAAAACAAAATAAAGTGTAAGTTAAGATGTTAAAAGGTAAATACAGAAAATAAAAATGTTGGAAATAAAAAAAAGACTGAAATAAAATGCAGCAAAATTAAAGGGCAAAAAAAATAAAATGCTAAAATTTAAAGTGCTAGAAAATAAATAAAATAAAATAAAAAACAAAAATAAATTGCATAAATTTAAAAGTTAGGGGGTCAGTTTGTGCAATAAAATAAAATGTTAGTAAGTTAGTGAGAACAATAAAAATAAACAAGTCAATATGTTAGTATGAACAATAAAATAAAAGTTAGAATGTTTGTAAAAACAATAAAAATAAAAAGTTAGAATGTTAGCGATTAATGGTTAACATAATAATATGGGTCTTATCCCAGATCAGGTCATCACAAGGTCGAGTAATATGATAAACAATAAATAAATAAATAAATAAATAATAAATGGTTAGAATACAAGAAAATAAAATCAGTGGTTAATGTGCGATAAAAAAAAGTTAGTAGTTAGCTTGAAATAAATAACATAGCATAATAGTGACTAAATTAAAAAATTAGTAAAATATGCATGCACTTTCGAAATAAATAAGAAATGAGTGACCAACGTGCAATAAAGGCTAAAATACAGGGGGCTAAAGTTGATTTACTTTTTTCCTTAAATCAGAATGTTTCCCCCCAGGAAACACGTGAACTCCCAACCCCTTTCTTCTCCATGTGGCCGGCGGCACCTCAACCTCTCGCAAGGCCGAACGGCGGCCGAGCAATAACTCCTAACGCCCTTCCAAACTCCGGCTACGACACGGGTGACCGAGGGAGCACACAACCGAAGCAAAACCAACCCCTAAAACTCTCCTCTCTTCCTCTCTGGTTTCGGCCGAAATGGCCATGGCCGACCACCCAAATGAACTAAAACGCTCCTATTTCTTCCCTTGATCCCGAATCTGAAACTAAAAGATCGAAAATCAGTCCCCAGACTCCTCAAAACAGAACATGTGCTTTCACATTCTCAACTCCGGAGACACCGAAACTACTTTGTTTTCCTCCCCGATGATGAGGTCTCGAACAACCATGGAGAGAGGTCGAAGAAACTCCATCGTGAGGACTTACATTTCGGGTAAGAACTGCCTAACTCTTTAATTTAAAAAATATCGATACTAAAAATGCAAGAGTAAAACTTAACTTGAAGAAAAACTCTATTTTTTCCTACAAAACCGGGAGCACCAAAAGGGGCGGTCACTGTTCGGATCACCCTAAACCGGCGACCAACCACCGACCAAGGCTAATATCCTCCCACATTTCACATATTAATGCTAAAAAAAGAAAGAAAATAAGCATAAAAAAGGGAAAAGAGAAAAACGTGAAGGAGAGCTTTTTATTTATGTATGCTGTTTCTAAAAAACTGGGGGGGGGGGGTTTACACTGATTTCTAAGTTGGCTTTTTAAGCTCCAAAAGGTTACAAATGGTAAAATTGTAAATTTAGTCCTTGAACAAAATTAAGGTATTACAGGAGAAATATTTTATTATTGGATAATTTTTTATGTTTAATTTAGAAGAATTTTTTAAGTGAAGGGGATAAAATATTATTTTTTATTAAATAAATAGATATTTTATAATTTTAAGGTAAATATTGAGATCTAAACTTACATAAAATGAAGTAAAATAATGAGTGTCTTTGAGCACTCAATCAACTAATAGATAAAACATTATTAATAACATCAATCGTTTAACGACTGAACTTAAAAGTTAATTGATCAACAATATGGTTTATATATAAGGTTTTGTCCAAGGTCGGAATTAGAATCTCAACTTAAAAAGAACACAGTATACCTCTTTTAAAAGTAAGAGAATAATTTATAATTAATTCGTAAATATTATATATATATATATTAAATATTAAAAAATTGAGGGCCGGGAGGCTACTCTCTCCCATATACCAAATACATCTGTCCCTGGTTTGTCTTTTAACATATCGTGTGTTATCCTAGTCAGGAATATTCAAGCAAAATGGCAAAACAAAATCTTTCAATTTTGTCACATTTTTGGCCAAAAAACTCTGAACTTCCCAGGCAAGTGAAGACCTGCTGTCTTAAGTTATCCTCATTGTACTAACAAAGAACATGAAATAAAGTGATTGGTGCGTGAAGATTTAGATCACAAGATTATTTATTTGGATTATTTTATTTTTAAAATATTTATGTTTAATAATTACAGATTTCCCCATCCAAGTACTATTTTTATCCATTAAAGAAAAGGGTTTTGTTTTCGAATAGTTTATGTTCATGGATTATTGGATTTTGAGTATTCAACACAGTCAATACGTTGAATGCTACAAGGATAGAAGAAGCCATCTGGTGAGAAAGCTCAGGGGTAGGGATAGAACATAAAACCACTATCATAGAAAGCATCGAACGGCTAACAAATTATGGGAATGGTGGTGAAAGGCTTATCTTTCTCTGGTTTCACTCTATAAGGGCTTTACAGTACAGATTGACATATAGAGATATAAAAACTATACGCTTAAAAAGGAGGGACCGGCCCGCCATTAATGCGATTCTTCCCACCTTTCCTCAAAAAGTCTCTTTTCTTTTGCGATTCATCATCATATTCATTGTTCACGTTCTACTTGGCTAGTTGCCATTACTGCCATCCAAGAAAAATTCAAGCTTTTGCTGCAAACTTGACAATTCACTCTCTCAGAACCGTGCTTAGGTCCTTTTTGCTTCGTTTCGTTTGATTGTGTGTTGGGTTGGGTTGCTTTATGTTAAAAGTTGGCAACATTAGTCAACATAATGGGGTGACAATTTGACATCATTAATGGGCGGCTAAATTGGTCAAATATTGGCCACCAAATTGTTGAAAAAGTTAAATGGAATAATAACAATTTAGTCATTGAACTTATGGGTATTTATAAGATTAATCCTTAAGTTTCAAATATAAATACCCTAGCTCATTTAGCTTCAAAATCATCCCAAAGCATTTTAGCTTTCTTCCAATACTAGAGAGAATTTAGAGAGTTTATTGAGAGTTGTTTTCTCCTTTTTATCAAGAGATAATTATTATTGTTTTCTCCTTGGTAGATTGAGAGAAGTTGTAATTCCTATTTTCTCATAGTGAAATTCTTCTACCATTGCCCGTGGTTTTTACCCTATATTATTTAGGGGTTTTCCACGTTAAATTTTGTGTCTTCTTTATCTTCACTTTTATTTTCTCAAATTATCAGTTACGATTTTGCTCTATCCGATAGCCGTCTTCCGCAACAATTGGTATCCGAGCCAGATTTGTGTGTGTAATATCTGCTTATTGTCTTTGTGGTTGCCACCAAAAGGTGGATCCTCCAATATAAGAAAGTAAGAAGGTATTACCCATTCTTTCAAGGTTCCAGAGAACTATTCACAATAGTGAAATAGTGGGAGCTATCCGTAATAGAAGCTATGGCAACGAAATTTGATATTGAAAAATTTAATGGGAGAAATTTCTCATTGTGAAAATTGAAGATGAAGGCCATCCTGAGGAAAGACGGTTGTCTAGCAGCTATCAGTGAAAGGCCGGTAGATTTCACAGACGACAACAAATAGATCGAAATGGACGGGAATGCTATGGCAAACTTTCATCTAGCATTAGCAGATGAAGTATTGTCAAGCATTGAGGAGAAGAAAACAGCTAAGGAGATATGGGATCATCTCACCAAATTGTACGAGGCCACATCGTTGCACAATAAAATTTTCCTTAAGAGAAAATTGTACACTCTTCGGATGTCAGAATCTACTTCAGTGACGGAGCACTTAAACACACTGAACACTTTATTTTCTCAACTTACATCCTTAAGCTGTAAAATAGTAGAACAAGAACGTGCTGAACTTCTACTTCAAAGTGTACCGGATTCGTATGATCAACTCATTATCAACTTGACAAACAGTAATGTCACCAGTCTAGTCTTCGATGACGTTGCAGCTGCTGTTCTACAAGAAGAAAATCGACGCAAGAACAAGGAAGACAGATAAGTAAATTTGCAACAAGCAGAAGCGTTGACAACAATGAGAGGGAGATCAACAGAACGTGGCCAAAGCAGCAGTCACAAGCATGGTAGATCGAAGTCGAGAAGCAAGAATAATTTAAAGTGCTACAACTATGGAAATAAGGGTCACTTGAATAAGGATTGTTGGAGTCTAAATAAAAACTCCAATCCACAAGGCAATACCTCAAACACTTCAGATGATGGAGATGCTCTATGTTGTGAAGCGTCAACCACCGTGGAAGGCAGAAAAAGATTTGTAGATATATGGCTCATTGATTCAAGAGCAACATATCACATGACCTCAAGAAGAGAATGGTTCCATCATTATGAACATGTCTCAGGAGGATCTGTGTATAGTTGCAATGATCATGCCTTAGAGATCATTGGTGTGAGAACCATCAAATTGAAGATGTACGATGGAACAATTAAAGTTGTTCGAGATGTGCGGCACGTGAAAGGCCTAAAGAAAAATTTATTATCCTACGGATTATTGGATAATAATGCAAGCAAGATTGAAACACGGAAAGGAATCATGAAGGTGTTCCGTGGAGCGTTTGTTATGTTGAAAGGCGAAAAGATAGCTGCAAACTTGTATATGCTGAAGGGAGAGAGTTTGATAGAAGCAGAAGCCTCTGTTACCTCATGTAGTTCAGATTCTACAATGCTATGACATCAGAAACTTGAACACATGTCAGAACAAGGAATGAAAGTTCTTGTGGAGCAAAAGCTACTTCCAGGCTTAACAAAGGTAACAATTCCTTTGTGTGAGCATTGCATAACAAGTAAGCAGCACCGGTTGAAATTCAACACGTCAAATTCTAGAGGCAAAAGTGTTCTAGAATTGGTTCATTCTGACGTATGGCAAGCACCTGTTACATCCCTAGGTGGAGTAAAATATTTTGTCTCATTTATTGATGATTACTCCAGGAGATGTTGGGTGTACCCTATTAAGAAGAAGTCAGATGTGTTTTCAACTTTCAAAAACTTCAAAGCGCGGGTGGAACTTGATTCTGGAAATAAGATCAAGTGTTTCAGAACAGATAATGGAGGAGAATACGCAAGCGAAGAATTTGATGACTTTTGCATGAAAGAAGGCATCAAAAGACAGTTCACAGTGGCGAACACTCCTCAACAAAATGGAGTGGCAGAGCGGATGAACAGAACCTTGTTAGAAAGAACAAGAGCAATGTTGAGGGATGCAGGCCTAGAAAAATCATTATGGGCAGAAGCATTCAATACCGCCTGTTATTTGGTGAATCGAGCTCCATCAACTGCAATAGAGCTGAAGACACCAATGGATATATGGACTGGTAAACCAAATGATTATTCAAACCTCCATGTATTTAGAAGTATTGTGTACGTGATGTACAACTCCCAAGAAATTTCAAAGCTAGATCCAAAATCCAGGAAATATAAATTCTTGGGGTGTGCTGATGGTGTAAAGGGGTATCACTTATGGGATCCCACTGCCCCCAAAGTGATCATTAGCAGGGATGTTATCTTTTTAGAAGATATGCTACAAAGAAAATAAGAAGATGGTAGCGCTGAAAAGTCAGAGACTACACAGATACATGTGGAAAAGGAGTTTGAACAAGGAGATTCTTCTGAAGTAGAACCAACACATGATGAACAAGAACCAGAGAGTTCTGAAGCTCCAACAACTCGTCAATCAGATCGTGTGAGAAGACGTCCCAATTGGCACTCAGATTATGTTATAGAAAGTAATATTGCATACTGCCTTTTAACAGAGGACGGTGAGCCATCAACATACCAGGAGGCAATAAACAGCTCAGATGCAAGAAGAAATCGAAGCCCTTCATAAAAATAATAAATGGGACCTTGTGCCACTACCACAATGAAGGAAGTCAATTGGTAACAAATGGGTCTTCAAAATCAAGCGAAATGGTGATGATCAAGTTGAGAGGTATCATGCAAGATTGGTGGTCAAAGGATATGCTCAAAAAGAAGGTATTGATTTCAATGAAATATTTTCTCATGTGGTTCGACTAACAACAGTTCGAGTAGTTTTGGCAATGTGTGCTACATTGAACTTACATCTAGAGCAACTAGATGTTAAAATAACTTTTCTTCATGGAAATCTTGAAGAAGAGATTTATATGCTCCAGCCTGAAGGTTTTGAAGAAAAAGAAAAGAAGAACTTGGTTTGCAGGTTGAACAAATCTCTGTACGGTCTAAAACAGAGATGTTGGTATAAGAGATTTGATTCCTTCATTATGTGCCTTGGATACAACAGACTTAATACAGACCCTTGTGCTTATTTCAAGAGGTCTGGTGATAACGATTTTGTTATATTGTTGTTGTATGTGGATGACATGTTGGTTGCAGGACCCAACAAAGATCATATTGAAGAATTGAAGGCACAACTGGCTAGGGAATTTGAAATGCAGGACTTGAGATCAACAAACAAGATTCTAGGGATGCAAATTCACCGAGACAGAAGTAATAGGAAGATTTGACTTTCACAAAAGAATTACTTGAAGAAGATCTTGTCACAATTCAGCATGCAAGATTGTAAGTCAATTTCTATCCCTCTTCCTATTAACTTCAAATTATCCTCCAGTACGAGTCCTAGCAGTGAAAAAGAGATGATGGAGATGTCTCGAGTACCGTATGCATCAGCAGTGGGAAGTTTAATGTTCGCTATGATATGCACAAGACCAGACACTGCACAATCAGTGGGAGTGGTTAGTCGGTACATGGCGAATCCAGGCAAAGAGCATTGGAATACAGTAAAGAGGATCCTGAGATACATCAAAGGGACCTCAAATGTTGCATTATATTACGGAGGATCAAATTTACTAATCAATGGGTATGTAGATTCTGACTATGCAGAGGATTTGGATAAAAGCAAATCTACTACATGATATGTGTTCAAAGTTGCTAGTGGAGCTGTAAGATGGGTTTCAAAATTGCAGTCAGTTGTGGCTACATCCACAACAGATGCAAAATATGTAGCAGCTACACAAGCCAGTAAAGAAGCAATTTGGTTGAAGATGCTATTGGAGGAGCTTGGGCACAATCAAGAGTATGTCTCTCTGTTTTGTGAAAGTCAAAGCGCCTTGCATCTAGCAAGGAATCCAACATTTCATTCAAGGACAAAGCACATACGAGTTCAATACCATTTTATTCGTGAAAAGGTGGAAGAAGAGACGGTAGATATGCAGAAGATCCATACCAAAGACAATATAGCAGATTTCATGACGAAGACAATCAACGCTGATAAATTTAGCTGGTGTCGATCCTCTTGTGGCCTGACAAAAACATAAGCAACATGATGGTACAAGGTAGAAAGAATGGTGTGAAGATATTATTGTTCCAATCAAATATTCAAGTGGGAGATTGTTAAAAGTTGGCAGCATTTAGTCAACATAATGGGATGAAAAGTTGGCATCATTAATGGGCGGCTAAATTGGTCAAATATTGGCCACCAAATTGTTGAAAAAGTTAAATAGAATAATCACAATTTAGTCATTGAACTTATGGTTATTTATAAGATTAGTCTTTAAGTTTCAACTATAAATACCCTAGCTCATTTAGCTTCAAAATCATCCCAAAGCATTCTAGCTTTCTTCCAATACTAGAGAGAATTTAGAGAGTTTCTTGAGAGTTGTTTTCTCTTTTTTATCAAGAGAGAATTATCATTGTTTTCTCCTTGGTAGATTGAGAGAAGTTGTAATTCTTATTTTCTCATAGTGAAATTCTTCTACTGTTGCTCGTGGTTTTTACCCTATATTATTTAGGGGTTTTCCACGTTAAATTTTGTGTCTTTTTTATCTTTATTTTTATTTTCTCAAATTATCAGTTATGATTTTGCTCTATCCGATAGTCGTAAGGTGCGCTATTTTTTCTTTCTTGGGTGGCTTAGCTTCTCGTTTTTTATGTATTTTTATCTTCTCATCTTTGATGTAGTGAAAAGTGATCGTGTTTATGGTGCTTTTTTTTGATATAAGGGATAAGTTCTGGTTATTAAAACGTAGATCTGCTTCATTTCATTCTTGAATTTTGGTTTCTTATAACCAAACGTTCTTTTTTCTCTGTGTTTCAAGATCTTCAGCAGGACAGGTGTAGGCGGTATTTGTGTTTCCGGGATTTGATTTGATGGGGAATTGCTTAAGTGCCAGGATTAACGAGAGCCCAAGTAACACAGGTAGTTTGAGTTTCCTTTTCTTTCCCTTTTTACGAGCATCATTCCAATATTAAGCTGATTCTGTTTTTAGTTGCTTTGGACTTTATATGGCCAAGTTAAGTACTTTGATGTTTTCCTTCCGTTTTTGTTTTCTGGCTATCTTTCATCTTATGTTCTTTCCTCTTTTGGGATTCTGGTTGTTGGATGACGTGAACCTTTTAAGCTGCAATTTAGGAATTATGGGTTCCAGTAAAAAAAATATTTATTTTCTTGGCTACCAAATAGATATTTTCTCTTTTTCTAGCTTGCTTTGAGATCCTGAGACTGAGAGTATCAGTGTGCCACCATTGTTGATTGTTGCTAACATATGGTTCTTGCGCCTTAGAACTATATTTTCTAGATTTCTAACCAGCTAACTGAAATCTTATCCTGGTTTCCGTTAATTTGGTTAACATTTCAGTTTGAAACTAAATATTAGAAGATTGAGTTTTGACAGGAATGGGAACTCTATTTGTTAAATTGGATTTTATCGATTAACTAATGCCTGCAATATTACATCTTCGAACTGGAGGGCTGAGTTCAAAGTACGTCAGCGGCATTGGGGAAGATACGAGCAGTACAAGCAGCAAAATCTCATCATTTTCGGCACCTCTGACACCCCGGAGTGAGGGTGAGATTTTACAGTCCCCCAATTTGAAGAGTTTTAGTTTTGCTGATCTCAAAATGGCCACTAGGAATTTTCGTCCCGATAGTGTGCTCGGAGAGGGCGGTTTTGGCTCGGTGTTTAAAGGGTGGATCAATGAAAATTCATTAACTGCTTCCAAGCCTGGAACTGGGACTGTCATTGCTGTGAAAAGGCTTAACCAGGAAGGGTTCCATGGTCATAGAGAGTGGTTGGTGAGTTCTCTTTCACTTCATCTCATCCTTCTTTCGGTATATGGTGACAGCCAATATTGTGCAGTTTCCTTCTTAATTGCTTTAAAAGTTTTAAAATAAAGTTTCGTGATCTTACAGGCAGAGGTGAATTGGATATTGCTTAGAGGATGAACACCGACTTTTGGTGTACGAATTCATGCCTCGAGGCAGCTTGGAGAATCATTTATTCAGAAGTAAATTCTTCCTCTGCCATTTTTCTTCTGAAATTGAACAAATTTACTTGTCCTAAAACTCGAATTTTATGTACCAGGAGGTTTGTATTTCCATCCTCTTTCATGGAGCCTTCGAATGAAGGTTGCTCTCGGTGCAGCAAAAGGGCTTGCCTTTCTTCACAGTGCGGAAACAAAAGTGATATGTCGAGACTTCAAGACTTCCAATATCTTGCTTGATTCAGTATGTGGTTTCTTAAACCAACATTATTGTTTCATTTTCCGAAAAATCCATCTGTGAACCTTTATTTTGATGTCATCGCAGAACTATAATGCAAAGCTTTCTGATTTCGGGTTGGCCAAAGATGGACCAACTAGGGATGGCAAACGAGTACAGTTTCGTGGATTCCGTAACGCATCCGCTCCAATTGGAGCGGGGATGGGTATAATTTTAGTGGATAATAGGCGGGTGTGGATTTATAAAGTGGTACCCGTCGTGGGTGGTGGGCGGGTAATGGGTTTGAGACATTACCCGCTCCGCATCCGCCCGCCCCACATCCGCCCGCTCAACTAAATATCTATTAAATTTTAGACCATTATGAATTTAGGTGTAATTTTAGAGACTAATTTATAAATTTATAAATTTTAATATTGTATAATATATAACATATAATTTAACCAAATATTAAGGATATTTAATCTTTAATCTGGTCTTTAATTAGGAAAATATTCGGCTCTTTGATTAAACTCATAGTTCCACTAACCACGTCATTGTCCAAGTTCTTTAGCCCATGTTGTCCATCCAAACATAAATTAGTCGTAGTATATGCATTAACATCAAAAGCAGCAATTTTCATGTTCTTTAGCCCCTCAAAACCCATATTAGGCGCACTATAAGCATTAACATGAAAGCAACTCAACAATCCTGCTCTGCGACTACATGCTTCCTACAATCTGTCTCCATAACATTCGTAGAGCCACTCCTCTGACAAATTGAAGCATGCGTTGCTACCCCATCACGAACTGTCTGGGAACTAACTCCAACATCCCATTAGTTTGCTGTCAGGTGAGTCTAGATGGGTATGTCACTAGTGGGTGTGGGGATAGATTTGAAAATGTAACCGCGTGGGCGGATGTGGATTTGAAAATTTGTACCCATCATGAGTGGTTGACGGATGGTATATTGAAAAATATTAGGTGAGTATGAATATGGGGATGGGATATTCGTACCTGACCCGCCCGTTTACCATCTCTAAGACCAACAGGTGATAAGAGCCATGTTTCTACTAGAGTCATGGGGACATATGGATATGCTGCTCCAGAGTATCTAGCCACAGGTACTTATTATCATTTCCGGGTGCTCCATTTGGTTCACCAAATCGGTTTTCATCGGCTTTGGTAGACCTATGGAGCCTAGACTTTTGACAGTGCTTCTAGTATTTATTGATGACGTAAATATCTAGGCAACAGATAGCGTAACTTCCGACATTTTCTCCGACTGCAGGCCATTTGACAGCTAGGAGTGATGTCTATAGTTTTGGAGTCGTGCTGCTAGAGATGTTATCTGGCCGCAGAGCAGTCGACAAGAATAGACCGTCCGGAGAGCATAATCTAGTGGAATGGGCCAGACCATACCTGACCAACAAACGTAAAATATTCCGTGTCGTAGATAACCGCCTTGAAGGCCGGTATTCAATGGAAGCAGCCTTAAAGGCCGCTACCCTTGCTTTGCGATGCCTGTCTACTGAAGCCAAATTCAGACCGCGCATGAATGAGGTTGTAACAGCATTGGAGCAGTTCCAGGATTCGGGTGAATCAGGAGGTCATCAGAACAATATTAGCAACGCACCCGGATACGCAGGCGAAGTACCGGTGATGCTAACAATGGGAGGAGCATTGCCGCATACCCTCGGCCGTCTGCTTCCCCTCTTTATGCCTGATAACGCACACCATGAAAGCTGCTTCCCTTTGAGGTATTTTCATAACAATTTTCACAGCTGAGCTGAGCCATATACTTTTTAAGCCTCTGGTGACTGTACACTTCTCGCTTTAGCTAATGTAATCAAAACCAATCCAATAAAAATGCAAGTTCCACTGTAACAAGGGGAATGTGCAATGCTGTAAATCCTTCCAGATTAGCCAACAGAGGGTTTCGTTACTTTTGTATCACGTTTTTATGAAATTAAAAATGGAGTTGAAATAGCACCACAAAACCTCAAAGCTAGTCCAAAGACAATACATGTTATATTTTGTTAGTTTTTCAATAATGTTTTAAGATAATAAATATTGTCTTCATAACTTCAAAAGCCTTAAATTTTTTTTATATAAAAAAAACCTCTCTATACTTTTAAGACTTATAAATTCATCCTTTTGATTAATATTAATCGTTAAATTTAATTAGTTTTTTTATTATGTCGTATAGCACATCATGATTATCAAATGATCACTTTTAAAGTTTTATTAATTTTTTTATATATTTTTAATTTTTTTTAAATTATAAATTTCACATTGCATAATTACAGTATCATATGACAATAATATTTTGATAAAAAATATATTAAAATTTAACAAACAAAATTAATCAAAAGACTTAATTAATTTGATTGTGTAATTAAAAAAAACTTTATTAATTTAATTTTTTGATTTAACGGTTAAATTGAAAATAAAAAAAATTCAAAATTTTAATTGATTTCTTTTTTTTTCAAAAAATTATAACTATATACACACCTTAAGGCATAAATATTAGCGGTATCATGTTTGTGTTTTTATATGTTATGAAATAAACCAAAACAAGAATCCAGAGTTTTTGACACTTGCTGAAGATATTATTGCAGTAAGTTATGAACCATGTGTTACTTCTGTGTATCAAAATCAAGCCCTGGCGCTGCTTCTGAAATACCAGTCAAAGAATGGAATTGATTTATTGAAAAGTATAATTTAATAGAAATTTTTGCTTGAAAGTTGAGAGGTTTTAGTAATTTGTTGGACTCCGCAACATAACAGGTGAAATCCATATTGTTGAAAGATTTCTGTTGTCAAAAACGTGTGACATCACTTGCATAGACTGCTACTTTCAATTATTATTATTATTACCGAAAAATCTTCATTAGACCTTTCAAATTTATCTATAATGCGATGTGATGCAAAAAACTTGAAAGTCTTGCTAAGAAATATATCCCACTCCACTAATCCTTCATTAACTTGAAAATAATATCAATATTTCATGCTACCCACTGCTAATGTATTTGATAATGCACTCATTCAACAGTATGAGAGGCTTATCTATTTCTCCTTCCCGTTTGCGATCTCGTCATCGGTCATCACCAAGTCCTCACCAGTCCGGGTGTCCAATTTCTCCAATCTAACTTCCCAATTGATTTGTTTCTTAAACTTATTATTTCTCTGATATCTCTAACCTTCTTCAGGTAACTGTGCCCTTGTTTGGTAGACTCAGCCTCGAGCTCTACTCCACTTTCTTCCTTTACATCTTCATTTTCACGGACTGGTCGAGACACACCTTCGTCTTGACATGAAGTCTCACTAATGATGTTGCCTAGCATCTCAACCACTTCACCCATTCTAGGACGGGACTTGGGTTTTTCGATAAACATTTGTTCGCTAAGGATGCTAGTTTCTGAGCGGATTTGATGCAATACTGTCCTTCAAGGCGAGGATCTATGATGAGGGAAATTTCTTCGAATCAGATACATAAGGTTTCACCCATTCCAGGAGCTTTCTGCTCACTTCGAGGTAGATTCTTTCTAGAGCTCGCCTTCCGGTGATGAGCTCGAATAGAACCACCCCGAAGCTCCAAACATCACTCTTAGCAGTTAGCCTACCGGTTTGCACATACTCCGGGGCAGCATAACCTACTGTCCCGACAACCTTAAAAAAGTTTTTGAAACAATAAAAGCAGCAATTAATATCCATGATCCAACTAAAAAGACGTCTCAACGTGATAGTTTACTACTTAGGTTCTGCAAGAACTAAATTTCTAAGGTGTAAACTATTAAATCAGATATCATGACATCTAAATATAGTAATACTATGGTTTGCTTAAACAAAGGTGATTAACCTATGCTGTAGAAACATGGCCAAACCCTTCAGAAGGTCCTTGTCTAGCTAACCCAAAGTCTGAGAGCTTAGCGTTGAAGTCCTCATCTAGTAGAACATTCGACGTCTTGAAATCCGAAATATTAGCTGCACAAATAAAAAACAAACCAAAATCATGAAGAGAACACAAACCGCATCGTTGACAGTAAGGATTGAAGCTAATATTTGAGTTTTTAAGACATCGATAAAAAGGTATACCTAAGTCCATTTCTTCATGAAGGTAAGCCAAACCCCGGGCGGCATCTTGAGCGATTTTCAATCTTGTCAACCACGGCAATGGCAATGAATGCATCCGAGCCAAGAATGGTCTTCCAAGCTTTTGTTACGCATAAGTTCATAGACCAAAAGCTTTGAATCCCTCTTTCATCATCATCAGCACAATATCCCACTAATTTTACAAGATTCGGGTGCTTAACTACACCCAAAAGGCTCACTTCATTGATCCATTCCTTATGCCCCTGCATACTAGCAAAGCAAAGCAAAAGACATTCAACTATGATTTATACTTTAGTAATAACAAAATTTAAAATTCTTAACGTGTACAACTACATTGTTATGCAGTTTATAAGCAAGATTAAGCTTCTCATAATTATGGATTATACGTATTTTGCAATTAAATTGAACATCAAAAGTTATGTATTTCAAACGGATATGTAAAATGGGAAGCGACGAGGGATGAGTGGGGCTATGCCTGGAAACCGTGACGATTGAGTTGTTTGACGGCGACATCTAACTTTAAATTACGACAGTCATTAGCTTCATCATGAATTTTAACGACACCTCTGTAAACGCATCCGAACCCGCCTTCACCGATCAAAAGCTCTACTGAACCCACGGGTAGCAGATTTCAGCTCGGCGAATGTAAAAGCCCGCAGATCGTTTGCTCGACGCTGAGTCAGGATCGTAGAAACCACCCACGGTCAAGTAATCCGAGGCCAAGTCCCTGGTCGACTCGGAGTCGAACTCCGAACGACTCTACCGACGCTGCTCGACGCCACGCTAAATGACCCGTCCACGTCACTTCGACGACGACCCTCGAAACGGCAGCGACGCGGCCCCCCATCGTCTCCACGTTCCGCCTGTCCCCGTTACTGAATGAAAGCACTTCATAATTAGAAGAAGATCAAGTTTGGAAAACGAACGAAGAAGGAGAGAAAGATTATGGGTCAAATTCAAAGGCAGGTAAGAGTAAATAATGTCAAAGTTTCAACTTTGGGGGGTGGTTTTGTTTCTTGTTTGGATTATTAAGGAATTGTAGTTTTTTGGAAAGGATTAAATGAGAAAGCGGATTGAAGAATCACGAGGGCGATGGCAGAGAGTGGGATGAACCAAGAGAGGCAGAGACTGTCAGTATCAGACAGTACAAGAGAGAAAGGGCACCCATTTTCCATTGAAGCTTTTGGTTACCTGAAAATCTCAAGGGCTTTGATTGGAATTTATAGTATTGTTTTTTTGGAGTTGGACTTTGTACGGTCAAACATTTTGCATTGGAAATTGATTTAATTTGCGTTGGAATTTATACTTCAAAACTTCAATTATTTAAAAAATCATATTAATGCGAACCGATAATTCACCAATTTATGTGATCAAAATAAAATTAAAACACAAAATAATTATGTATAAAATAAAATAAGAATATTAAAAATTAAAAAAATATAATTTTATATATTAAGTGCAACCAAAAATTAAAAAAATGATTAACTAGTATTAGCATCTCTTCAAAAGAATGAATGAAGGCAATCTGTGTATCAAATCAATTTTTATTTTAAAAAATTAAGGTGAATATAAAATAATATATGTTTTAAATTGTAGACACTTATTTTCGTTCGGATATGTTTTTTCCATATATATATATATATATATATATATTTATAGTAATATAATATAATTTTTTTGAATTTTTATATATAATAGATTATTATTAATATATTATTATTATTATTATTATTATTATTAATATTAATTTTGTTTTACAAAGCCCAACCCGAACCGCTCAGATTCGTACGTGTAACCGCATAACAGAGAAAACAAAATCAGATTTTTTAGCCACATAAAGAGGTCAGCAAGGCAGGTAGTTATGGGAGAGAAGGCCATTTTCTGTTAGTGGGGGAAGAATCCACCGCCGAAATCAAAGGAGAAGTAGTTGGTTGCTCTCCATGGTTTTTTTCCAAAATTTTCGGTAGTAAAGTGAAAGTCATGATATAAAAAGGGGATCCAATGGCCTTATGAGGAAGAGGGGGAAATGATTTTTTTAAAAGGGACAGAGTGATAAAATACACACGAGGCAGGGGTTCTTGCTCTTTGCCTTCTTTCTCTTCCTTCCATGGTTCCCACTTTCCACTTTCCACTTTCCAGCATCAATGGAAGCCAGACCCCCTGATTTCATGGTGACCTTCGCATCAGTTCACTAGGTTCATCACCCTTTGTAAACCAGTTATTGACTTCATCAATGGGTGTGGGTCATGTTCCTCAGACCACCAAGTCCTCATTTCATCCTATATTCAATTTCCAACACTTACGTAGATATATTTCTACAAACAAATACCTACATTCTCACTATAGTTGAAGTATATAGAGAGGTTATGTTGGTGCGAGGCTTTGAAACAGGGCGTGTCCGCGGCCACCGGGAGGAGACTTTCGCTGTCACCGCGAAATCGGCTATTGTTTGAGGGAGTGACATTGAGAACCAATCTAGTATTCCACGACACAAAAGCTTGGTTATCTTCTTCACATTCTGATGTAGATGTAACCTCTGATTCGAAAAAGACGAAAGTAGAACCTTCTCTGAAAGTAGATACACACCGGAGCCATTGCCGAGGGCCTTTTGATTTTGTAATACCTTTGCTGTTCTTTTTATCATTCTTGAAGGTCCACATAGTGCATATTCAAGACATGGTTGCTCTCCATTTCAATCGTGGCGATAATCATGCCCGTACTGGTTACACCGGACCTTCCATGAATCCCGCTAATGCCTCGGTATCTTTGAATGTGCAACCCGAGGTCGTGCATGGATGGCACAACAACATATCAAGAGTGATCCATCAAGTCCGGGGTTGTTGAGACTTTCTGGAGCTGCTCTGGCTGCTGCTGCTTTTGTAACCGATAATGCAGAGAGCTGTACAATTTGGTGCTCGTGTGGGGTTGTTGGGGCTGACGAGGACGCAAACGGCACCGAGGATTTTCTTCGAGCACCTGGAGTTCAAACCCCTGTTATTTGAAGTTTTCAAACCATAAAGGATTCCATGGTGTAACTTTTGGTGCAGGAACGACTTTCCTTCTTCGCCGATCAATTGGTAGATCATTTGTTGTTTCTAAGTTAAAGATATCCTCAGTTTTCGTGACTCCCGTTCCAGTTGTAGAATATATGCTGGCCTCCTGGTTAGGAATGATGGTATCTGCCTCTCAATTTACTACCATTTTCTGCTATTTCTTCCCAAGAATTTCAGCTTGCTATTTATATGTATTTCAGTTTTTGGTGGTTTTGTCATGCTTCAGATTTAACACTGGGAATGGTGTTTGTTACAGCCAATAACTCTAGCTTTAGTTCAACTCTTAAGGATATTTATGATAACTCTAGCTTTAGTTCAACTCTTAAGGATATTTATGATAACTCTAGCTTTAGTTCAACTCTTAAGGATATTTATGATGTGATACATGATGGAGTGAGTTTTCAACTGCACGTTGGATCTTCATATGCCAACTTTTGAACCTGAATCTCCACTGTGGGTTTTATATTGCCTTCCATTTGGCATCTTTTTTGAATAAACTGGGTTTAGCTTGTAAACATTTCAATAATGGCAGTAGACCAATGCTATTTAATTGTTTGAATGTGCAGTGTTCAATTAATTAAAAAACATCTTTGTTTACTTTAAATTGGTACCCTAACTTTGATTTTTTCTCTTGACAGCCTTCAATTAACTTTAATTTAATCATTAATCTCTTCAATATTTTTTTTAATATTTTTTTCTCATCTTATTTTATTTTATTCTATTATTTAACAGTAATTTGATATTTTTAGGACAATTCCAGTCAATCAAAGGTGAGTGATTCGAATCGAATAATTTAAATTTTAACTTAAATTCTAATTTTCGCAATTAAAGGCAACCGATAAATTAATTGGTATCGAAAGGGCGGTTCAAGGGTACTAATCCTTCCTTGACCGTAACCGACTCCCGAACCCGACACATTTCTGGTGCAACGCAGATCAGTTAAGATGGTGTCCGACCCACCTAAGTTTGTTTTAAAGTGGTCGGTGGTGACTCCAATCCACATTTTTCAAGTCGAAGCCCAATTTTGGGGCTCAACCGAAAGACGGTCGCGACATAAATACTCTTAATTATTTGATAATGAACATCTAATCACTATTATAGTTATTAATACTCGAACCTATAATATCTGATAATAATAATAATTTCTTTAACTATTAAAATAAGTTGTTTCATACACATCAAACCTAAATGTAATTTCTTAATTTGCAACTTGTGATAATAAGTTTCAAACATAATTTGATTATTGAAATCAAAATTGGGCAGCCGAAACGGTCCAATTCAATTGCCAAAATCCACATAAATTTTTGTTAGTGACAAATAATCCAATCGCTCAAAAACACATGCATTTCTTTAAAAATGAAACAGAGGAACTGGTTACACGTGTTTTCTGTTGCCCTGTTTGACCCATTCAATTTGGGGAGAACTAATATAAAATTATTTTATCAGTCGAACAGGTTTCAAATTTTTATATTAAACTTTAAATATATTATTTTTAATCTTTTTATTATATTTTAAATATTCTCTTATAAATAAATATTTTTGACAAATTTTAAATTCAATCTTACTCTTATACAGGAAAGAAATAGAGAATTCTAGGGGGAAAAGATGAATACTTAGTAAGTCTAAAACTCATTATTTAAAGAAATATGAGAGAACAAAAATGAATAATTTGATCTACACTAGATATACTTACTTTATAAATAAAAAATATTAAACATTTAATCTTTTATGAACAATTGTAATGGTAATAATCTTAGTAGAAATAAAAGTTAATTGACATAAATAATTTTTATTAAAAAATTAAAAATAACTATGGAGATACCATCGCGGATATAACTTACATGAATCTTACATTATTATTTATAAACTCATTATTTATTTTATCTTCATAATTTCGAAAACAATAAGTTATTATATTAAGAATTAATATAAAAAATATTTAAATTATATCTGAAATTAATTTTAGGTGTTTAAAGTATTTTTAATTAAATAAGTGCATAACACAACTATTATGTAACATGTATCTTTTTTCTAATATTTTTAATATTTTATTTTAAAAAAATAATAATATTTAAAAAAATTAAATCTATTCCTCGTTCCGTCATCCCCTCCCTCTTTCCCGTCCCAATCCCCTTTCATCCCCCACCTCTTTCCCCCTCCCTCCCTTCCAAATGAACCTCGATGACTGTTAGACAAATGAATACCAACGACAACTTAGGGTTACGCCGACAATAGCTTTATCGTTTTGCTTCAGCTTTTTCGTTCTGTTTCATTGGTCAATTGACAACTTGAGGCTTTGACCGATTAACATCGCGGGCTTCGACCGATTAACAGCGCGGGCTTCGACCGATGACAACGACCTTGGTGGTGGCCAACAGCGAGAAATATTAGAGATTTTAAGTTTTGAATATTTAAGGTATTTTTATAAAAATAATAATATTTTTAAGTTCTTTAAAAAGATAAATTTCAAAAAATTATAAATGTGCACATATTATACAACGATTTTTTTAATGACAAAAAATATGACATTGAAAACATTATTTATAATTTTTAATTAATTTTTTAAATATATAAAATTTATTTTAAATATAATTTAAATATTTATTTTTATATTAAACCTTATATTAAAATTAATTCTTAATATTTTATTTTTTAAAACTCATCCCTAATTTTTTAAAAAAATATATTTATCTTAAAAATTATAAAATATACTCAGACCAAACGTTGATTGAAACATGGTGCAATATTAAAAAAAATCAAACGATCTCAATGATAAGGAATAATGTTAATCTTTCTAGAGGTGTCAAATTTGAACAATTACGTTTGTAGAGTGTGTTATTAATAATTAAAAAATATTATAAATAAATATTATCCCTTATTATCACCCAAAACTATTAAAAAAAATTAACTTTACAAATCTAGATTCTACGTCAATTTCATCATTGAATTTTAAAATGAAATTAGAAATTAAAATTAATTTGTTCCTTATAATTTTAGGCTTCTTCCCTTCCTTTTTTTTTCTTTCATTGACCCATTGTCACTCAATTATTTATATGTTCTAAATTTGTCACTTTTCTTTAAAAATTTGATGATCATTTGAGTTAAACGTTAACATGTTGACTAAAATATGGTAAAATCATATTTTAATTATGTCTACAAGTATTGTCGTTGTTTTTAAGTACTGGCTCGATGACATAATATTTCAAGCACTAACTCGACAATATAATATAACGAAAAATCAATCCACAAAATACAACTCAAACGATTATGAGATCATGTGTTATCATATTCTAGTTAACATACTTATGTCTAGCTCAAACAATAACTAATTTTTAACAGAAAGTGGTGAGTTTGAAACATATAAATAGTCAAGTGGTCATTTTATAATTTTTAATTGTTGGGTGACTCAACAAAGTAACATCCTATAATCAAAAGATTATTTTTAATAGTCGGTATACTCAATAAAGCAACTATCTATAATCTTTATAATTTAAAAAATGAAAATGAATAAACTGATTTATAGTTTAAACCCCAAAGAAATAATGTAGGAAAATTTGATATGTAGTTATTTATACTCGTTTACAAGTAGGAATCATCCTCTAGTAGCTCACAAGCTTAACCGCTGCTTGATATGCTGGGTCATAATTTAGAATGAGAATGAAATTTAAAATTTCAAAAATTTATGGATTAATTTAGAATGAAGATTATATTTTAGGTATGAGATTAAATTATTTCAAAATTTATAACCTAAAATGAGAATCATAATTTAAGAATGAAATTAATATTAATTGATATATGATACAATTAACTCATAAAGATGTTGTAGACACTCATTTTCGTCCGGAGTTTTTTAATATATATAATAATATAATATAGTTTTTGAAAGAATTTTTTTGAAACATATAGTTTTAAAAAAACGGTTTTTGAAAATATATATAATATATAGTTTTGAAAATATTTTTGAAAATATATATTATATAGTTTTAAAAACAATTTTTGAAAATATATATAATATATAGTTTTGAAAATATATATTATATAGTTTTAAAAACAATTTTTGAAAATATATATTATATAGTTTCGAAAATAATTTTTGAGCATATTTAATATATAGTTTTAAAAATTATTTTTTTATTTTTTATTTTTATATTATATTAAAATTATTTATTTTTATTTATTATTTTATTAATATTTTTCTCTGATTTTTGTTTAAGGTCCAATAAGAGTCCGAGTTCAAAATGAGTCACGATCCAACAAATGTAAGGGTCCAAATCAGGGCCTACCTGACACAACAAGCCAAGGTCGGGTAAAGCCCGAATACCCAACAGGTCACTAAACCGAGCAAACAAGAGACCCGAGGTATATTAGGGTTTTACACATAGCCCTAGCGTCGTATCATCAAGAGCATGTAAATCGGGGAGTAAATCAACGGTCAAATCCCAACTCAAAGCAATCGACCGAAATTTTAGGCCGTACACCGATGAAGCAGCCAACGCCAAACCGAAAAATTGGCCATGCAAAAAAAATCCGGCTAAATCGGGATTGACCCATCTTATTTAGTCGTCAAGTAACAACCATAACCCCGAAATTACCGAAAACCAACTTCAACAATGGGTTATAAATACCCCGATGAACAGAAGAGGCAGCCAAGGATCATTGGAACAAAAAATACAAACAACCACACAATACCAAGAGATCGAAAATACATATAGCAACACAGAAAATCGAAAGCAACCAAACCAAAAACGTCAAAAAAAACCAAACCATAAACGTTCGAAACCGAAACCAAAAGGCAAGGCTTTGCCTCATCAAGGGTCGACGGGAACGCGTGAGAGCGTTGTCGGAGAGGAAGAAACCGTTGTATGTTAGAAAGTATGACGAGAAAAGGTAAAAAACCAAGTGAACGTTTTTAGATCTATGTCGATTTAGGGTGTTTTGTGGATTTGGGCTTTGGTTTTGGATTCCTGGGTTGAGGGCTTTCAAAAGAGGTAAGCCTTTAGGTTTCCGGCCACCGGAGGCGGCGGTCGGGCGGCAGAGTGTGGAAGTGGAATGTAACCGGCCTTCAGTCGGTTGACTTGGTTGAGAGGTTTTCTGGAGAAGGTGAGAGTTTTTTTATGAGTTGGGTTAAAATGTTATTTTTTGGGTTTTTATAACAGAGGAACTAAAGTGCAAATACAATATTTTTAAATTATTTTCACAGTCCCTGTAAGTTTTAAGTGTAATTCATTTTGGTCACCTACTGTAAATTTACCCTTAAATTTTGAATTTATTCAATTTAATCCTTGTTTATATTTTTTATATTTTGCAAATTAACCCCCTAATTTTTGTTTTTCTCTTCCAGTTCATTTTTAGCATCAATTTGATCCATAAAATTTTGATTTGTTTCAATTTGATCCTTTAAATTTTTATTTATTATTTTATTTTTTATATTTTTATTTCTTTTACTTTTAATATCTTTTTTCATTTTTATAATACTTTTTTTAAAACATTGTTATATATATATATATATATATTACACTATTTTATTTTATTATTTTTAAGACTGCACATTTTCTTCATTTTTATTTTTAATTTTTCTTAACATTTTTTAATTTATTTTTCTCTCACTTCGATTTATTTAATATATATTTTCCAATCTAACATTTTTGACCTTTTAGGGATAATTCCAATTGATCAAAGGTAATCAGTTTGAATTGAATTTTTAAATTTAAATTTTCGCAATTAAGACAATTGACAAATTAAAATGGTACCGAAAGGGCTGTACAATGGTGTTAATCCTTCATTGACTGTAATCGACTCTTGAATCCGACACATTTCTGGTAAAATGCAGATCAGGTAAGATTGTATCCGATCAACATAAATGTTGTTTTTAAATGATCGATGGCGACTCTAACACATTTTATTTAAGTCGAATCCCAATTCTGAGCCCACCCGAAATACGGTTACGACAGCTTGGCGACTCTGCTGGGGACAGATAAGTAAGTCAGGTCATAATTAATTTCCGGTTATCTTTTTAAGCGAAAATAACAAGTTTAAATTTTACTTTATTTATTCAATTTTTATTATTTATCTTTGATTATTTCTCAAATAAATAGTTGTACTGAGGTTTTTTAATGATTTCAAATTTTTAAATTTTCATCTCTGGTTCTATACCTGAGCTCCAAGCCTTTTTATAAGTGGAGGTGAAAGCGACGCTTTCGTGGGAATTTATTCTTCGTATAGGCCTAGCAAGTAACCTTCGGGATTCATATACCTTATGTATTTGTGTGAATTTTTTCTCCGTATAGACATAACGGAATGTATCATCTCGAGTTTAACTTGGTCCACATAAGCTTGTAATGGGCTTAAGACTGAGGGTTTGGCAAGCCCAAGGGGGCACCAACGAGGAGAACTCGGGTACCATTATTTAGAACTTAAACCGGGAAACTACAGGGAATTAGATCCCACCCCAAAACTTCATTTCAAAGCCTAGGCTGTCTTGAGTTATTTTCTACTTTACTTTATGTTCAAAGCATGCGAACTAGAAAGATATGTGGTTAGGACTTGTTTAAAATTAACATGAGGGATAGAGATCATGTCCATGTAAGAATAATAAGTATGTGGGGTATATAGCATGTGGGGTAGGCTTTTTTTCATCATTATTTTGATTATTATCTTTATCTCACTAACTTTTTTCCTTTTATTTTTCCCCTTTATTTTATTTTTTATAATTTACATTATTCAAAAGAGGTGTTGATCCACAGAAACGAGTTCGTTAAATGTAAATAGCTTGCATTAATGGACAAAGGGGTTATAATACAAGAGGTGAAATACGCAGAAGTTCGGCTATGGTCAGAAAAGACTCAGAAGGAAAAAGGAGACAGTCTGCAAGGCAACTATGTGTCACATTCAATCAAGAAGACATGGTGCCTACAATCGAAAAGTATACCACTTTGCTGCATTGTGAAGGACTCGGAATGGACTGGGTTTATACCAAGCACATCAAAAGTAAACTTTTCAAAAATGAGTTGGCAAAGGTTGCAAAGGCAAATGAAAAAAAGGTTACTAACCTGAAGAGTCCCTTTAAAGACAACAAGAACAAGATGGAAAAATGATAGCTGAAATTGGAAGTCATTGTTGACGAATTCAAGAAACAAGAAAATGAACTCCAGATAGTTCCTATCGATGGAGGGCTCCAATGGCATTTCTGTTAGGAAACAGGCTCAGCAGAGAGTGAAAGCCAGATATTCAGTTATTCGAGACTTCTTGGAGCAAGTATAAAAAGCAGCTCGTCACTTGCACGGTTTAGCCAAAGAATTCGGAGTAGTTCGACAGGGTATTCAACTGGTGACAGACGAAGGCAAAAGACTAGTCAACCTGTTAGAAGTTGTTTGGGGTCTAGAAGACTTAGTCAGAATGTACCTTTAGGGTGTTTTTGTCTCTTAAGAAATAACACTTTTGTCCCAATAAAGATTATTTATAATAATATACACGTTTTTTTATCAATGCCTCAAACATTTCATGCATCATGCAATGCTTTTTATAACTTGCATTTTATTTTTATTTTTCATGTTTTTACATTCACATTAACTAACAAAAGATGTCTCATAAAAAAGGAACAAACATTGGACACACCTCATCCTTACCATACCCGGTGGAACCCATGAAGCCCCCATACCCCATATGGTATGATGAGAATGCTCATTGCGAATATCATGGCGGTGTCCCAAGGCACACTATTGAGAATTGATTCGCATTCAAGAGAATCGTGCAGAAAATGCGTAACAAGAATTGAATCCACTTCAGTAACTCGGGGGTATCCTAATAAGGAAGAGATCATTTCATTCAATCATGAAGCTTTATTCCATTTGCAACATTTTGTTTGAATTTGTTTTTCATATTTTTTCAGTTTTTTGTAAGAATATTTAAATGAATTTATGCTAGTTTAAAGAAGGCGAGCAATGAATCAAATTTGCAGACTTGAAATTCTTTGAATATTAACTGAATTAAAAACTCTATAAATGATTGGAGTTATAGATCTTTGACAAAGTGACAAGATTGAGAATTGATAAAACAAAGACCTTGACCTTACCCCATAAGATACGCTCGAACACCATACCCTTCTCTTGCAAGAACTAATATAGCCTTCTCCCATCATGAGGGAATGAACAAGAGGCTTGGTATTCAGGTATGTATAGGAGCAGACAACATGGGGCATCTTTTTCATATAACATTACAAAACTGATTAGACCATACTTTTGTTGATGATGTTCAATGATGATCATGATCTTTACAGATGTAATAGTCGAGTAGGTGATTCTAATTCAGATCATTTGCTTGGAAATTGAAATTTAAAGGTGAGATTTTTTACTTTCAACAACACCTAGACTATAACAGGTTCTTCTTGAGAAGCTTAAGAAATTGAATCTGTATACCTAGAATATAATTATATATGTATAAAATAAAGCTGAGCTATTCCACTAAGGCAATTGGTTATAGATGAAACTCAAAAGCTCTGGCTTTATGAATAGACTGCATTCAAAACATGACATTGCTCGAGTACTTGGCAATTCGATGTTTGCTCCATTACAATTGTCAAATTGAAGAATTTGTAATAAGATGAACCCTTCAGCTAGCCTGATAAAGGCAAATTACATTGAATTTAGCTAGCCAGACAATGGAAAAATAAATCAAATTTATCTAAATAAAGAGTTTCGGTAAATATGGACTAAGGCAGTTAAGGAACACTTGTTATAGTCAATTTCACACGAGCACTCAAGAATTTCATTTTTAGATCGATATTTCGGTACTGTCTTTGTTAGAGGAGTCTACGAAGCTTGAAAAATTGGAAGATTTCAGAGAACCGAAATAGAAGTGTTATAGAAAGTCTAGTAATTGATTATGGTAGTTGCGTCATTTTGTTCGTATTCGATTAAAATATCAAGCCAAGAAAGAGGGGCATGTTGCGATGTTTAAAAGGACCGAGAAATAAATGACATTTTGGTGGCCGAAACCTTAGAAAATAGGAAGCCAACCTGAAGCCAACTCATCAATTTGGATACTTGTCAAAGAACTATAACTCTAAAAGCATTAAAGAGCTATTGATTCTTTTGATTTTCTGTGAACTCATGTTTATGATGTGATTTGATTGTGAGCCTGAATTAAGGGGCAATACTTTATAAAAAAAATTTAAATAAAAGAAATGAGAAAAACATTTTCAAACAGGAAAGTCTCAAATGTGAAAGGTCCATGAAGCTGGTGAGGCTCATATTACCTCGATTGAAGAAAGAATAAACAATGCCAGAATAATGGAGCATTTCACATTCTTGAAAGCAAATAGTCTGAGAGATCAGACAGAACTTGTATCACTCCCTTGTGACATTGCCAGCAACCCGAGAAGAAAATGTAGCATGATCGATTACAAGGACAAGACCAGCAAACAAAAATGAGGCTCCATCCAGGAGATAAAATATAACTAATTCATGTTGCATACATCTTATACATACTTAAGAGCATCACATTTATCATTTTTCGCATACATAATTTTTGCAGCTTTAGAGTCAAGTTTTAACTTCAAGATGAAAGATACTCGATTCAAGAGCACCTTCAAAAAAGATCGATGGTGGTTACATAACACAGCGGCATGGAGCAACACCTAAACCAACTTGACCTATTGAAAGATTGACAATCTTAGAATCAACTTCAGACGAGTTCGAGAGCTAAAACAGAATGGATTCAGTTCAGCTTAACTTAACAACGAATGGTTAGTTTCCAGTTAACGTTTTCAAGCCAGATTTCAACTCCACGACGAATGATATCTGGCTGACAGAATATACCACTTGGTTTTCCCGTGAAGATGAGTCATTTAAAGAATTATGATCGGCTTAGACCTGCGAAAGAGGGCCATCCTTCATTTAGAGAAAATTTACAACTTAGCTTAAGTCAAGAAAAATTGTCAATTAAAAAACAACTTTCCAGTTTAGATTTCGAACAAGATTTCAACTTAACAGCAAAATATATTGAACTCGAAACGACGCAACTTATACAAGATTGGATTTCAATTTCACAACGAATGATATCCAACCCAAAGCCAATTTGGCGAAGCACTACAACTCGATATTGGATTTTAACTTCACAACGAATGACGTCTAATTCAAAGCTCAACTTCACAGTGAAGGAACCATCCATGATTTCATCTTCACGACAAAGGATATCATACCTGAAAGATTGACCCAACTTCACGACGAATGAGTCATCTGTGACAAACAACTTTCCAATTCATATTTCGATCTTGATTTCAACTTCACAGCGGAATATATTGAACTCGAAACGACACAACTTATACAAGATTGGATTTCAACTTTACAACGAATGACGTCTAATTCAAAGCTCAACTTTATAACGAATGAGCCATCTACGATTTCAACTTCACGAAGAAGGATATCGTACCAAAAAAATTGATCAAACTTCACGACGAAGGAGTCATCTGTGACTAACAACTTTTCAGATCAAATTTCGAGCTAGATTTTATCTTCAATACGAAATATATTGAACTCGAAACGACGCAACTTATATAATATTGGATTTCAACTTCACAATAAAGGATATCCAAACAAAAGCTAATTTGGTGAAGCACTACAACTCGAGTTTGAATTTCAACTTCACAACAAATGACGTCCAATTCAAAGCTCAACTTCGCAGCGAATGAGCCATCCACGATTTCAACTTCACGAAGAAGGATATCATGCCCAAATGGATTGACTTAGTTTCACATCAAATGAGTCATATGCAACAATAGGGGTTATATCCCAGCCTATTACAGCATAGCTCAAGGCGAGAAGGGATATATGTCAACAAAAACCTTCGAGTTTGATCCCATTCAACTCGATGACATATCAACCGCATGGTAGCAGCGAGGAACTACTTTCCGGTTAAAGCGTAAACTGAGGTCTTTAAGTCAAGAAGAAGACCTGGGTTGGCTGCGATTTAGCGACAAGAAACTATATCTCAGTCAAATTTACAACATAGCTCAAGGCGAGAATGTCTATCTGTCAAAAAAACCTTTGAATTCGATTCCATTAAGCTCGAGGGCATATCAACCATATAGTAGTGTCGAGGAACTACTTTTTGGTTGAATTTTTAAACCGAGGTCTTTAAACCGAGAAGAATACCAAGGTTGATTACGATTTGTCGACAAGAAGCCAAGTTCTGATTTAAATTCCAATTTATGATTTGAATTTCATAAAGAATGATATCATTTTAAGACTTACTCAACTTCACAACGGATGAGTCATCCACAACTCAATTTAACAGGGAGATATTTCTAATTGCAATACTAGAGTCAATTTTCAACTCCACAAGGGAGAATATTAGACTCAGGGACCCCTTCATACCAAATGAAAATTTGTGTCATTTTATCTTTGTCCTATTTTTCGTTACACGAAAAAGGACAAAGAGGGACAACTGTAGATACTCGTTTTCGTCCGGAGTTTTTTAATATATATAAATAATATAGTATAGTTTTTGAAAGAATTTTCTTTTTTGTTGAAACAAGTAGTTTTTAAAAAAATCAATTTTTAAAAATATATATAATATATAGTTTTAAAAATATATATTATATAGTTTTAAAAATATATATTATATAGTTTTAAAAACAATTTTTGAAAATATATATAATATATAATTTTGAAAATATTTTTGAAAATATATATTATATAGTTTTAAAAATAATTTTTGAAAATACATATATTATATAGTTTCAAAAATAATTTTTGAGCATATATAATATATAGTTTTAAAAATGATTTTATTTATTTTTTATTTTTTATATTATATTTATATTATTTAATATTATTTATTATTTTATTAATATTTTTCGTCTGATTTCTGTTTAAGGTCCAGTAAGAGTCCGAGTTCAAAATGAGTCATGATCCAACGAAGGTAAGGGGCCAAATAAGGGCCTAACTGACCCAGCATGCCAAGGTCGGGTAAATCCTGAAGACCCAACAGGCCAAGGTCGGGTAAAGCCTGAATACCCAGCAGGTTACTAAACCGTGCAAACAAGAGACTTGAGGTATGTTAGGGTTTTACACATAACCCTAGTTCCATATCATCAAGAGCACGTAAATCGAGGAGTAAATCAACTTTCAAATCCCAACTCAAAGCAATCGGCCGTGATTTCCGACCGCACACCGACGAAACAGCCAACTCCAAATCAAAAAATTGGCCATGCAAAAAAATCCTAGCTAAATCGGGTCTGATCCGTCCCGTTTAGCCGGTCAAGTAACAACCCATAAACCCGAAATCACCAGAAACCAACTTCAATAAGGGGTTATAAATACCCCGGTGACCACAAGAGGTAGCCAAGGATCATCGGAGCAAAAAATGCAAACAAAAAACAACCATCACAATACCAAGAGATCGAAACTAGACATAGCAACACAGAAAAATCCAAAGCAACCAAACCAAAAACGTCAGAAAAAACCAAACCATAAACGTTCAAAACCGAAACCAAAAAGCAAGGCTTTGCCTCATCAAGGGTTGGCGTAAACGCGTAAGATCGTCATCGGAGAGGAAGAAACTGTTGGATGTTAGAATACTCCAGGAAAGGTAAAAATCGAGAGAACTTTTTTAGATCTACGCCGATTTAGGGAGTTTTTTTTGGGATTTGGGCTTTGGTTTCAGATTCCCGAGGTTGAGGTCTTTCGAAAGAGGTAAGCCTTTAGGTTTCCGACCATCGAAGGCGGCGGCCGGGTGGCGGAGTGTGACCAAGGAAGGTGACCAGTTTGACCCGTTGACTTGGGTTGAGAGGTTTTCTGGAGAGGGGGAGAGTTTTTTTTGGCTAAGTTGGGTTAAAATGTTATTTTTTTGGGTTTTTAGGTATTTATAACCGAGGGACTAAAGTGTAAATACAAGTTTTTTAAATTATTTTGACAGTCCCTATAAGTTTAAAGTATAATTCATTTTGGTCACCTGCTGTAAATTTACCCTTATATTTCGAATTTATTCATCATTGTTTATATTTTTATATTTTGCAAATTAACCGCCTAATTTTTGTTTTTTCTCTTGTAGTTCCTTTTTTAGCATCAATTTAATCCATAAAATTTCGAATTGTTTATATTTGATCCTTTAAATTTTTATTTATTTTTTATATTTTTTATTGCTTTTAATTTTAATATGTTTTTCATTTTTTATTATTCTTTTTTTAAATATTGTATATATATATATTACACTCTTTTATTTTATTATTTTTAAGACTGAACATTTTCTTCATTTTTATTTTTCTTAACATTTTTTTATTTTCTCAATTTTTTTATTTTTTCTCTCTCTTCGTTTATTTAATATATATTTTTCAATCTAATTTTTTGACCTTTTAGGGATAATTCCAATCGATCAAAGGTAATCAGTTTGAATTAAATTTTTAAATTTAAATTTCTTCAATTAAGACAACCGACAAGTTAAAATAGTATCGAAAGGGCAGTACAAGGGTTCTAATCCTTCCCTGACTGTAATCGACTTCTGAATCTGACATATTTATGGTAAAACACAGATTTGGTAAGATGATATCTGATCAACCTAAATATTGTTTTAAATAATCGTTGGCGACTCTAACGCTTTTTATTAAGTCAAAACTCAATTTCGGGCCTACCCAAAAGACGGTTACGACATAGGTAAAGTTTAGAATCTTTATTTTTTAAATAAAAAACATTTAATTAATTTTTTTCTTAATTAATATGAAATAAATATAAAATAATATTTATTTAAAAAATTTCAATCATTTAATATTAAAAGTTTAAACTATCGCCTACATAATAATGCTAAAGAAATATATGTAAAAATTCATTAAACCGAGCTTTATTGAAAATGATTGTGATGAAAATCAATTCCCCAAGAAGAATAATGTCTGCGTGTGGAAAGATAAAATTATTCTTTCGTTTTAAATAAGCAAAGCCCTTTTATTTAAATTACATTTTCCAAACGCTATTGTAAAAAAATTATTAAAATACATATGATGTAATTATTTATACAATTTTTTTTCTATAACCATCAATATTCAATTAATTAATTAATTAATCCGGCTCGGGTGTTGTAGATACAATAACAACCCTTCCAATCCAATTTACTTTATTTGCAAGTACCAATATTTATACAATTTTCATAAATAATTAATCTCTTAATTTTAAGATGGGTTTTTAAGAATTAGTACTAGTTAACAAAATTCATTTGAATAATTATATCTACCATGAAAATGTGTGGAGCTCCCAAATATGTTAACTTTAACATACAAAAGGAAATTATTATAAAAAAACATGCGTATTCGATCCTCAAAGTTACGAATCCATTCCAATGTATTTTTATTAATTGATAGTGAAACGTGAAAAAGAAAAGAACATAATACCTTTAAAATAATGATTGTAACTTGTATAAAAAAATAAAAATGATTAAACAACGCTAAAATAATAAGTACTGAATAGATAATACTATGTATTATTGTGGTAGAGAAATTAGGTTAGACACATAAACATATGAATCCTTACAAGGGACATTATCATGATTCAATTTCACCTAAAGTGGGAGCTCAATCGTCTGTCGGAAAACATTTTACTTGATTTTGTTATAATTTTACGCTTGTTTAATCACAGTGAGAATGAGAACGAAACCTATAATTTTGATTATAACCAATAACATCACAAATGAAAGAGGAATATCTCTAGAACGGGGGAATTAGAAGTGATACAGCCCATCGTGGAGTGGCTTTGGGCTGATGATGCCTGGAATTCCAAATGGTGGCCTGGATAAACTCCAGCTACTGGAGTGCTCAGCCCACCCATGATTTTGTATAAGAGGAGACGTGTCCCACCAATTCTTCACTTGCATTCCGAGTAACTCACTTTAAATTCTCTAACAAGCGTTAATTTTATTATAATTTCACCAAGATATGCCCCGAACTTATATTAAGTGTTCAGCCTCTCTTTATTGGTTTGAATTAGGTAATAAGGTTATTCTTAAAGTTTATCCTTAGAAGATAATTCTTTGATTTAGCAATAAAGCGAAGTTCAATCCTTAATTGATTGGTTTGCATAATGTTTTGGAACAAATTGGCCCAGTGGATTTTATAATATCTTTCATGATTTAACGCATTAAAGATATTGTTTTGATATTTCTCAAATCATTCGACTTGATTATATGTTTTCAGCATAGAAACTTAAGTTATTGAACCATTGAAGTTAACAAGCTAGAGATTCATTGTAGTCTGATCCTTCGTATGAACCCACATTCTAAAAAATGGTACGGCACATTGATTTAGTCATGTTGCATTATATCTTAGAAAACAAATATATGTATATATATATATTAAATTCTAAATCTTTCTGTAATTAATAATTTAGTTGTTCTAAACCTAAAGAGATGTTAACCATGTTACCATATATAATTATAAATAGCACAAATGATTAGAGGAAGAATGATTAATGTGAAAATTTCAGGCAGCCAGACCCACATTCAACTATAAAACAGGATAAAGAAGGTTAGAACCAAGGAATCCAAAGCCGCCATTTTATCTCCCTCTTTATTTTTAGTTTTGTAAAAATAAAAGAATCCAAAGATATTTCCTCTCAATAAGCAACAAACACAGAAGGGAAAAGTAGAGAAGACCAACCTCTTCCTAACCCAGTGAAGGAGAGTGGACTTTGTTATATTATTTATGATATAGTTTAAAATCATAATATATTAATATTATATTATTCTTTTATCATATCAAAGATTTAGAAGGAAAACGGAAACCCAGCTCAATCGGGGCAAATGTAAAATAGGCCCACAACCCATGTGCTCAAGTTTTGATTCGAGCAAATCTGGACCCTTGATTGATGTGACATCCAAATATGAACTACGGAATTATTGACAACGTATATTTACTTGAAAGAAATGGAATTTAATGTTTCTTGTAACTTTCCCTTATAAATTGAAATAAAATAAATTGGTTTTTTAACAAGTCCAAGAATATATCTTTGGACTAGTTCCGATTCTTTCATTCACTGTGAGTTCCCAACGGGACGTTTTTTTTTTTTTGTTTCTATGTAACGGGTCTGTAGATTCTAATCAACTCCAATTTCACACACTGAACCATACAATAGAATATGAAGAGAAAAAAATATAATTTCTCGCATCATTTAATTTATGTTTACAGTTCGGACTATAATCGTAAATTTATGTTCATAATTAACTTCAAGATAAGTTGGAAATAGAAACATTATATTTATTTATTATAATAAAAATAACATAGTAATATGTACTCAAATAACCTTTTTTGCATAAAAATTGCATGAGTGAAGATAATATTCGCTATTTGTTTTTACATACTAACAGGAAATTTCCCCACAATGTGTATCCATAAATAATATCCCACTAAGTGCTTTATGATTGTACGATACTATTTGTTCCGTTGCTTTGCTTCGACACACTCCAAATAGGTAAGGGAAGCTTCATTTTAGGTAACACACTCAAAACAGATTAAAAAATATATTTAAAGGCATATATTAATAACATATTTTTTTTCTATAAAATTATATATAAATAAAAATTTAAAATTAACACAATTAATAAAAAAAGAATTAATCGAAAAAGAATTCAAATTTCAAAATAAACTTATGTTTATCCTGATTAGAGGGTGCATCTGCGGCTGCCCTTATTGAATAACATATATAAATATATAGTACCTAAATGCACAATTAAATTTAATTTATAAATTGGCGCAAGCATGGGAATCAAACCAAAAATATATATATTTCAACTCAACCATATAAAGGTACTACAATAGACTTCACAAATACTATATATAATGAAATTAATTAGCCCAGTTAAACTATTTTTTTACCGCGGGCTACATTTTGTGCAGCCGCGTCAGTCTTTTTCGCTTACATATTTGCCCCTTTTCTCTTTACCACTAAAGGAGGGCCCATAATGGCTAAAACTTAAAAATCGGAACCACAAAAAGGAGATGGATAATAGCTGGAAACTTTCTAAAATATTTCAATTTTACTGCTAAGCTTTCTAACTTCGGGGGGTTGATAACTTCTTTTTCTTTTGCAAATTGGTCCATCCACCAAACCATCAAAGAGAGGAAAACCAATCAAACTCTGAAATTCTTGCCGGTGAATGTTTGACCAAACTGCCAATGGGCGGGAACGATGTTCCAAGAGGTGGACGTGCGCCTATCACTGCCTGTGACCCTGAAGGAGAGTGACTGACCAACCAGAACAGCGTTTGATTGCCAGTTCTGACCCCAGTTTCGGCTCATGCTCATCCAACCTGTCCTAGATCCTTTCACGCTAACCTTCACGATATCCCCTGCACCTGCCACGTTGGAGATCAAAACCAAGTTGAAGTAACGGAAACCGTTAATCGTGAACCTGATTCCTCCCCTCTTCCGGCATGGCACCCTACGTAATTTATTAAATAAAAGACGGAACGATGTTAGCATAAAACGCGGAGCATGATTGTTCGTGTGGAATAGACATTTAGTCAACAAGACAAGATCTTGGGAACTCTACTGTCTTTGACTGATTTCATGGTTAAACAAAACTAATAACAGTGACTTTATGCATTATTATCAATTAATCTACGTTTTTTTAAAAAAATTTGCATTAAACATGAAATTATTAGTAACAAATGTAGCGAGCTTGAAGGGGAACAGAGGATATACCGGCGGTAAGAAACGGGGACAATTCCGGCACGGTACTCAGCAATCTTAAGGAACATGGGCATGGCGAGGTCAAAATGAGGGCGAGGAGGGTTGCACCAGCCGCCATTGTCGTTCGGGAGAGCGTAATTTGGTGGGCAAAAGTTGGTTGCCGTAATGAGGATGGAAGGGCTTCCCGAATGACACCATTTTGGATCACTTGCACATTTTATCTCAAAGCAAGCGCCGCAGCTTAAGCCATTGTTGAACAAAGCTGTGCTCAACGCCGCCGTGTTAACTCCGTAACCTTGGCTGTACAAGTTTCCGTATCCACAAGCTCCACCTGCAAACCATTATAAAAACCAAAATAGTAATAAGTGCCGAGATTAAGGTAATAATGTACCTCAATACGTGCCTTTTAAAAGTCACAGACAAAACACAGGAGCAGAAGGAAGAAGATACCCATGGTGCCTGATGCATCAGAGCCGCCATAGAAGGTAGCATGGGCATTTTGCCATGCACCTCCGGAGTAAACTCCCGGAATTCTTGCTTCAGCCATCCAAATTGAGGATATTAAACCCACAATAACGCATACTACACTCACAGTACCCATTTCCTTTTCCTTCAACTACTTTGGGATAAACCACAAAACTCTAAAAACCAATTCTCTCTCTTCTTTTTTTCTTCAAAGAAAGGAAAAGGGAGAGATTTAAGGCAAAGGGGAGGGATGGAGGGGTACTTAAATAGATGGGTCTCAGCCTTTAAGGAAGGAGGGTAAGATAGAGAGGCCCATTATTTGGAAATTTCAAACAAATCATCATTAACGTTGCTTTCTGGTGAGAACCCTGGGTTATTTATTGTTAGAAAAAAGAACAGCGTTTTATTTAATAATACAGAAATTCCAAAAGGGATAAGCCTGATCTACGGCTATAATTTGAGATCAATTGAATTTGGGTGGTATGAGATGGACCCACTGAATTTAAATGTAAGCCAACCAGAAGACACTCAAAAAAGGAAATAATCCGACGTGTGGGCTGGACCTACTTAACCCCGCAATCATCGGCCCTTATTACACTAAATCTCGAGCCACTCCCTCCCACACTTGATTCCTGCTCCCCGTGCCGTGATTTCGTTTTTTCCCAGTATAAACTAATCCATTCTTATTATTTTCTTTTTTTATTAGTCTTATTATTTTCATGCAATTTATTACCATTCAAACCACAAAAATAAATTAAAAGACTACTTTTTAAAATATTTTTTAATACAAAAGTAAATATAATTATAAATCAATACAGCTGGTAATTATATAATTTAAATTAAAAATCGTAATACATTTAAAAATAATTTATATATGTTGATGGATAATGAGTGATGTGGTAGTTTGCATTAGTTTATATGAAGAAATGAATGATTTTATCAAATATTGATGTTTCATCCCTTTTTAATTTAAACATATGATCATGAATTTATCGAAATTTAGGAGAGATATAACTTGAATTCATGAAAAAAAAGGAAAAGAGACCAAATCTAAAAAGTAGATCATATGTGTAGTCTCGTTAAACTATATAAATTATTAATTATTAGGTCACGGAAGAGTGATGCCACGAGTGATTTTAAAGTTGAATTCTTTTAGAATGACAGATATATAATTACTCATTTAAAATTAAATTATGAGAAAATAACTTCAGTGATCGAAAATGCCTTATAATATATGATTTTAACCAATTTTTTTGGATTTGTGAAAATGACCAATAAATTCGCAACGTGAACTTCAATTTCCCAACACAGTTTCCAAATTCGCAATACAGAAGTCAAATTCACAAAGCGCATTTATTTTCGCAACACGAATTTTATTTTCAAATTCGAAACACAATATTAATTTCGCAACACAAATGTAAAATTATAATCACAACTCATAACCTAAAACCCAAAATCACAACTCAGTCCAATCTCCATCTCTCACTCTCTACAGCGACATCCGTCACCATCTACGAAAAAATCCGTCCCCATCTCCGGTAAAATCCGTCTATCTCCATCTCTCATAGCCACCCTCACAACCATTTACAGCCACAAATGAAAAATCAACCACCGATGATTAGTTTTTTTAATTATTTTTATTTTGAAATTTTTGTATTATTATTAGATTTTTCATATTTAAATTGATGATACATTTATTGATAATTTTAATATATAGATTAACCATTTCACTTAGATTGTTTAGTAAATTCATTCGGTTGCTGTCAATAATGCTAAATTGTTTAGTCTTTAACCCTGTGAAGTTAGTATTTGTCTTTGTTTTGTCTTTTGGTTGAAGTAATGCAATTCATTCAAGTTTCAATTTGCAGAAGAATTTTGAAACTTAAATTCGCAATACGAAAATAAAATTCGCAACACGAAAATCGCAATGCGATTTTAGTTTCGCGTTGCGATTTTCATTTTCACATTGCGATTTTCATTTTCGCGTTGCAAATTTAAGTTTTAGAAACTACTCTTTTTCTGCAAATTGAAACTTAAATGAATTGCATTACTTCAACCAAAAAACTATGATAGAATAATGACTTGGGTGAATACCGTGCTAGTTTGAAACATATTTGACTTTGTTTTCACTGTTTAATATCATGTCTTTTTATAGTGTATAATTTGTAGTTTTTGGTATATCTAACTTGGTATGTTCATTGTTTTTGTTATAATTTTTTTCGGCTTTATTGACTCTAAGGAATAAATTAAGCCTAGTCACTACAATAGCGTTGACACTTACACCTGTACAAAGAAAATTGTTTGAGGATACTTGCTTCGGGCCATGGCTGAAAGTACAACATCCAGGTGGAGATGCTATGTTGACCCATTTGTTTCTTCAGACCATGACTAACGATCTACCCGAGAGGATACAACGTGGTGATGAAGAGATATGGTTTCATTTTCCACCGGCGTATACTTGTTTTGGGCGGGTGGAGTTTTGCTTAATCACTGGTCTACGTTCCGGACACGATGAAGTAGGTCGGTACACTAGTCATATCGTCCGCCCATCATGGTTATCTCGAGTTTTTCCTAAGCTGGCAAAGGCGAAGCCCAGTTTACATGTCGACGACTTGAAAATATTACTTCTTAAAGATGGTTTTACTCAGATGGATGACCTTGATGTTGTCCGAGTTTGCCTTTTATTATATTTGAATGCCGACTTTTTAGGTGAAGAGGCCAGAGAACCTATTTCTGATGACCTAATATTATTGGTAGAGGACCTAAATGCATGGAACGTGTTTCCCTAGGGTTCATATCTATGGAAAGCTACCTGGAAAAAAATGTCGTCTTCCTTTGAGGACCGTCGTAGTTTGCGTGGCGATGGTTTCAAATACATTTTGGTAGGCTTTATTTGGGCCTTTAAGGTAAGAATTTCTATATAATGTTTCCAAAATTATAATTAATTATTTAACAATTACTAATGTTTGTGTATTATATTATTTGTAGATTTGAATATTTGAGGCTTTTCCCAGCATGCAGACATATGCAAGAAAAAATTCAAATGATATTCCTAGGGCTATTACCTGGAGGAGGATCAGGCTACTGGATTGGGAAGATTTACTACCATATACGACGATAAATGATGTAAGTTAACACAAATACTACCATATATAAACAAGTTATTACTAGTAGACGTTTGACTTTGTTTGAGCTTTTATATTGTTAGGAGGCAAACTATCCATTACAGAGGCTGAGCTAGCCACTGATTGGTGACATGCTAGTAAGCGTTTTTTTATGGGATAGATGATGAGCACCCCCCACTTCGAGAGCCATCACCTGATCGAGCTGATTATACACCTCCACACCGAGAGCCATCACCTATTCCATCACATCATCGAGCCTCTTCTCCACCATCACCTCATGATAGGCGACCGACAAAGATGCCACAACATTTATCTCCCCGTTCTCCACCTCCACGGGATGAGTAAGGGGAGTTACGTGATGAGGTCAGTGTTTTGCGTGATAAGGTCGATACTTTACGTGACGACAATGGTGCATAGCGTGATGAGGTACGATCTTTACGTGGTGAGGTAGATGTTTACGTGATGATAATGGTGTTTTATGTGGTGAGATATCTACTTTACGTGATGAGGTTGCCGCTTTACGTGAGATTGTTTCATCTTTGCAGAATGAGGTTCATACTTTACGCAATGAGATAAGTTTGTTTAATACTGTACTAAAAATACAAATAACCTTTTTTCGACATTATTTATTTATTTACTGATTTATGTATTAATTTATTTTTAGCGGCCCGATAAGGTAGATGCTTTACGTCGAATTTTTCTTGCACGACGGGGTTCACGCATCAGACATCGTGCACGTGCCATTACGTCTCCTTTCACCCCAATAGTGCCAAGACTCTGTAAGAAGAAGCCCGATTCACCTGTCATCGTTCAAGAGGCCCTTCCCATCGTTCAAGAGGCCCTTGTCATCGTTCAAGAGGTCTCTTCCACCATTCAAGAGCCCTATTTATATAGCATACTATGTCGACATATTGATAAACCCCCTCACGTGCCTGATATGATGGATGCGAGTTGGCTTTCGTATGAGTTACCGGCCAGTACCATTCCTCAGCAGGAGAGGAGAACACTACCGAACACAATTATGGATAATACCCTTTAGGCTAAGACCGCAGTTGATTTTTATCTACATGAGCGGAGCCAGGGGTGTTACGCTGACATATGCAAAATCGACGATAGTATGCATTTCTTTCTTGATCGGTATTGGTAGGGTGTTTTATTAGGGGTTGAAGAGAATGGCTATTTCGAATAGGGGTAAGTCTTATATTCTTCTTATATTGCATTTTGATTATTTTTTAAATTTATTAAATTCAATAATATATGTATTTTTTATCCATAGTATATTGATGCATGGGTGTCACATCTTCAGATTATAAGGAAATTGAAGAAAATAAAAAAGACACGATGGATTATTATGCCTTCGTCTTTTCACGTAGCTCACTTGAAAGATCAGAGAGACGCTTCATATGCGTTGGGTAATGGAAAAGCTAAGCTTTATCCTGCGTGGTGGGAGGTCGATAAGGTTAGTATTTATTTTTGAATATTTTAAAGGTGTTCATAAATTTTATTTGAAGTGCGCAATTGAATTATTATTTATGATTGCAGGTGTTTATTCCTGTTATGGAACGTCATCATTGGCTTCTCGTCGAGCTTCAGCTCCTATCCCTGAAGACGATAGTATATGACAGTATGTTGAATTACATACCATTGTCTGATTTGAAAGATATTATTTATAAGGGATGAAACGCTCATTTGGCTAAATACTTAGATGCGATTGATTATTGGACTAATTCTGGAAACAATAAGCCAAAAACGTTCAAAGTTACAATGATGAGAGACGAGATAGAGCCACAACAAACGGCGGGAGCCATAGGGGATTGTGATCCTCTTGTATGGATGTGCTTGGAACGTTTGACGACAGAAGGTAAACAATTTCTACTTCCCACAGATAGAGATAGAGGTGCAGTAGGGTTGTGGTTTCGTCATTTTATGGCTAGAGCGATATATTCGAGACGTTACCTACCTGCATCCGTGTGCTGAAAGTGTGCATAAATAACCATTTGTTATTGGTAAGTTTGAGTAAGTGTTGTTAACATACGTACTCTTTGTTGGTTTGAAAATGTTTGGTTAAGTACCTAGAATTCAATAATTTGATGTTTGTTGGTTTTAGATGTGTAGAAAGTGTTGTTTGAGCAAATGTTTGGTTTATGCAGGTTAATCCTGAAGTGAGCTGCGTGAAATTTGCTGTCTGGGGCTAATTGTATCAATGTGCTGTTGATTTATTTTTTTTAGATGTGTAAATAAGAATTATTTTTGCTTGTTTAATTGATTTGTAAAAGTTGAATTGTTGTTTAAGAAATTTTCAATCTGTATTATGTTGAAGGCAAAAAAGACCTATTGAAGGTAAGTCAAATTCGCGTTGCGATTGTTGTGAAAGTAAAATTCGCAACGCGAATTTGACTTTCGCAACAATCGTAACAAAAAAATCGCAACGTGAATTTGACTTTCGCGTTGCGAATTCAAGGAAAACACCTTAAAAAAGATAACAGACAACAATCTGATAAGTGATAACAACTGAACATATCATAGCAATGCTCAAACTCAAGTTACTAATGCATGTCTAACTGAAAATGTATGCATTCACACATAAAATATACATAATATAACGTTTGCATTTAAAAATCACCTAAGTTAATATGTCCCAAAAGGTGAAGCCGGTTGTGATTGGGATTTTGATTGCGATTTTGATTTCCTTTTGCTTGGCACCATATGAGCTTTGGATTTTGATGAGGATCCATATTTTGGTAGAGAAAAAGATGATTGTGATGGCACTGATGATCCACAGGTCAACCTTGTATAACCACTTTCCTTTCACCGACTATATGTCGATATCCTCTTCTCTTCACCCTTAGACGGTATACGATCATGATTTTTTGGTCGGCCAGGTAGCTTGTTGTTCATGACTGGTGGCAAAACTGTTTGTAAGTCATCTAGTATGTCCTACTCAAAAGGATGTGGAATAGGGTAGACAATCTTGGCATAAGTCTGTTGATATACTTCTGTAGTGTAACAATCCATAGCGTATGTGCTTGAATAATCTTGGTTTAGATGAATAGCAACTTTTATAACATGGCCACACGGATAACCAGATGTTTGCCATTTCATATAACTACACGTCTTTGCATTTAGATCGACAAGCCCATTTAAGTTATTATCCAATACTTCAAACAAAGTGTTTGAAAATGGTTCAACTCTCCATGACGTTGACTTCATAACACGTTTCGTTATTTTTTTTTCAGTTCATGGTGTAACACGACGTTCCAGTGTTCCTATAAATTTAAATAAATAATACTTAGTAAAATATATAAATATGATAAGTTACGAATTTATAGAAATAATACTTGCATGGTTTCTTTTCTTGTAGTACCATTGTTGAATAGAGGCTCGAAAAAACTCCATTAACATAGTAATGGGTAATTTTTGGGAATGAAGACTTAGAACGTTGATTGATTCTGCACTATTAGATGCTATGAAACCATATCTTACTCCAAGTTGATGTATTCTTGACCATCTTTCAAACCCGACATCTTCTAGTGTTTGAGCACATTGAGGAAAAACACGTCTTAAACAATTTATATGCTTATTAAAATCCACTTCCCGATAAGCTTTTACAGTCTTCCAGTATGTCCATTTGTGATTTTTTATACCAGCAGACATTGATTTTAGATTTCTGCACAAATGAACACCACAAAGTCCATGAAAAGCATATGGGAAAACAAGTTCTAACAGCGTTGTCAATTGAGTTTTCCCTATCGGATATGATTTTCAGATTGCTAATAGGGCCTATGCAATCCCTAAGATGCCCCATAAACCATGTCCATGAATCAGAGGTTTCAGATTTACCAACCCCGTAAGCTATTGGCAGTATCCCATTGTTAGCATCAATGGCTACTGCTAATAAGTTTACTCCAAGGTATCGACCTTTCAAATGTGCTCCGTAAACTATAATAACTGGGCACATGCAAGTAATAAATGAACGAATCTACAAAATAATATACACAAGAAATATAATCATTTAAATATGAAATGCATGTAACTAATAAAAATGAGTCAACAAAATTATATTGATTTACTAACCGCATCACCAACAGCGATAAACAATAACTCAAAGCGTCCATCTCTATCTGTTTTGATATGAGTTACCGACCCAGGATTTTTCAGCTTTAAATTGTGACAATAAGCTGGCAGTTGGGCAAACGATGCTTCTGGAGACCCCTTCAACAATTCCAAGGCATAACATTTGGCTCTCCAAGCTTGAGAATATGAGATACTAATCTTGAACCGAGCATTCATGTCAGTCATAATTTCATGTCCCCGATATACCCTGCCATTCAAAAATATTAACTCAGCGAGAAAACCACCCAACACCTTTTTGTTTGCCTGTCTATGGTGAGGAAAAACTTGGGTTCTTGAACATGTATGTTTATCAATAAAAGTCTAACTTGAAACATTTCGCAATCTTTTATCCTCTTTGCAATCATACGCCACGTACAGTTTTTGTCAATCATACACTTTGTTTCGAAACAATCATCTTTCTTGATACGAATAACTTTTGTGTAACAATCAACTGCTATCTTTACCAACTCTTCTTTCGGTATCTGAAGTAATTCTGGCATATTCCAGTTATACTCCCATGGCATTTTCTTGTTTTTCTTTTCTTCGGGGACTTCTTCTTCTTCTTCTTCTTCAGGGTTATATAAATTACAGAATGGATGTTCAATATGTTCATTCACAGTCGTAACTTCCTCCTCATTATTATCAGCAACATCTTCCTCGGCAACGGCTATTTCATCATCAAAATTTGGGTATTGACCAATATCAAAATCATTACACGCAATGTCTGTTTCTTCTTCTAAAACATCATCAAAATCCGAGTATTGACCAAGATCAAAGTCTGGGTATTGACTAAGATCAAAGTCTGGGTATTGACCAAGATCAAAGTTTGGGTATTGACCAAGATCAAAGTCTGGGTATTGACCAAGATCAAATTTCGAATACTGACTAGTACTCACAATTTTTTCTGTTGTCTTATAATCGTCTAACTGGTCAATACGAAAACCGGAATTTGGTGCTGAAAGTTGGTTGGGATTTGGATTAGGAAAAGGTTGTGGGTTTTGAGATTGTGTTTGATATTGTGTTTGGTATTGGAAATGTGGTGAAACAAAATTTTCTTGGTGATGAAATTGTGGTGGAACCATTAAATTTTGAGGTTGATAACAACGTTGTACATTGTGAGCACCATAAACTGGGGTTGAAGAACTTAGTTGATTACTACCCGCTACTGACCCAACTTCACTACTTCTAGGTTCAACAACATACAATGTAACATCATCTTCTTACGAAACACTAATGTAAGCAATGAATCATTCAACATCTTCATTGTCGGTTAACAAATAAACTTTACCTTTTCTCTGATAAGATAACCTAAATCCACTTAGAGGCTCTAAATTCAATTTCTTTGCAACACGTAACATTAGAGTTTCATAAGTTAACTTTTTTAATGACAATTTTAGTTGAAGATTCATGGGTAAAGACATATATTGTAAAACACCATGAACATTCTCCCATGACCCTCTAAAACACAAATCTATCCAAACATGATCAACATTATATGATTTCGTTCTACAAATTGTAAATTAATTTACTAAACAAACGAGCTATAAACTACATACCTTTATTAAGTTGATAGTTGATAATTTGGGAGAGAAATCATTGAAAAATTATATAGAAATAAAATTATGTAAAAAAAATTAGAGATGAAGAAAGATGTCGTTGGATATAGGAACGGATGTCGCCGGAGAGAGTGATAGATGGAGATGAAATGAGTTGCGATTTAGGGATTTAGGTTATGAGTTGCTACTGTTGCGTAGTTATATACGCAAAACATTTGTGTTGTGAAAATAAAACCTGTTGGGAAATTAAAATTCGTGTTGCGAATTCGAAAATTGATTTGCGAATTCAGAAATCGAGTTGCGAATTTGAAATTTAGTGTTGTAAATTTGGAAATCGCGTTGCGAATTTGACTTCTGTGTTGCGAAATTAGAGTTCGCGTTGCGAATTTGTTGGTCATTTTCGTAAATCCAAAAAAAGTTGGTTAAAATTGTATATTATAAGACATTTTCGATGACTGAAGTTATTTTATCTTAAATTATAGTGAAATTTAGAGAAAAAATATATAAATATAAACTGCTCATGGTTATCTGTTCATTTATATATAATTTATATACCTTACATGGAAGGATAATAAATCGACAATATTTTATGATAAACATACACAAGAGTAAAGTTTGTTATAAGATATAAAAGAATTAACAAAAAATTAAGATATAAGATAAATCTACACATAAGATTAACATAATAAATAATAATCTTCACATAAAATACAATAAAATATTATTTATTTTAGTTTTATATAAATATTGATTATATATTTTTATTAGATGATTGTTTTATGTATAAATAAAATTATATATTTATCTAAGAAATAAATCTAAACGTTTGAATTTAAAGTACTTGTCCAAGGTCAAATGACATGATTTTCTTGTTTCCAGAAGATCAAATATATAAGCGCAATCATTTATATACATAAGAGATGAGAGTTAATTTTAGTTATTTATTTACATTTGGTACTAAAATTTGGTATCATTGTTCAATATAGTACTTAATTTTTGTTTAATTAGATATTTCAATTTGATATTGGAGTTTAATTTTGAATAAGAAGTCAATATTATATATTAATTTGAAAAAAAGTAAGTTTAAGTATCTATTTGTACAAAAAAAAAGTTTAAGTGTCTTGTTGAATAAAATTAGGTACTAAATTGAACTTAAAATTAAATTCAAGTACCTAATTAAAAAAATTTAAATATTAAATTAAACTGAACCATTTATAAACAAAATCATATTCCTTTGTTTAATCATTTATTATTTATAAACCATACTATAATGACCTTTTAAAATAAGTTGAACCATGCTGCAAGGCGCCAAGGCCCCCAAAATTCTTGGAATTTAGTCCATCTGCTTTTATTTTAAAAGTTAGTTCATTTATTTTTATAATAAATATTTAAGTCTACGTGTTAATATTATTAAATTTATATTAAATCTAAGTCCGATACAACATTATTTATTTCGTTAAATATCCTTTTAAGTGAGTATTTTTTATTTCAATATGTCACATTAGTATATTTAATAAAATTATTTCCACTATTTTAACGACTAAATTTAAATTTTTAAATATAAATAATAGAGGAACTAAATTATTGAAAATAAAATATGAAGATTAAATCTCAAACATAAACCCTAAAACAACTATCAATAATATACCAAAAAAGCTCCAACCATTTTTTTACCAAAAATAAAAAAGAAGTAAAAAATAGACTTTTGTTTAGAGATTAAATTGTATATGAGTTTTGGAAGTTAATAATATATTTTATAAAAATATTTAACGTAATATAGTGACATTATGACGTCCAACGAAACGAATTGAGGAGGTGTGCAAAAATGAGTGGAGGCAAAATTGGGTGAAAAATGAGAGACGTGTGAAGTGCAATTGTTGATAGGTGAGTCGTTTCTCAAACGTGACGTCTTTTTTCTGTTTTTCTTAGCCATGTGCGTCGTGCATGCCACAAAAATGATCCTTCCCCCCCTCTTTCCAGAATTTACGTGGATCAATTATATTTACCCACGTATTATAGGATTTGATGCGAAGAGTATTCGGACCCCGGCTGAGATTAGGGTTCATCATTGCGTCAGATTAGAAAGTGCTCTCACTCGTTAGCCCCCCTCCCCCCAACCCAATGTGATTTGCTATTAATATAAGAATAAAAAATGTTATATTTTTCATTAATATCAAAGCCAGTTATTTTATTAATATTAAACAAACATATACATTTTATTTTATTCGGCTCAATATATATATATATATATATATATTCCATCTGATTGTGACTCGATCTAAATTTTTAGAGTATAAATATGACCTGACCCGATCCAATATAAAATAAAGACTTAATTTTAAAAAATAGAGAGAGAGAGGGTTTATAGTAATTATTCATAAATTTATTTGAAGAAATGACATTATTACTCTTGAGTCGAGTTGAATTTTTTTCACCCTCAACTTGACTCGATCCGACCTCATTCTTTTATAAAATTTGACCCAACAAGACCCGAAATTGATTATTTAAAAAAAAACTTACCCTATCACGTCCAGTCAGAATCTATCGAGTTCAAATTAAATTATCATCCCTAATCAAAGATGTATAAATACAAAAAAATCCATGAATAGATAATAAATTTAATGTAAAAATTACTCATAAAATTATAAATTACATAATTTGTTATAACATTTTATTTAAAATGTCACAATTCTGTTTCCTAAATATTTGAAAATAAAATATTCTTTTCATAAATATCACATGTTAAATTTTCAAAATTTAAACAATCAATAAAAGTAATCACATATTAGTAAAAAGTACAATAAAACAATACTTATAATTTAAGAGTTGAAATAGAATATTTTAAAGTTAATTTAAAATGAGTGTCCTAAGTTGAAGACAACATGTATAATTATCACTTAATATATAGAAATGAATTTTTTAAATCTTAAATTTTTTAATATTTATTAATTTAACACTACTTTTCACTCTTAAGCTTTTAATTTCTATCAAATTGATCATATTTGACATAAAATGTTATGGAATTATTTTGAGTTAATCGATCGACGGAATTAGCCAAGAGGGGGGTGAATTGGCAATTAAAAATTCGGTGGAAGCTTTTGCAGAAAATTGAAAAGATTTGCACAGCGATTTAGAGTGGTTCGACTTTTTCAATCAAAGTCTACGTCCACTACCTTAGCTATCTACACTAAGGATTTTCCAACAAATTCACTAATTTGTTCTTTCTTTTGAGGCCAAAGAGATAACCTTACAATACCCTCAAGAATATACCCCAATTCTTGAGAACACTCTTTTCCCAAAGAGAAGATTACAAATTTGTAAACTTACAAGGAAAACCTCACAAGGTAAGATGTTTGCACAATTCTAGAACAAGAAAAGAACACTCAAAGATAATTACAAATGAGCACAAATGGTGTTTTTGAAAGCAAAATGAATATTGAAATGAAAATTGGCTTGATTTGCACAAACTTGGTGTTTGATGCTTTCTCTCTTGTTTCTCTATGATTTCTTGTTGATCAAGGGCTTCAGAACTTGTTTAAATACACCTTGAATCACTTCTGAACGTTGGGGATGATTAGTGAAGATCATATATCCGTTTTAGTGTGAAAACAATTAATAAAACAGTTTGGAGCGTGGGGGGAATCGGTACCCCCTATGGGGAATCGGTTCCCTAAGTGTAAAATTCAAATATTTCGACCGTTGAACAGGGAGGAATCGGTACCCCCTATGGGGGAATCGGTTCCCTCCGAGCATTCTGAAAATCTCGCAGCCAAACCATTCAGGGGGGAATCGGTACCCCCTTGGGGGGAATCGATTCCCTTTGAGCAATATGGAATTTTTGACTTTGAAATGGTTCGAAATACTTTGAAAGATTATTTTGAAATTGTTTTAAGATTAAAACTTAATTTTACACTTAAGTAAGAATTAAAAATGATTTTTGAAATATTTGGAGTAATGTTTTGATATTCGAATAATTATATCGAATATACTTAGAAAATCATTTTGGAAAATCTTAAAATTCATTTAACTTAATTTGTTATATCGAAATATCAAAAAGTTTTCAACAATCTCCCCCTTTTTGATATAACAAAACATTTTAGTAATTTTAAGATTTTGAAATCATGTTTTGAAATTACTCCCCCTTACTTTAACACTTCTCCCATTTATCATTTTAAAAACACACTTCTCTCCCTTTTTGTTAAATCAAAAAGATTCAAATAAACGTGAAAAATATTAAGCCAATTGATTAGGTATATGTATGCATAAGTTGCTAAGATCACAATCAAGAGAACCGTTAGCCATTAGTTCCATAATCAATATTCATAAACAATGTGATATGGTAAAATTGGTCATATTTGCTAATAATGATGTAAATGATGCAATAATGAATAAATCACACCAAACATATAAGTTCACACCATCCATAAATTCAAACATTCCAAAATATTTAAAATGTTAAAACAATAAGTTTGGAAAACAAAGTAAAACATTTAATCATATATCCGGATCAGGAGGAGGAAAACGAGCTCGCATAGCGGCCATTTCGTTAGTGAGGTCATTAATACGTGCGTTGGTTGCTTCATTATTTGCACGCATTTCCCGAAGAATTTCTAATTGTTGAGCTCCCATTGTGGATAAATGGGACTCTATAGAATTAAAGCGCGAATCCATGGTCGCATATCGGTAATCAAATGTCTCCATAAAAGATTGAAAATATGGAGGCATTTGAGTCGATTGTTGTGCTTGCTCTTCGGGCTGCTCCTCGGCCTGCTCAGGTTCATCTTCAGCTTCATCGATGTCTCGCATTAGTTGCTCAAGATCGAGAACTTCGTCAGCTTCAGGTGGAGCTTGTGAAGAACTAGCTCCCGGAGTAGTTGCAGAAGATCGAACCCATTCCCCGGTTTCCTTATCCTTAATCCATCCCGCTCTCGTTAAGGAAAGAAGGTTAATTTGTTTCTTAAGAGGAAAAATGACATCTATACCGACTCTAAGCCCAGCTTTGGAAAACAGATTACTTAAAATGCAACCGTAAACAAGAGATGAACAAAGTTTTTTATTAGGAACAAGATTTACGGTTTCAACAATTTCAGCAAAAATAATATGAGGTAGGTTGATTTTAATATTGTTTTCGAAACAATGTAACCACCAAAGATCTAAGGCTCTAAGAGTAGAATAACGACCTCCAGATGGTCGAAACCACCAAGAAATCATTAGATGAAGAAAGCGTTCATGAAGGTCTAGGACACTTGCACTATCCCTTCTTTTATAACGAGATCCTAAAACCTGTTTTTCATTTGAAATCCCTTCATTATCTAATCCGAATGTATTGGCTATGTAAGCCGAGTCAATATATAAGAATTGTCCTAGAAGGTAGGAACGAATTCCTATGGTTTCGGTTTCAGTTTGGTCTTTAACACAAACGGCATTAGAATAGAAAATACGAACAAGTTGATGGTAAACGATGGGTTCAAGGTCAAAGAGTTTATCAAATTTCCACTCTTGTAAAAGAGGAAGATATTTAAAATTGATAGCTAACATAGCTTGACGAGAAGGAATACGTTCTTCCCGGATTTTGTAAGAGTTCGAAATATTGATAATACCAAAAACGATGATTTCTAGGACCAGGATGATTGAAACACGAATTTTGGATAGTCAAATTAGGATCAATAGGATTAGGATTAGAAATTGGAATAGGTTGAGGATTTGGAGGTAGATTTGGTTATCGGTGTGAACGACTAGATAAAGACCTAGCACGTTTAGGATTAGACATGGTGAAGGAAATCGGAATAGATTGGATAACCTGCAATTTTAAAAACAAATGTATGCAATTCAATTAATCCCAAAACTCAATTGAGTCCTCAATATTTCAAGGTTCTCTAAATCAATCCTAATGGGCAAAGTTTTTGAAAAACTTTTGAAAAAAAAATATAGTTTTGAGAAACAATATATGTATAGTTTTCATGACAACAACATAATTTAATCAAAACACAATGATTTGAAAAACAACAATTTTTTTTAATTTCGAAAATTTAATATTTTTTGAAAATTTTTGCGTTTTTGATGAAATTAGTTGTAACATCTAGTTTCTAATCACTAAACAATCAATGCCCGATCACTATTTCAACCTAGAACTAATTAAAACTAATCCTATGTTCAAAATCAATGAAATAGAGAGTTTAGAAAAAATTACCTTGAAAGATGAAGATTGAGGGGATTTAGATGTTGTTTGCACGATTTTAATGATGATTGCAAGTTTAGGAGATGATATTTGAAGTGATTTCCGATTAAAATCAATGATTTGAGGCAAGAATGGAGATTTGAGTGTTTGAGGGTGAGAAATGATGGAATAGGTTTTGGGGTTTTGGGTGTTCTTGCCCGATTTTAACAGAACCCCAGGGGGTATCGATTCCCCTGTGGGGGGGAATCGGTTCCCCTTCAAAGGGGGAATCGGTTCCCTCATGGGGGGATCGATTCCCTCTGCACCAAAATGCTAAAATCCGACTTTTAAGCACATAAAATGCTAAATTAATCTTCTCTAGTGGTATAGGCAACTCATATATTGAAAAATAATTATGTTCAAACAATTAAATTAAGCTTTAATCGATATTTGAACATAAAATTAATTTTTCATCAAGAATCATAAACTCCCCCTAACTAATAGCAATGAATGCAATCAAAAATTACTATTATGAGCATTTTTCAGTATTTATTAAAAGTGCTGAATTATTTTAAACACTAAGTGAAGATAGGTCAGTTAAACCTAATTCTCTCCTAAGTGTCCAAAACCTTTCCTTATCTAAGGGTTTTGTAAAAATATCCGCTAATTGATGCAAAGTATCAACATATTCTAGAACTACATCTTCCTTAGTGACATGGTCTCTAATGAAGTGATGTCTTATTTCAATGTGCTTAGTTCTAGAGTGTTGGATGGGATTTTTAGTGAGACAAATAGCACTAGTATTGTCAAACTTGATAGGAATGGTACCTACTTCAATTCCATAATCAAAAAGTTGTTGTTTCATCCATAAAACTTGTGCACAACAACTACCGGCTGAAATGTATTCCGCTTCAGTGGTAGATAATGCAACACAATTTTGCTTCTTTGAAAACCAAGAAATCAGCATATTTCCAAGGAATTGACAAGTACCGGAGGTGCTTTTCCTATCTAATTTGCATCCTCCATAATCCGCATCAGAAAAGGCATGCAAGCTAAAGCTAGAGTCTCTAGGATACCAAAGTCCTAAACTAGGAGTGTCCTTAAGGTATCTAAAGATTCTCTTAACAGCTAGTAAATGTGATTCCTTATGACATGATTGAAATCTAGCACATAAGCAAACACTAAACATAATGTCCGGTCTACTTTCAGTTAGATAAAACAAAGAGCCAATCATTGACCTATATAATTTAACATCTACACATTTACCTCCTTCATCTAAGTCAAGCTTTGTTGAAGAGCTCATTGGAGTGTCATGAGGTTTCCCATTTTCCAGTCCAAACTTCTTGAGCATATCTTTGACGTACTTAGCTTGATTAATGAAGATGCCATCTTTTCTTTGCTTGATTTGGAGTCCCAAGAAAAATGAGAGCTCCCCCATCATGCTCATCTCAAACTCACTTTGCATTAGCTTAGAAAATTCTTGGCAAAGAACATCATTAGTAGAACCAAATATTATATCATCAACATAAATTTGAACTACTAATAAATCTTTACCTTTATGCTTTAAAAACAATGTAGTGTCAACCTTTCCTTTTGAAAAACTTTTTCAATTAAAAAATTTGACAATCTTTCATACCAAGCTCTAGGAGCTTGTTTTAAACCATAAAGAGCTTTTGTCAATTTAAGAACATGATCTGGAAATTTTGAATCTTCAAAACCTGGAGGTTGTTCCACATACACTTCTTCTTTTATAAAACCATTTAAAAATGCACTTTTAACATCCATTTGATATAATTTAAATTCATGAAAACATGCAAATGCTAATAACATTCTAATTGCTTCCATCCTAGCTACGGGAGCATATGTTTCATCATAGTCTATGCCCTCTTCTTGAGTATACCCTTGAGCAACAAGTCTAGCCTTGTTTCTCACTATATGACCACTCTCATCAAGCTTATTCCTAAATACCCATCTAGTACCTACAGTAGATTTATTACTAGGCCTTTCAACTAATGTCCATACTTTACTTCTCTCAAATTGATTTAACTCTTCTTGCATAGCCATAATCCAATGTTAATCATTTAATGCTTCTTTAATATTCTTAGGCTCTATGCATGAGATAAATGCAACATAATTACAAATATTTCTAAGAGAAGATCGAGTTGTTACCCCTTTTGATGGATCACCTATAATTTCACCATCCTTGACATAGTTGTACTCTCTTGGATAAGATACTTCCCTTTCTTCAATGGTTGGATTCTCAAGAGGATCATGAGTTTCCTCATTTTTCGTTTCTTCCTTTGATGATGGTTCTCCAACTTCATGTCTAACATCATTTGTATTTATAACACCTACATCATCATTCACACAAGAATCCTTCCTTGGAAGGGGATTATCATCGAAAACAACATGTATAGACTCTTCTACAACTAAAGTTCTTTTATTAAATACTCGATAAGCTTTAGAATTTAAGGAATAACCCAGAAAAATTCCTTCATCACTTTTAGCATCAAATTTGCCAAGGTTTTCTTTACTGTTGTTTAAAACAAAACATTTACATCCAAAAGGATGAAAATAACTAATGTTAGGCTTTTTATTTTTGAAAATTTCATATGGAGTTTTCTTTAAAATTGGCCTAATCATTACTCGATTTACAACCTAACAAGCGGTATTTGTGGCTTTCGCCCAAAAATATTTTGGCAAATTATTTTCACAAAGCATGGTTCTAGCCATTTCTTCTAAAGTTCGATTTTTCCTCTCAACAACTCCATTTTGTTGAGGGGTTCTAGGTACTGAAAAATTATGACTAATACCATTAGAATTACAAAATTCAATAAATCCAAGATTTTCAAATTCAGTGCCATGATCACTCCTAACACTAGTTATAGAGTAACCCTTTTCATTTTGGATTATTTTTGAAAATGTGATGAACTGTTCTAATGCTTCATCTTTAGTACTTAAAAATAGAACCCAAGTATATCTAGAATAGTCATCTACCAAGACAAATGCATATTGTTTTCCACCCAAGCTAGTAGTCCTAGTTGGCCCAAAAAGATCTACATGGATCAATTGTAATACTCTACTAGTTGATACATCATTAATGGATTTAAAAGAAACACGCTTTTGTTTTCCTTTAGCACAAGCATCACAGATTTTATCATTATCAAATTTAAGCTTAGGCAACCCTCGAACTAAATCACCTTGAATTAGCCGTTGCAAAACACTCATACTAGCATGTCCTAGTCTCCTATGCCATAACCAACTATCATGTTCATCCTTAGCAACTAGGCACAAATTAGTCATGTCAATAGAATCTAAATGCACCATGTATGTGTTTCCTATTCTATGACCAACAAGCATAATCAAAGTAGATGCAATGTCAATCAATTTTGCAAACACTTAATTTAAAAATAAGACATTGTATCTTTTGTCAAATTCATCTAATCAGATTATGCTTTAATCCATTCATATACAAAACATTATGTAATGTTGATAATCGAGATTAAGAGCACATGCATAAAGTTTTTGAAAAATGTTATGCATTAAAACTTTATAATATTAAAAAAATATGCATAATCATTAAGAAAAATTTAAGGTCAAAATTTTGCAAAACCAAAGTTCTTGAAAAATCGATATCAATTGTTAAAGAGATATCAATTTCATTAAAAAAAATTTGACCAAAAATTAATATGATGAACTAGAGTTTATAAAACATTACCAAAAATTATTATGTTCATCATACAATATTTTTCAACATACATGAGACAAAACATAATCTTTTAGAATTATTTAACATTTAAAACCTCATGCATGCATAGAATAAATGAGCAACCAAATAAAATAAAAAAAAATTAAGTTTAGAGGTTACCCATTCCTTTTTCATGTGTGGATAGAGCATCTTGAATATCATCAACTTTATCACCATTGCTCCCACACACCTTCAAGAGACATTTAAGTAGATTTTGGTATCCAAATTGCTTTGGATCCTTGAACATTAGTTTCAATGCCTCTTGTTCCTTTTGGAACCCATACTTGTCTAATTTTAAATCGTTTTCCTTTCTTTAAAGGACAAGTATGTTCCTTATGACCATGATAATGACAATGTGAACATATTGTCATTATTGAACTAGATGAATTATTTAAAATGATCTCTTTTTCTTTTGTTAAACATTCAAGCTTATCTTTTAAATTGAAATTTTCTTTTTCAATACTTTCAAATTTCATTTTTGAGAGTTCTAAATCCTTCTTCAAGATTTCATTTTGATTTTCAAAATCCATTTTCATTTCTAGAAGAAGTTTGTTTAATTTGAAAATTTCTTTTTCAAAGTTTTCAGATTTTATTTTTGAAAGCTCTAACTCATTTCTCAACATTTCATTTTGATTTTCCAAGTCTGTTTTAGCTTTCAAAAGAAGATCATTTTTAGCAATAAATTTAGAAATCAATTTATTGTATTTGGAGTTCATGGTCTCAAACTCCGAAAATAATTTATCATAAGCATCTTGTAACTCATTAAAAGATTTTGAATTTGATATATTTGAGTTAGAAGATACCTTTGGCTCTGTGAGAGCTAGTAGAGACATCACTTTTATTGGTTCTTCTTCTTCCTTGTCTCTATAGATCTCCTCAAGCTTATCCCACATTTTCTTGGCACTTGAACAAGAAGAAACTCCTTTATATACATTAGGATCAATTGCACAACACAACATGTGCATAGCCTTTGAGTTTTGTTGAGCTTCATTCCGTTCTTGAATACTCCACTTCTTTGCCTTCTTAGTAGGAGAGGAATATCCTTTCTTGATTATCATCCAAGATTCCATATCAAATGCTTTGATGAATATCATCATACACCTCTTCCAATGACGATAATTTGTTCCATTGAAGTGTGGAGGTACGTCAATTGGCCTGGATTCTTCCATGGAGAATGAACCGAAAGTGGACGCCATCTTTATCGATTTAACTTTTCCTGGATCGACTCAAGAGGCGATTAAACCTTCAAATGAGTTAGGCTCTGATACCAATTGTTGAGTTAATCGATCGACGGAATTAGCCAAGAGGGGGGTGAATTGGCAATTAAAAATTCGGTGGAAGCTTTTGCAGAAAATTGAAAAGATTTGCACAGCGATTTAGAGCGGTTCGACTTTCTCAATCAAAGTCTACGTCCACTACCTTAGCTATCCACACTAAGGATTTTCCAACAAATTCACTAATTTGTTCTTTCTTTTGAGGCCAAAGAGATAACCTTACAATACCCTCAAGAATATACCTCAATTCTTGAGAACACTCTTTTCCCAAAGAGAAGATTACAAATTTGCAAACTTACAAGGAAAACCTCACAAGGTAAGATGTTTGCACAATTCTAGAACAAGAAAAGAACACTCAAAGATAATTACAAATGAGCACAAATGGTGTTCTTGAAAGCAAAATGAATATTGAAAGAAAAATTGTCTTGATTTGCACAAACTTGGTGTTTGATGCTTTCTCTCCTGTTTCTCTATGATTTCTTGTTGATCAAGGGCTTCAGAACTTGTTTAAATACACCTTGAATCACTTCTGAACGTTGGGGATGATTAGTGAAGATCATATATCCGTTTTAGTGTGAAAACAATTAATAAAACAGTTTGGAGCGTGGGGGGAATCGGTACCCCCTATGGGAGAATCGGTTCCCTCCGAGCATTCTGGAAATCTCGGAGCCAAACCATTCAGGGGGGAATCGGTACCCCCTTGGGGGGGAATCGGTTCCCTCTGAGCAATCTGGAATTTTTGACTTTGAAATGATTCGAAATACTTTGAAAGATTATTTTGAAATTGTTTTAAGATTAAAACTTAATTTTACACTTAAGTAAGGATTAAAAATGATTTTTGAAATATTTGGAGTAATGTTTTGATATTCGAATAATTATATCGAATATACTTAGAAAATCATTTTGGAAAATCTTAAAATTCATTTAACTTAATTTGTTATATCGAAATATCAAAAAGTTTTCAACAAATTATTATATTGATATAATCCATTTTATATATTTTTTTTATTAATATCAATGCCAGTTATTTTATTATTTGCATAAAAAATAAAATGAAAATAAAAAAAATTAATATTATAAAATTTATAAAAGAAAATATGAAAATATATGAAAATTTATAAAAAAAAATGCCATAAAAATATTAAAAATTGGAAATTAACCTATAAAAATAAAAATGATTTAATTTACATAAGCTGGAGGATCAAAATTATTTTTATGCCTTGATGTGGTATGGGTCCAACCTATTAGCTTAGCTAACACCTTGAATTTTTAGGTGGGACTTTGGGATATAATATTACACGCCACTTGAGCTGACTTTGATTTCCAATTTCCAGATTGATAACTTTGAATTTTCATAATTATGCCGTTATATATATAATGCATTGGCTGCTGGAAATTGGGATGCCCTTGGTCTTGGGTATATTAGTGGCTTTTCCCATTGACCAATTGGAATTTATTTGCAATTCATGGATTATAATTAAACAACAAAGTCTTGGCCTTGGCTTCTCAGGGCTACCCTTTTTATTTGGGTGCATTCATGTTCCTCTATTAAATATATGCAGATGCTGACATTTCAACTTCTCTTTTTGAATAATAAAATCAATATCTATTATCTTTTTTAGAAAATAAATAACTTTCATCTATTGATCGATTTTTTTGTACTTCTCATTCATTTATTGTGTAGATAATGTTTGAAATAGAAATTAGGAAGATTCATATTCATCTCAACCAATAATATTTTGTATATATTATGTAGGATCACATGGAGTATTTATTTCAATGCCTTAGAAGATAGCTTGAAAAGGGCATGGGAAGACAATATCACATGCGTTTTGTCACATATATAGAAGAGAATGAAACAACAAGGAAAGGCCGTGAAGGTGCTTGGGGTTTGGGAGATGGATTATAAAGGCCTTAACACGTGGCCTATAAGATACGTTTGCAAAGGGGGCTATCGTTTTCCATATGTGATGTTCCCTTGTATTGCCAAAATGATTTTAAAATCTTTAAACCCATTTATTGTGTTTCAAACATCTTGTTATGCATGTCCCAAAACAAGTAATGATTTTGTGTGTTACTGAAGCGGGCATGCATGGGATCATCATCAAGACTCATGCCTTGTCTTTGTCATATCGTTGGGTAGTTGTAGGAGGGGCCAGGCCATATTATACTAATCTTCCTCCCAAAATCATGCAACCTATTTTGGTCCAGGAGATTTGTTTTCAGCTTTACGCAATCTCCTCCATGGGAATAAAGCTTTTTCTAAATGTTTCTCAAGCAAGCACAAAATGGCATCATATCTTTCATCTTTTTCCTTCACCCTCTATATATTTATATTCGAATCTCCTTTTATCTTTACAAGGTAATGATTGATTATTTAGTTTTTCTATTGTTTACTTAACAGCAACCACCCTAACTAATAACTTAACTACCTGTACATTTATGTAAGAATATATCTGACTTCACTTCAGATATAATCATGTTTCATGTATACCCAGAAATCATATATAAAAAAACACCATGATTTTATGTATATCCGAAATCGGACAGTACTTACTCATTTGGAGAAGTGCGAGTAAATCACTCCCACACGTACCTTTTCTTTGCCAAATGCCAGGCTACATCAACTGGAAACATATAATATTATATACCACTTTTAATTGTTCCTAAGGTTTGAGCTCTGTTGGAGAATATTTATAAGGTATTTACCATGTTAGATGGATAATTATTATTATTTATAGAAAAAACTGCAATAAATGGTAGGTAATTTTTTACATCAATCGTTGCTGTTGCATACAATTTCATCCTCATAAACTGTTATGTATTCAACATCTACGACTATGTCGATTTTTAAACACTTCTTTACAAATGAATCTTCTCCTATACATTTTTGTGCATCCATCATTGACTACAGAGGTCAGAACATAGCTGTTGAATCTGGGAAAAGCTTTCACCTACTACTGAGTAGTTGCCGGTTTTCCCATTGCTTATGCATGTTAAGTTGAGTTGATTCCCGTATTCGATTGACTGCAATAAGATTGGTGATTAAATGGATAAGACTTAGTAAACAAGAGAGCAGCACAACTCACCTCACAATATGCTTCCCGTTGTGATTTGCAGCTCCACGATGATGTCGGGACGCAACTCAGATAATGACACCAACAGCGATCATTCAAATTAACCCCTTGATGTAGCAAAATTATGCCCGCTGTGAATATGAAAAAAAAAGAGATCACCAAACTTGTGTTAACATGCCTTATAATACCAAACTCACATTAACTCGTAACTGGTATCAATTAATAGTCTTCCATATTAAAGAAAAATAGGAGTACGGGTGTATAAATTGAGTAGTTTCTGAGAAAAATCGGTTTAAAAGTCATGCATGTAAATTTTCAAGGCAATAGTCTATTTCGATCATGAAGAGCGTGATTAATATTTTTATATACAAAGTTTCTTGAATTCTAGGAAAGGATTCCACTAATTTACCCGGCGATCAATAGTATCAGAGAGACGAGCCAGAGCACATATTGGTATGGTTTGTGTTTAGGTTTACTGGAAGCCACAATGTATCCAAACGAAACATGTTTCTTGCTAACATATCCAAACTGGGGACGGATTAGAAACACAAATCCAAGGAGAAACCCGGAAAGAAATCCACCAATATGAGCAAAGTTATCCACATGAGGGAGAAGTCCCATAGCTAGATTTATTACGATAATGAAAATAAGAGACAACAGTGCTGCTAACTGCAGAAAAGAAAACCAAAACTGTAAGATAATTGTCTCCCATATGTAACAGATTCAGAAAAATGAAATAACAGAGGGAACCTTACATGCCTTATTTGCGTAGATTGTCCAGTTTGTGATGAGTTCCGAAAGCATGCTACCTAGTAAACCAAAAAGTGCACCCGAGGCACCAACGGATATGCCGGTTTGAATGAAAAGAGATGACATCAAACTCCCACCAAAACCAGCAATTTGATAAAGCAACCCGATTCTCACTGTAGAAAGATAGCAAAGAGAAATTAGGCTTAAATACCTTTCAACTAGTAAAATAACTTTTCGGTAGGTAAATTGAAAGCATTTCGGAAAGCAAGTTTGGAGCTTCCTCCATCCTCGTCTACCTATTATCCTAGAAAAACAATGTTGATTTCAGAAAATAAAAAGAAAGTACACTTAGAAAGTATCACACATTGGAAAGCAGATGCAGAATAGTTGATTCCACAGTTAATGGCATACATATTCTCACTGAAGGTCAAAAAGCATTGAGAAAGAGATATGTCTGAAGCATATTTCTAGCTATTGCTTAAATCAATACTCCCGAACTGCAATCAATAGTTCTTGGCTAAGCATCTCAAAGTCCAAACATATATTCAACCACTGGTCAGGGATTTGAAAGTGATGAAAGTTCTTTCAACCACTAGGCACTAGCGTAGACTGCATTGTGTGTATTTGTAATCTAAGTTTCTTCGTTCTCGTCCTTCATTTCTAAAATTTTGCATTGTGACCCCATGGGAACTAACAACGGTAACAAGCCAGTACAGATATTTAATCGCCAGCACAATATTGAATTGAATTTGCCATGGTTACATTTATCACAAAGATAAGTAACTTAATGGTGAAGATAGGAAAAATTAGGATAATAAAGCTATGTACGGTAATATTTTTGAAGGCCTAATATGATATATGTGGATATAATAAAAATGGATTAAAATATGACCAGTTTAGTGTGTTATATAGGAAAGCAGCTACTCATAGAAACCAATAAAAGACACGTCTCGGTTTTGCAAAAACAATTATTATTAGCATCATTGAATTAAAACAATAAATGCTACATCATGAAGCGAACAGCTAGTTCAGAAAATATAATAAAGGCTGATGTCATCAACATGACAAAGTTGGGAATAAGATGCATACCGAACCCAAATTCCTACTCGAGCCGAATATCAATGAATACAAGACTCAACATATTAGCAAGTATGTGGAAAACGCCAGCATGCAACCTTATACAAGAAATCATACGCCATGCCTGATGTTCATGGACGATTTTGGTCAAGTCCAGGGCACCCATATTCTCTAATCTGAAGAAGGAAAACAGAAAAGAGCATATTAGGACATGTCAACAATGAGCTTGTATAAGCAACCCTATATATAATCTTTCAAGAGATCATCCTAAACAAATTTGTTACATAATCTTCCAAGACCGTATCTGAAGCAGAAAATTGTAAAAAACTTATCATAAATTTCTTTCTAAAAGTAAATTATAATATACTACGATTGAACATAGATTTCATATACTGATCTATACAAATCCAGCTCTGCCTATTTTAGAATTGACAGACAAATTAAGGCAGTCCCAAGAATCCAAATTCTTTACTTACTACGGCTTTCCCCCAAAATCATTCTCTAGAGGCTAAACCAATGTTCATTTCAGCACAATAAATGTTAAAAAAATTCCACCGTGAGATTATGATTATCATCTGCTTTGAGAGAGAGAGACTTACGTAGCAGCAGAAGGGCCAAGGAGAGGGTTCTCTTTCATTGGCTGAAACGAGAACCTTCCCGAGAACCGAGCCACACAAGAACCCGAGTTCTTGGGGCAATTGTTAATGAACATGGAGATTAGAAAAAGGACAATGTTTTCCAAAACAAAGGCCGGAATAAGCCAAGGCCCAATTTTTAAACGGCATGAAATTCATCAACCGTCGTCCTTCGTGTCCTCTCCGACGGCTGTGACTCTGCCCCTCTTCCTCCAGCAACAGCCGCACGTGCCCATCATGCGAAGGCAATGACACGGATGGCTGGGGCTGTGATGCTGCTGCCGCCGGATGCGCCGCATTGTCTCCTTTCTTTGGATTCGTCACCTTGATTTCTAACCTAGAATCCATCCCCATCTAAAAGACGCCCCGAGAAGGAAAGAAAAAAACTTTTTTGATTCCCCACTTCAAAACAAAAACACGTATGGGGGGTTTTGCATGACACTATTTTGGGATTACTTGTGTTTGGTTTTCAGTTAAAGAATGAACCAGAGACGAAGCAAAAGCAAACAAACATAACGGGACTTCCCAATGTGTTGCTTTTAGTATTTTGGTAAACCAAATCCAAATCACTTAATTATGAATTTTATAATAAATATATTATTTTAGATAAAGTTTAAATTTAATTATTTTAAATAAGATAATATATCTTATCATTATAATAAATATATTCAATATCAAATTTAAATTTAAATAATTACATCTACAGTACATTATTAATAATTAAAAGATTAAGTAAATATTATTTTATAAACAATATAACTTATTCAATATATATATATGTTGAATTATGTTTCGATATAACAAATTTAAGCCAAAATATTTTTAGATTTGAATTGAATTTATTCAAAGTTTTAAAAAGGTTTCAAAAATAATTCAAAGTCCAATAAATTTGGATTTGAGCAAAAATGCTAAATGGTGTCAAAGTGCATCCGTGCACTCCATTTCGAATGCAATTAGTGCATCGATGCACCCTGCTGTGCATCCATGCACCCTGGCTGCAACGGCTAGTTTATTTGAATTTAATGAAGGAGTACCGATGCACCTTGTTATGGACAGCCTTTTTGAGTAGAAAAATCATCCCCAAACGGCTCCAAAACATCCCCAACGACTATATACAACATCAAACACATTCCAAGCTATAAATACAAGCTGAAGACACTTGAAGAAGAAAGAGAACAACCAGCCAAGCAATCAAACACAAGAGAAGAGTTTTTCATTCTTATTTCATCTTTCTCTTGTAAATATTTTGTTCTTGTGAGCTCAATCTTGTAAACACCTACCTTAGAGAAGTTTTGTTGTTTACGTTTCTTATCCTTTGTAAATGGGAAAGGTTCTAGCTAAGCCCGTGTAAAAGTTAGGGAAAGGTTCTAGTTTATCCCGTGAAAAACTAGGGAGTTGTAAAGGTTATCTCTTTGTCCTTAAAAAGAAAGAACAAATTAGTGAATTTGTTGGAAAATCCTTGGTGAGGAGCTAAGGTAGTGGATGTAGACTTGGTTGAGAAGTTGAACCACTATAAATCGCTGTGCAATTCTCTATCTTTCAATCTTCTTACTCCCTAAACACAAAAATCATTCCGACCCCTCTTTGTAAATCATTCTGGTTGTCGATTCGAGCTTCCGAAAATCCCAACAATTGGTATTAGAGACTAACTCGTTAGAAGGTTTAACCACCTTGAGACGATCCTCGAAGAAGCTCTACTAATTCCCAACGCAACCGACAAAGAAATGGCTTCAACCTCCGGTGCTTATTACCTTGAAGAGATACCTATTATGGATTCATAACCGGTCAATAAGTTACCATTCTTCAATGGAGCAAATTATGCCCATTGGAAGAATAAGATGATGTACTTTATTCGAGCCTACAATCTAGGAGCTTGGAACTCAATCATGGACGGTTACTCATCTCCACCCGGCAAATACAACGATTGGAGTAAAGAAGAGCAGAAAAATTTCCAGCTTAATTCTAAGGCTATACATATTCTCTTGTGTGCTTTAGGCCCAAATGAATATGAAAGAATCTCATCTTGTTCTAGTGCCAAAGATATTTGGGATAAGCTCCAAGTCACTCATGAAGGAACCGATGAAGTGAGAGAATTAAAGAAAAGTCTTCTCAACCATAGCTACGAGAACTTCAAGATGAAACCCGATGAAGACATCAAAGCTATGACGGATAGATTTTCTGTGATTGTCAACGGTCTCAGAGGATTTGGAGAAATAATCCCTAATGAGAAGCTTGTTAGGAAGATGATCTACTCTCTTCCAAGCTCATGACAATCGAAGAAGACCGCCATTATCGAAGCTAGAGACCTAAAGTCTCTCACTCTCGATGAATTGATTGGTTCTCTTCTCACTCATGAGATGATTTTGAATGAAGAGGAAGAAAATGAAGAGAAGAAAAATAAGAAAAAGAAGAATGAGGTAGACATTAATGAATACTATCAAGATTCAAGTGATGAGGTGGATGAAGACGATGATGAACAAGAAGAAGAGATGGTCAAACTCTTGAAGGAACTCAAGAGATTCATGATTTCCAAGGAAGTGAAACATGAATCAATCAAGAAGAAGAGTCCCCCGGTGTGCTTCAATTGTCAAAGAAAGGGGTGTGTCAAGTATGATTGTCCCCTTCTAAAAAAGAAGAGATCTTCCAAGAAAAAGGCATATGTTGCAGCTTGGAGTGATGAAGATGACTCCAATGATGATGAAGTAGTCAACCTATGCCTAATGGTCATTCATGAAGAATTAGAGGTATCTTCTAACTCAAATGAATTTAATTCATTTACTTTTGATGAGTTACAAGATGTTTATAATAGGTTGTATTTGGGATTTGAGACCATGAATTCCAAATATAAGAAATTAATTTCAAAACTCAAAATTGAAAATAAATCGATTTTGAAAGCTAGAGTTGATTTTGAAAATCAAAATGAAATTTTTTAAAATGATTTAGACCTTTCAAAAGTCAAAATAAATGATTTAGAAAAGAAAAATTTTGAGTTAGAAGTTATGTTTGAAAGCTTAACAAAAGAAAAAAAATTAATTTCTAAAAACAACTTATTATGTTTAGAAATGACAAAATGCTCACATTGTCATTATCATGGTCATTTGGAACATACTTGTCCTTTGAAGAAAGGAAAACGTTTTAAAATTAGGCAAGTATGAGTTTCGAAAGGAACAAGGGGCATTGAAACTAACGTTCAAGGATCCAAAGCAATTTGGATACCAAAATCTACTTAAATGTCTCTTGTAGGTGTGTGAGAGCAATGGTGATGAAAATGATGATATTCAAGATGCTCTAGCCACACATGAAAAGGAATTGGTAACCTCTAAGCTTAATGTTTTTAATTTTAGTTATGTGGTTGCTCATTTGATTTTAACCAAACATGAGTTTTGTTTTTAAATAATTATACATTATTGTTTTAATCTCATGTATGTTAAAAAAGTTTTATGATGAACATTTTAAAGTTTTAATGATTTTTCAATTTTCAGTTCACCATAAGAAATTTTGGTCAAAATTGGTTTTAATACAAATGATATCTCTCTAACAATTGATATCAACTTTTCAAATGTTTTGATTTTATAAATTTTAAATTTTTAACCTAAAATTAAATGTTTATGCATGTGATTTAAAATGCAAAAAATATCTCTCTAACAATTGATATCAAAAATTTTCAATTGCATAATGTTGAGTTAATCGATCGACGGAATAAGCCAAGAGGGGAGTGAATTGGCAATAAAAAATTTCGGTGGAAGCTTTTGCAGAAAATTGAAAATATTTGCACAACTATTTAGAGTGGTTCGACTTTCTCAACCAAAGTCTACATCCACTACCTTAGCTATCCACACTAAGGATTTTCTACAAATTCACTAATTTGTCTTTCTTTTGAGGACAAAGAGTAACCTTACAAATCCCTCAAGAATTATACCCCAAATTCTTGAGAACACTCTCTCCCAAAGAGAAAAATACAAAATTTGCAAACTTACAAGAAAATCCTCACAATGAAAGATGTTTGCACAATTCTAGAACAAAGAAAGAACACTCAAGAATAATACAATTTAACACAATAAGTGTTCTTGAAAGAAAAAATGAATATTGAATGAAATAGGCTTGAAAATGCTCAAACTTGAGGTTTGATGCTTTCTCTTTGATTCTCTCTCGATTCTTGTTAATTGTTGATCAATGGCTCCTAAGCTTGTTTAAATACTCCTTGGATCACTTCTGAACGTTGGGGATCATTAGTGGTGTCAATAGAGTCGTTATTGTATGAAAACAATTATTACAAAAGCTTGGAGTGTGGGGGGTATCGGTACCCCTTCATAGGGTATCGGTACCTGTAGTGTAAAATTCAAATATTTCGACCGTTATAAGACTGGGGGTATCGGTACCCTTCGAGCAATCTATTATTTCTCAGAGTCAAATCTTACATAGGGGTATCGGTACCCTCTTGGGGGTATCAGTACCCTCTAGGCAATCTGCTTTCTCGGTTTAATATTTATTAAGAAAATATTTTTGGCTCGATTAAGGCTCGTTAAGGCTCGAAATACTTTGTAAAATTGTTTAAAAGATAAAAACGCACTTTTACACTTGAGTAAGGATAGAAATTGACATTTAAAAAACTTGGAGTAATATTTTGATATTCAAAAGGTTTAATCGAATATATACTTGAAAATGATTAGAAAATCTTGAAATCCAATAACATTTAATTTGTTATATCAAAACATCAAAATGTTTTCAACAATCTCCCCTTTTTTGATATAACAAAACATTTTAGTAATTTTAAGATTTTCTAATTTGAAAACCATTTTTTTAAATCAAGTTTTAAAATTACTTCCCCTTACTTTAACACTTTTCTTCTCCCCCTTTCTGTTAAATCAAAAAGATTTTAAAACAGTGTAAACAAGATAAAGCGTTAATTTAAGCCAATTGATAGACTAAGATAAAGTGTAACCTGCTAAGATCATAATCAAGAGAAATGTTAGCCATTAGTTCCATTTTTCAATATTCAGAAAAAATGTGAAATGGTAAATTGGTCATATTTGCTAATATGTAAATGATGTAAATGATGCAAAAACATTAAACTAAACCAAATAAATATAAGCATTCAAAGTTAAACATTCAACATCCATAACAAATTCAAACATTCAAAACAAATTCTAACATCCACAAACATCCAAAATATTAAAACAATAAGTTCTAAGTCTCATCAAGAAAACTAAAGCAAGGCAAGGTTCAAGGATCTGTAGGAGGATCGGGAGGAGGAAAATAAGCTCGTATAGCGACCATCTCATGTGTGAGCGCATTGATGCGTTCATTCGTTGTTTCATTGTTCGCGCGCATCTCCCAGAGAATTTCCAATTGTTAAGCTCCCATGATGGATAAATAAGACTCTATGGAAGTAAACCGTGAATCCATGGATGCATATCAGAAGTCAAATGTATCCATAAAAGATTGAAAATATGAAGGCATTTGATCTTCTTGCGGTGTTTGTTCCTCGTGCTGCTCTGGCTCATCGTCGGGGACATCGTCAATATCTTGCATAAGCTGTTAAAATTCTGGATCATCGTCCGCAGTCGGTACCTGTGGAGTTGGAGCTCTTGAAGAACTAGCTCCCGGCGTATGCTCAACAGATCAAACCCATTGCCCAGTTTTATTATCCTTTATCCATCCCGATTTTGTTAAGGAAAAAAGATTAATTTGATTTTTGAGAGGGAAGACTACATCAAGTTGTACCCTAAGCTTGGCTTTGACAAACATATTACTTAGAAGACAACCATAAACTAGAGGTGCACAAAGTTTCTTATTAGGAACAAGGTTTACGGTTTCAACAATTTCAGCAAAGATAATCTGAGATAGGTTTATTTTATTATTGTTTTGGATACAATGTATCCACCAAAGATCTAGGGCTCTAAGAGTGGAGTATTTTCCTCCGGATGGTCGAAACCACCAAGAGATCATCAGATGAAGAAAATGATCATGGAGATCTAATACACTTGTACTCTCATTTCTTTTATAAGGAGTACCTACCGTTTGTTTTTCATTGTCTAAGCCGTCATTATTTAATCCAAATGCACAAAATATGTATTCTGGGTCAATATAGATGAATTTTCCTAGAAGGTAGGATCTAATTCCTATGGTTCCGGTTTTACCCCGGTTTTGGACACAAATGACATTGGAATAGAAGATTCGAACAAGTTGATGATAAACTATTGGTTCGACTTCAAAAAGTTTATCAAATTTCCACTCTCGTAGGGTAGGAAGATATCCAAAATCTATTTCTAACATAGTTTGAAGAGATAAGATTCGTTCTTCTCGAATTTTATATGACGCGACATATTGAGAATACCTGAAGAAGAGATTTTGTCTACGACCAGGTTCATTGAAGCATAAATTACGAATAGTCATAATAGGATCAACGGGATCAGGAATTTGTTGGATAGGAGATGGATTTAGAGGAGAGTTAGGAGGTTGGTTTGAATGACTAGTGGAAGTTCTAGGGCGTTTGTGAGACATGACTTAGGAAATCGGAATAGACAAGATTAACCTGCAATTTAAAACACATGTATGCAATAATATCAATCCCAAAACTCAAATGAGTCCTCAATATTTCAAGGTTCTCTAAAATAGTTTTAATGGGAAATTTTGGAAAACTGTATTTGAAAACATTGTTTGAAAATCAATACACGTATAGTTTTCATAAAATCAACATAACTAAATCAAAAACAACAATTAATTTTTTTAAATTTCAATTTTTTAAAAAAATGGTAAAATCTTGTGTTTTTGATGAAATTAGTTATATAATATAGTTTAAAAAACATCATATAATCAAAGCCCGATCACTATTTTAACCTAGAACTAATCAAAACTAGCTCTAAGTTCAAAAATTAATAAAATAGAGTTTTTAGAAAAATTACCTTGAAAATGTAGATTGAGTGAATTTTGATGATGTTTGCAATAAATTAATGAAGCTAGTAGGTTTAGGAGTTGAAAATTGAGTGAAATCTGACTTGAAATCGTTGACTTTAAGCAATATAGAGATTAGGGATGAGTGAAGGTGCGTACGTCATACGAGAAGAGGAAGAGAGGGTTTTTGACAAAAAGAGGTTTTGGGCATTTAATAACCAAAACCCGTGGAGGGTATCGGTACCCTAGGGGAGGGTATCAGTACCTATTCAAAGGGGGTATCGATACCCATTCAAAGGGGTATCGATACCTCATGCGCCAAAATGTCCAAAAATCTGATTTTAAACACTTATAAAGCTAAATTAATAAGCTCTAGTGGTATTGACAACTCATATTACGAAAATTAACAATGTTCAATTAATGTAAATATATCCTTAAACATTATTTGAACATATAATTAATTCTCACTAAGAATCATAAACTCCCCCTAACTTATAGCAAATGATGTAATCAAAAGTGTTATTTTTATAAGCATTTTCCAAAACTAATTAAAAGTGCTAAACTTATTTTAAACACTAAGTCAAGATAAGTTAGTCAAACTTAATTCTCTCCTAAGTGTCCAAAATTTTTCTTTATCTAAAGGTTTTGTAAAGATATCCGCTAATTGGAGCAAAATATCAACATATTCTAGAACTATATTTTCTTTAGCGACATGATCTCTAATGAAATGATGTTTAATTTCAATGTGCTTAGTTCTTGAGTGTTGGATGGGATTTTTAGTGAGACAAATAGCACTAATATTTTCACACTTGATAGGTATGGTACCTACTTCAATTCCATAATAAAAAAGTTGTTGTTTCATCCATAAAACTTGTGCACAACAACTACCGGCTGAAATGTATTCCACTTCAGTGGTAGATAATGCAACATAATTTTGTTTCTTTGAAAACCAAGAAATCAACATATTTACTAGGAATTGGCAAGTACCGGAGGTGCTTTTCCTATCTATTTTGCATCCTCCATAATCCGCATCAGAGAAGGCATGCAAGCTAAGGCTAGAGTCTCTAGGATACCAAAGTCCTAAACTAGGAGTGTCCTTAAGGTATCTAAAGATCCTCTTAACATCTAGTAAATATGATTCCTTAGGGCATGATTGAAATCTAGCACATAATCAAACACTAAACATAATGTCCGGTCTACTTACGGTTAGATAGAGCAAAGAGCCAATCATTGACCTATACAATTTAACATCCACACATTTACCTCCTTCATCTTTCTCAAGATTTGTTGATGAGCTCATTGGAGTGGCGTGAGGTTTCCCATCTTCTAGTCCAAACTTCCTGAGCATATCCTTGACGTACTTAGCTTGATTAATGAAGATGCCATCTTTTCTTTGCTTGATTTGGAGTCCTAAGAAAAATGAGAGCTCCCCCATCATGCTCATCTCGAATTCACTTTGCATTAGCTTAGAAAATTCTTGGCAAATAAAATCATTAGTAGAACCAAATATTATATCATCAACATAAATTTGAACTACTAATAAATCTTTACCTTTATGCTTTAAAAACAATGTAGTATCAACCTTCCCTTTTGAAAAACCTTTTTCAATTAAAAAGTTTGACAATCTTTCATACCAAGCTCTAGGAGCTTGTTTTAAACCATAAAGTGTTTTTGTCAATTTGAAAACATGATCTGGAAATTTTGAATCTTCAAAACCATGAGGTTGTTCCACATATACTTCTTCTTTTATAAAACCATTTAAAAATGCACTTTTAACATCCATTTGATACAGTTTAAATTCATTGAAACATGCAAATGCTAATAACATTCTAATTGCTTCCATCCTATCTACGGGAGCGTATGTTTCATCATAGTCTATGCCTTCTTCTTGAGTATACTCTTGAGCAACAAGTATAGCCTTGTTTATATTACCACTTTCATCAAGCTTATTCCTAATACCATCTAGTACCTACAGTATATTTATTACCAGGCCTTTCAACTAATGTCCATACTCTACTTCTCTCAAATTGATTTAACTCTTCTTGCATAGCCATAATCCAATGTTTATCATTTAATGCTTATTTAATATTCTTAGGCTCTATGTATGAAATAAATACAATATAATTACATATATTTCTAACAAAAGATCGAGTTGTTACCCCTTTGTATGGATCACCTATTATTTCACCATCATTGACATAGTTGTATTCCCTTGGGTAAGAGACTTCCCTTTCTTCAATGGTTGGATTCTCGAGAGGATCTTGAGTTTCCTCATATTTAGTTTCTTCCTTTGATGATGGTTCTCCAACGTCGTGTCTAACGTGATTTGTGTTTATAATACCTACATCATCATTCATACAAGAATTATTCCTCGGAAGGGGATTATCATCGAAAACAACATGCATAGACTCTTCTACAACTAAAGTTCTTTTATTAAATACTCGATAAGCTTTAGAATTTAAGGAAAAACCTAGAAAAATTCCTTCATCACTTTTAGCATCAAATTTGCCAAGATTTTCTTTACCGTTGTTTAAAACAAAACATTTACATCCAAAAGGATGAAAATAGCTAATGTTAGGCTTTTTATTTTTGAAAAGTTCAAATGGAGTTTTATTCAAAATAGGCCTAATCATTACTCGATTAATAACATAACAAGCGGTATTTGTGGCTTCTGCCCAAAAATATTTTGGCAAATTATTTTCACAAAGCATGGTTCTAGCCATTTGTTCTAAAGTTTGATTTTTTCTCTTAACAACTCCATTTTGTTGAGGGGTTCTAGGTGCTGAAAAATTATGGCTAACACCATTAGAATTACAAAACTCAGTAAATCCAAGATTTTCAAATTCAATGCCATGATTACTCCTAACACTAGTTATGGAGTATCATTTTTCATTTTGGATTACTTTTAAAAACGTGATGAATTTTTCTAATGTTTCATCTTTAGTACTTAAGAATAGAACCCAAGTATATCTAGAATAGTCATCTAACAAGAAAAAAACATTTTGTTTTCCACCTAAGCTAGTAGTCTTAGATGGCCCAAAAAGATCTATATGGATCAATTGTAATACTCTACTAGTTGATACATCATTAATGAACTTAAATGAAGTTTTTCTATGTTTTCCTTTAGAACAAGAATCACAGATTTTATCATTATCAAATTTTCGCTTAGGCAACCCTCGAACTAAATCTCTTTGAATTAACCATTGCAAAACACTCATACTAGCATGTCCTACTCTCCTATGCCATAACCAACTATCTTGCTCATCCTAAGCAACTAGGCATAAGTTAGTCATATCTATAGAATCTAAATGCACCATGTGTATGTTTCATATTCTATGACCAACAAGCATAATCCGATTAGATGCAATGTCAATGACTTTACAACCATTAGTTTCAAACATGACATTGAATCCCTTATCGCATAATTGATTAATACTTAATAGATTATGCTTTAATCCATTCACATATAAAACGTTCTTAATTTTTATGGAATATGTATTACCTATAGAACCTATACCTTCAATGTGACCTTTTGAATTATCACCAAAAGTCACCTCTCCTCCATTTTTAGTGTTAAGCTCTATGAACCGACTTTTGTCTCCAGTCATGTGTCTTGAGCATCTACTATCCAGGTACCATGAATTTAAATTTGTTTCCCTTGCCTTGTAGCAATGCTCCTTTTACTACAAACATAGATTAATTTCTGATTCTTGGTACCCAAACTCTTTTGCGTCCATATTCATCAGTTTCCAAAATCCTAGTCCCCTTGGGTATCCATTTTTGTAAGATATCATTATATTTAGTAGTAATGAGTCATTTAGGAACCCATATACTTCTAATGATTTTACCATTTGAGGTTCTTTGGGGATCTCTATGATTGTAGCTTTTAAAACTTTTTCTAACAAAGTTGATTTTTGAACTTTCTCCATTTTCAAAATGTTTTGGATTAACTTTATTAAAATAAACTTTGAGATCATCAATTTTCTTCTGATGATCGTTGTTTACTCTTGAAAGTAAGTTATGCAAATCGATATTTTTCTTTTCAAATTCATCTAATTTGATTTGCAATTCTTTGATCTTACTTTCAAGATCATTGTTGGTTTTGGACATAAGACTATTTTCATTTTTCAATTTTGAAATATCATTTTTATATTTTGAAAATAAAGTCTTATAATTCGAAGCCAGCCCATTATAATCCTCTAATAACTCATCATAAGATAAATCATCTAAATCAAATGAGTTAGAGGTTACCTGAGAATTTTCCTTGATGGCCATTAAGCACAAGTTTGCAACTTCTTATTCCTCTTCATCAGAGCCTTCTTCATCGCTTCATGTAGCCACATGAGCCTTGCGATTATTCTTTGATTGACCCTTCTTTTTTTAATTGTGGGCAATCATATTTGACATGCCATGGCTTTTTGCATTCGTAGCAAATGATTGGGTCATTCTCTTTTGGTTCATTATTGAAGCCTTCATTTCGTTTGATTTTTCTTCCTCAGTTGGGCCTCATTAATTTTCTGAACAGTTTGGCAAATAATGTTATTTCCTCATCATCGCCATCTTCATCCGAATCACTCTCATCTCTTGTGGATTGAGAGCAACTCCCATGTTCTTCTTATTTTCTTATTTCTTCTTTGGCTCATCTCTTTTCTCGAGGTCTTTCTCTTCTTTAAGCATCATTTCATGTGTGATGAGAGAGCCAATAAACTCATCGAGGGTCAAGGATTTTATGTTCTTAGCCTCGATGATCGTCTTCTTCTTTGATTGCCAAGCTTTTGGAATAGAGCTTTTATTGTATGAAAACAATTATTAAAAAAGCTTAGAGCGTGGGGGGTATCGGTACTCCTTCATAGGGTATCAGTACATGCAATGTAAAATTCAAATATTTCGACCATTATAAGACTGGGGGCATCGGTACCTCTTGGGGGGTATCGGTACCCTCCGAGCAATCTGTTATTTCTCAGAGCCAAATCTTACATAGGGGTATCGGTACCCTTTGGGCAATCTGCCTTCTCGATTTAATATTTATTAAGAAAATATTTTTGGCTCGATTAAGGCTCGTTAAGGCTCGAAATACTTTGTAAAATTGTTTAAAAGATAAAAACACACTTTTACACTTGAGTAAGAATAGAAATTGACAGTTGAAAAACTTGGAGTAATATTTTGATATTCGAAAGGTTTAATCGAATATATACTTGAAAATGATTAGAAAATCTTGAAATCCAATAACATTTAATTTGTTATATCGAAATATCAAAATGTTTTCAACACATAACATTTTTGGAAAACTTTATGCATATGCACTTAATTTCAATAATTGATATTGTATAAAGTATTTTAGACTTGGATATATTGAATTTCATGTATCACTAACATGTTTGTTATTCTTTGTTGAAATTCAATTTTGTTTGAGTGTCAAGTTCTTAAAAGCTAAATTTTGTTTGGAATGCAATTATTGAGGGCGAGCTTTGATTTTTCAAATGATTTTTAAATGTCAAATTTACCACTTACTATCCAAAGTTATTTTGAACTTCAAATATTGAATTATTTTTGATATAACAAAAAGGGGGAGAAGTTTGGTTTGAAAAATTCAATTTCTTAATGAAAAAATGGGAGCTTAACATTTTCATATATTTTCCAACAATTGGTAACAATTGATATCATTTTGTTAACAATTGATATCTTTTTCATTAAACATTTAATTAAGGGGGAGTTTTGCCAAAAACAATTTTTCAAATATTTTGTTATATCAAAAAGGGGGAGATTGTTGAATTATGTTTCAATATAACAAATTTAAGGCAAAATGTTTTTGGAATTGAATTGAATTTATTCAAAGTTTTAAAAAGGTTTCAAAAATAATTCAAAGTCCATTAAATTCGTATTTGAGCAATAATGCTAAAGGGTGTCAAAGTGCATCCATGCACCCTGCAGTGCGTCGATGCACCATGAGTGCATCCATGCACTCCATTTCGAATGCAATTAGTGCATCGATGCACCCTGCTGTGCATCCATGCACCCTGTTATGGGCATCCTTGTTTAGTATAAAAATCATCCCCAAATGGCTCCAAAACATCCCCAACGACTATATACAACATCAAACACATTCCAAGCTATAAATACAAGTTGAGGACACTTGAAGAAGAAAGAGAACAACCATCCAAGCAATCAAACACAAGAGAAGAGTTTTTCATTCTTATTTCATCTTTCTCTTGTAAATAGTTTATTCTTGTGAGCTCAATCTTGTAAACACCTACCTTAGAGAGGTTTTCTTGTTTACGTTTCTTATCATTTGTAAAGGGGAAAGGTTATAGAACAAATTAGTGAATTTGTTGGAAAATCCTTGGTGAGGAGCTAAGGTAGTGGATGTAGACTTGGTTGAGAAGTCGAACCACTATAAATTGATGTGCAATTCTCTATCTTTCAATCTCCTTACTCTTTAAACACAAAAACCGTTCTGATCCTTTTTTGCAAATCATTTCGGTTATCGATTCGAGCTTCCGAAAATCCCAACAATATAAATATGATATTAATATAGATAAATGATAATTAAAATAGAAAATAGACCTAAGAATTTCGTGAAGTCCAAAGGATTGGAAGCTAAGCATTGCTAACCAAATAGGGTCGTGTACCTCACCCGACATTAGCAAGTTTTTTATGTGAACAAAGGCCCAACCCAATATATCAGAGTTTAGACCTCGATTTTAGGTAGAGCATTATATTGGTTATTTTAAATAAATTTGCCCCTCGACTCCAATCCATATTTTAATTGATAGGTTTGTAAGATGATAACAAGGCATAATTAGTGAAATAATACAAGCGGGTCTATTATTTAGCCAAATAGGACAATCATGTTTTTATTTTGTGATCTACGACAATTGCTACAGTACTCATGTAAGTCGTCATGCCGGCGTGACGAGTTCTATGAAATATTATTATTTAATGTTCTCAGATTCGTATGTCCCGCGAGCCCAATTTATTTAATATATCCTAGGGGACTCATCACACCAGTATGACAAGTCCAATTAAAATTAATTTTCTTTTTCGTAATATAAAAAATATTTTAAAAAATAATATTTTTATGGGCCAAGGAAGTTATCACATCGGCGTGACGACTTCCAAGTGGGAAGTTTGAATTTTTTGCTTGTTGGGGGGACCGTTGCCCAACGATCTAATTTTTTTAAAATCTTGAGGAACTCATCACGTCGGTGTGATGAGTTCCAACTGCTATATTGGAAATAGTTTTATTATAAATAGGGGTTTAGGGTGAAGGTGTTGATGTATGAGAAGTGAGAAAAAATCGAGATTATCAAATCATGGAGTTGTGGGAAAAGTTTGGGTATGATTTGGCGAACAATGTTTATAGGTTTTACGACTCTAACTTGAAAATCGATGATTCAGATTCAAGCTCTTCTTCAGATGAAGAGTATGAAAATGGAGAAAAGGAGACAATAAAGTATATAGTCGAGGAGCATAAGAAGAAGAATATGAAAATGGAGAAAAATAAGTATGAAGACTTAACGAAGCGACATAGCAAACAACTCGTTGAGAGGGAAAATAAAATAAAATAAAATATCAGTATAAAAATTGATAAGAATAAGAAGAAGAAGAAGGAGAAGAAAACGAAAGAGAAATATGAAGACATCTTAATCCGACGTAATAAACTAATTGTAGAGAGATCTAAAAAAAATTAAAATAACATATATAAAAATGTTGATTTTTATGGTTTTAATTTATGTATGAAATTGTCTTTATTAACTAAGTAATTATTGGATTAAGTAAAATTATTTATTAATAGTTTGTAATTTTATAAGAATTGAAGTGGAAGTTGAAAGTAATGATGTTGAAAATACATAAACACAAAAACAAAGTAGAACTAGAGACATACATAAACTTAGTTAAAAAAATACAAGTGAACACATATAAACGTTGTTATTAAAGTTCAACTAAAAAACTCATAAACATAGTGAAAATAGTACAACTAAAAAATATAGTGAAAAGAGTACAACTAAAAACGCAAGAAAAATAGTTAAAAGAGTAAAACTAAAAGGATAACATAATATTATTTATGAAGATTTTAGCATCCAGCCTGATATTTAGGAAGATGCAGACAATGCTTATTGTTGTGTCGTTCACCTCTGCAGTGGCCATAAAGCTTTGGTAGATCTGGATCTCTTCGAGGATCATCTGTATCGGTATGAATTATGCTAGATTCAGGTTGACTTCTCAACTTTCTATGCAATTCAGGATTTGGCAACCAATTTTTAGAAATTGTTGATGTTGGCCAGTATGCTTTATTTGGGAGATACTTAAACTCACAACTTTAACATATAAATGTTATGCATAGTGTGCAGGCTATAGTAGTCATCGACATATAAGTATGGGTCAACATTAACATGCATACTTGCAGCAACATCGTGAGCACATAAGAATCTAAAAGCTTGAAATGGACCACAATCACACCATCTTCTATTGAGATTACCAATGTATGTGGTAGAATTACCTCCCTTATGTGGTTAAACAAGTTCTTGGAAAACGAAATCAGAATTAAGTCTAGAGAAATTATGGACAAACATTGATGTCGCATGTGTTTGATTCTTTTGCAATGCCTTCTCTAAATATGGAGCCTAATTTCTCCCATCGGTAATCATGACATCTATTTGTGCACTTTTGTCTGCCCAACCTTTACCCAACCTGAAGTAACTCTCCCTAACAATACTTGTTATTGGGAGATATCGAGTCCCTTTTAGCATAGAGTTGATACATTCGTCAAGGTTGGTAGTCATATGATCGTAACGTCGACCCTCAACATCATATACTTGTGACCATCTCTCCCTAGGGATTTCAGCAGTAAAGTTATACACATCATCTTCGTATATTCTCAAATTTTCTAGCCGTGCATAGAAGTATGGTCGTAGTAAAGTATACCCTAAAAAATAGTAAAAATTGTTATTGAAAAATACAAAAAGAAGAACAAAAATGAAGCAGAAATAATTAATGTGAAATGACATATTAGTTACCCACGTTGATAATCTCTTTTTTGATCTTTTTTTGTTTAAACCTATTTATAGCATTAGATACAATATGACATATACAATATGTTGGATATACATGGGGAGACTTTCATATACTTTTCGGTCTAAAAATTATGCTTAATAACTAAGGCGGTCGATCTAAGATAATGCAAACCCCATCTTGAGTGACAACATGGGAATGCAAGTTGGAGAGAAAGAAATTCCAAGTTTCCTCTGATTCATTTTTAACGATGGCGAAGGCAATGAGGAAAATATTTCTGTCACCATTTTGTGCAACGACTATCATCAAGACGTATATGTAGAGCCCAAATAGAAAAGTCCCATCGACTTGAATCATTCGTTTGCAAAATTGAAAGCCTTTAATAGCCTAATTAAAAGCCACGAACCAACCACCAAAAATTCTCTTTCTAGGGATAACTTCTCCTGAAGCATGATTATAGGAAGAGTATAGTATCTAACAATGGTTCTAAGGATGAAAAATTTCATTGCTTGCAGTAAACGTGATAGCTCATTATATGATTGATCCCAATAACCATACAACAAGACCCTTGCTTTCTTTTTAGCCATCCATGTCTTGTAGTAAGTTATAATATAACAAAATGTATTACAAATGGATGTCATTAACACTGAAATGGGTACTCTTCGATTGTTTTGACCAAAATCTTGACATACGAGCATATGACATCTAAATGTAATTATTTGTGGGCTTGTGTCAATGAGCTCATTGTACATGCTTGTTGTGCATTGAACCTTGTGACTTCCCACAATATCTTCATTTGTAGGTATGATATTCATATCCTCAAGTTACAACCAACATCATGGTGTATACACCTTACGAAATATGTCTTTTGATCAGACTTCGCGACATAGAATTGAAGATGAGCTTTGATGCAGCACTCATTGATTGCTAGTTGTGCCTCCTTTTTTGTTTCAAATTGAGACCCAATTGTTAGCTCAGATAATCATTCATATGAAGAACCCCAGTGGGCAACACATATCTCTGGAATATCATAGATTTCAAGATTTCACATAGCATCGTAGTTAATGTCATGCATTGCAACTGGATGATGATGCCGATGCAAATCATGTTGAGGCATTTTAGGTTTAGGGTATGTTTGTGCCCAAACATTTGGAGCATTCTGTAATCTTTGACATCGTGAAATATCTGTCTCTCATACATCAGGCTCAATATCCAAACATTGTCCCTATGAAGCAGCGTCAAAAAGATCGGAATCACCAACTAATGGTTTGTCGTCATCTTCTATCACTAGAATAAGATCTTCATCATCCTCATTAAACTTAGCAAGGCTTTTATCGAACCGTCCAATAATGCTTTCATTAGCCGATGTCGATGAGTGGTAAAATTGTATTGACGTAGTGCTCTTCGATTTCATCATGGTCGTCCATCTTCGTCTACATTTTGTTATTCTTGATCCGATGTACTAAACATCACTCCATCACTTTGGTTTCCAAATTCGGGTGAAAATAATGGAGTATTCAAGGTATTTGACGCCATCATTAATATCATTGACTCAAATTACACACCGAAATCACCACAAGATTAACCGTATAGAACAAGATCCCATGGACCACTTACACTGTTATCTTGTGTCAAAAATTATTATGAAGGTGGCACTTCATCCCACGAACCTCCTACCTACTCCACTCGACTCTCCATCGAAGCTTAATATGTAGGATATCCACCATAACTTGCTTGAGATGGAAAATAAACCCCGAAAGCATAAGATAAAGATGCTAATGAAGATGATGATTTCTTGGCATATTTTGCCTTCATTTCCTCTAATTCTACCCTCTTAGTGTTGTTAAGTATAGTTTCCCATTTACTTCGTAATTTTGGAGGTAGGAAGAAACTGTGAAATCAAAATCTTCAGGTTGAATCTCTGAACTATTAGGCAAATGCAAATGCCTCTAATTCCATTGTGTTTTGTATAGAGCATGCTTTGTCGGTCAATTTTCCCTATGCTTCGTATCAAATTTATGGAATTCGTCCATGTTATATATCAACATTTTCATCGGTTAATGAAACCCAAATTGTAACACTCATTTCTCGTATATGTTTCTGTACACAAGTCACATATGTCACATAACTTTTAAAACATTCCGCTTTTGAAAACCAGTAAAATTTTGTTTTTATTCAGAAAAATTTTAATTTAATAATAATAAAACGTTCATTAACTTTTAATATATTCACAAAACTTAAAGTTTGAGCATATTAAATTTTACATCATCATAAGTCAAATACATTTCAGAGAATTATCATAAGTCTATTACATGCCAACTAATGACATCAAAAGTAGACATAATTGTCGTACAGTTACTGATGAGATGACTTGATTGGCGATGTCAGCTTCACTCCTTACTCAGCTCGTACTAATACCTAACCGTGAAATCAACATATGCTAAGTAATCACTTAGTGAGGCCTAATAATAATGAGGTGAATTTTAAAACATAAGTATATTATAACTATCAAAATACGAATTGAATATTACAACTCATTATAAATTCTGTGGTTTTTCACATATAGTGCCTATACAGTAATTCACAAACTCATTATGAATTACGTAGGTTGCACACATAGTATCGATACGGTAATTCACAAACTCATTATGAATTACTTAGGTTGCACACATAGTATCGATACGGTAATTCACAAACTCATTATGAATTATTTGGGTTGGACACATAGTGCCGATATGGTAATTCACAAACTCAGTATGAATTACGTGGGTTGCACACATAGTGCTGATACGGTAATTCACAAACTCATTATGAATTACGTGGATTGCACACATAGTGTCGATACGGTAAATACTACATATTCTTTAAACAAAATGCATCTATGACTATCATAACATATAAGCACATAATAATGCCTCACTATTATGCCCAAAATGTAGTCCGACTATTTGACGACTTTATCCTTGCCTTTCTGTTTGCTTGACTCAGTAGCTTGATTACGATCTACACAATCATCCATAATCACACATTCAAATATGATGTTAGTATACTTACTAACATTTATCCAAATTAATAATTCTTAAAAGTAATATAAATTTCTAATTCTATTAAAATTCACCCTAACTTAACATTTCAGACTGAATAGTATCGATACCCCTCCTATGGTATCAATACTTCTATTCTATGTTATTGATACCCACTTCGGTATCAATACCATTTTAGCAATTTGGAATTTTATTTCTGATTACGGTATCGATACCTTCCTATTGGTATCGATACCTACACTTCAGTATCGATACTTCTTTAAATCGGTATCGATAATGTTCATCTTAATCATCAAATTTAACCTTATAGTATCGATACTGTTCTTCCAGTATTGATACCCTTCCCCAGATTTTACCTCTTTTACTTCAAATTTTACACAAATTTCACCTAAATCTCTTACTCTTATTTCCAACCATACCATTAAACTCATTATCACTTGTCCCAACTAACTTACTTCCATAAATTTCTTTATAACATCCAAAATCTCCAAAGCACACTCAAAACTAAGAATCGCACCCAAATTTCAAACACGTTTTCAAACACTTCTAAGGTTCCAAATCTCTTATTTACCTCTTTGACAACCCAAATATGCCTTTAAACTCCAATAACTGACCTTATTTCATCAAATCACTTAAAAACCTATTTTATTAAATCTCTAATAATTCACTAATCTCTTGGTTTTATTCACTCTTAAGCTTTCCTTAAGCTTCTCAGCTTTACCATTTTCCCCTTATCCCCTTAATAAATATCCCAAATAAAAAATGAATATTAAATTCATTTCCTTCTGAAAGACCATAATGCCCCTCCATTTCTTCCATTTTTATTAATAGGTCTTAAACATAATTTCTTAAATAAATCCTTGTACTTTTCAATTTATTCAAATTAACCCACCAAATTTTAAATCATTTCACTATAGTCACTGACCTGATGTTTGAAGTATTACAATTCTCCCCCTTAAGGAAATTCGTCCTCAAATTTTAAAATATACCTGATACAAAGAAGTGTGGATATTGCCTCCTCATGTCCTCATCTCTTTCCCAAGTAGCTTTCTCTACTTTATTATTTTTCCAAATTACTTTAACTAGCGGAATCTTCTTGTTACGTAGTTATTTGATTTCTTTAGCCAAGATCCGCATTGGATCTTCTTCGTAAGTCAATTTTAGTCGGATCTCTATTTTCTCTGGTGTGATGATATGTGATGGATCTGATCGGTACTTCCTAAGCATTAACACATGAAAAACATTATGGATTTTGTCCATATCGGGAGACAAAGCTAACTTATAAGTTACTGGTCCGACCCTTTTTAAAATCTCATAAGGTCCAATAAATCTCGGACTCAGTTTCCTTTTGCGCCCAAACTACTTTCTTCCAAGGCGATACTTTCAGAAATACTTTATCTCCCTCTTGATATTCAATCTCTTTTCTCTTTAAATCAACATAAGACTTTTGTCGATCGGAAGTTATCTTAAGATTATCCTGGATAACTTTCACTTTATCTTCTATTTCTTTCATTAAATCAGGCCCAATTAGATCTCAATCTTTTAACTCAAACCAATTTAATGGTGTTCTACACTTCCTCCCATACAAGGCTTCATACGGGGCCATCTTAATACTCGATTGGTAATTGTTATTATAAGCAAATTCCGCTAAAAGCAAATATTTTCCAAGATCATTTGAATTCTATCATGCATGCCCTTAGCATATCCTCTAATACCTATATAGTTCGCTCTAAATGCCCATCTGTCTGCGGATGAAAAGCCGTGATAAAATTCAATCGTACCCAATGCCTTGTGTAAGGACTTTCAGAATCTTGAAGTAAACCTTGGGTCTCAATCAGGTACTATCGATACAGACACTCCATGCAACCAAACTATCTCTTTTATATACAATTCCACATATTTATCCATCGAGTAATCTACTTGAACTGGAATAAAATGAGCTATCTTGGTTAATCTGTCCACAATTACTCATATTAAGTCATTTTTATTGGGTGTCAAAGCTAGTCCTGAAACAAAATCTATAGTAATTGCTTCTACTCAGGAATGAACATCAGTTGTAGTAATCCGAAAGGCACTTGATGTTCAGCTTTCACTTGCTGACATGTCAGGCATTTTGTAATAAACTCTTATATAACTCTTTTCATGCAGACCACCAATAATGACTCTTCATATCCTGATACATCTTATTTCCGCCTGGATGCATAGTCAAAGGACTATAATGCACCTTAGAGAGAATGTCTTTCCTCAGTTCTTCATTATCTGGAATACAAAGTCTTTCACGATAATATAAACATCCATCGGTCCTGATTTCAAAATCTTTGCTCTCATTTTTTTTACTTGTGCAATTTTTGCCAAACATTTTCCATCTTTTCCTTGCAATTCTGTTATCCAATCCAACAACATCGGCTTTAAATTAAGCTCAACAATCAAGGTACCATCTTATTTTAGTGATATACGTGCATCCAAAGCTCGTAAAACTGTAAAAGTCTTTCAGCTAATTGCATCAGCTACCACATTAGCCTTCCCTGGATGATAATCGATGATCACATCATAATCTTTAAAAGCTCGATCCATCTTCTCTGCCTCAAGTTCAATTATTTTTGAGTCAACAAGTACTTTAGACTTTTGTGATATGTACAAATATGTCACTGCTCACCATACAAATAATGACTCTAAGTATTCAAAGCAAACACGACCGCTGCCAATTATAATTCATGTGTCGAGTAATTTTTCTCGTGAGACTTTAACTATCTCGAGGAATAGTCCAACTCTTTCTCTTATTGCATAAGCACACATCCCAATCCATTATGAGATGCATACTAAAAACTACAAAATCGTTACCTGACTCAGGTTTTACAAGTATTGGTGCCTCTGTTACAATCCTCTTTAACATTTCAAAACTTTCTTGACATTTCTCCGACCAAACAAAAGACACATATTTCCTCAGCAATTTAGTTAGCGGTGAAGCTAACATCGAAAAGTTCTTCACGAACCTTTGATAATAGCCAGCAAGCCCCAAGAAACTCCAAACTTCAGAAACATTCATTGGAGTTCTCCAATCCACTATAGCCTAAATCTTTTTAGAATATACTATTATGCCTTCTGCGGAGGCTATATAGACAAGAAAAGCAATATCTGCTAACCAGAATTCACATTTGGATAGTTTGGCATACAACTTCTCCTCTCGAAGAGTCTAAAGAACAATACAAAGATGAGCATCATGCTCATCTCTTGACTTTGAATACACCAAAATATTATCGATAAACACTCATTTCTTGTATATGTTTCCGTACACAAGTCATATATGTCACATAACTTTTAAAACATTTTGCTTTTAAAAAACCAGTAAAATTTTGTTTCTATTCAGAAAAATTTTAATTTAATAATAATAAAATGTTCATTAACTTTTAGTATATAAACAAAACTTAAAGTTCGAACATATAAAATTTTACATCATCATAAGTCAAATACTTTTCGGAGCATTATCATAAGTCTATTACATGCCAACTAATGACATCAAAAGTATACATAGTTGTCTTATAGTTACTGATGAGGTGTAAGCTGTAATCCTTACTCAGCTCATACTAATACCTACATGTGAAATCAACACATGCTAAGTAATCACTTAGTGAGGCATAATAATAATGAGGTGAATTTTAAAACGTAAGTATATCATAACTATCAAAAATACGAATTGAATATTACAACTCATTATAAATTCTGTGGTTTTTCACACATAGTGTTAATACAGTAATTCACAAAATGATTGTGAATTACATAGGTTGCACACATAGTGACGATATGGTAATTCATAAACTCATTATGAATTACTTAGGTTGTACACATAGTATCGATACGGTAATTCACAAACTCATTATAAATTATTTGGGTTGCATACATAGTGTTGATATGGTAATTCATAAACTCATTATGAATTATGTGTGTAACACCCACAACCCGTATCCAAGCCCGATGTGTCACATTGGCTTTTCAAAACATTACTTTTACAAAAGAATGAAGAATTTCAAATTTATTAAAATAATGGATTTACAAAACATATCAGAGTGTATACTATTCAAATATCTTAATTACATGCCAACTATATACATTAAACAAAATACACACTAATCATTTCTTTTCTGATATGATCTTCGGAAATGAGAGTTTAACATGTCTTGCTCCATTTCGCTTATCTTCTCGCTTTCCGAAACCAACGTGTGAAACACTCACACGCTAAGTCTATGACTTAGTGAGGCATATCAAACATATAATATTAACTATAACCTCTAACAATGAATGCATGTTTCATACTATCATATCATACAACCTCATATCCACTTTCATAAAATAAATACATACATACACAAATATCATCATATCATATATGAGTGTTTACTATTTCATATTCTTATAATCATTTAATTGTACACCACCTAGGTTATATCACATTCTTCTGTCATCAATTAAGTCGTTTATTTACATAATTCCTAATCATATAATTATGTTCACAATTTCACATATATTATCTCTTATTTTCCTTATGTATCTATTTAAAGTTTAACCCATAACTTCTCGTTACATATTCTATATCATATTCTTGTATACTAATTTCTTATATTCTATTACTTCGTTTTTCACATAAATTTGTTACATAAACATATATTTGCATAACTTATTGTTATTTAATTCCCCTAACATTCTCATACGATTTCTTAGATCCTTATACTAAATTTCATATCACTTAATAATTTAACAAGGTTAGATCATAGTTCTATTTAAACATATAAACCTTCCTACACAACTTATCTATTATACTCTTATACTTATTTATATACATGTTTCCTAGTTAATATACTATTTACTTTATCTCAATTTTCATTAATCATATAGTCCACCACCTTATTGCCTATATATATATATATACATACTTATAGAGTTCACTATATTTTTAATGTAATTACTTATAACATATCATATAAGTTTATTATATTCTCTTATGTTTAAATATATCACACCAATATACTTCACATAGAAACTATAACATTTGTAATAAATGAAACTCATACGGTTATATCCAAGTACTTAATCACATATAATAATCATATTAAGTTTATTTATTTTATCTCTTTATTATCCCATGTACACTTTGGAGAACTAAAGATACGTGAGTTCACTGAGGTTGTGCACTTATGCTGTCACCACATATCGTATAATTCCCACTAGGGGCACTTAGAATTTGTCCCGAATGACCACTATATCCCGAATGACCACATATCATATATGTCCCGAAGGACCACTCCTTAAGAACCATATACATAATACAATGGACCAAATAAGTGTACTGAAGTACCACATATATGTTCCACGGAATTACATATATGTCCTGAAGGACCACGTAGAACCCTTGACTCTTGGCATGTCAACTATACATCTAGCTCTTAATTCTCATACATGGACATTATCTTTTATGATAGTTCATTTCACTTGTTTCACATAACATTTTCATATGCACATGAAATCACTTAGCTTATTTTTCACACGACTCATGTCACATATTCACATCACATAGGCACATAGTCTCTTACACATAATACATTTCCATTTAATTTACATTTCTCATATAATCACATAGCCCATTTCACATAATTTCTTATGTTCATATCATATAACTTATATAATCACATGAATTATTTATATTAATTCACATGATTTATTACACTAATATGTATGCACACATATCATATAGCGTAGGCAATAACCAAATGCACACATATATCATGTCAAATATATGCTCATATTAATGCATTCATGCATTCTACTATAGAAAATAGACTTGTCACAAGTCTTATTTCCATTATACTTCATATACTAACTAGTATGCACTCACCTGGCCTCACTAGTTAATATTGTTCTCTTATTTTTTTTTCCTTGATGCCTAATACTTGTCGATTAATCTGGACTTTGCTCTCGATTGATATCTACACAATCATACATATAATATACATATCAATATTCCAAATGACATACTCTAATCTTTCATTTCTTAACTAAAAGGAAAGACAAATTTCATTTCTTGTTTAAAGTAGGTATTGGTACACTCTATAGGGTATCAGTACATCCCTTAACTGAGGTATCGGTACCCTACCTAGATATCGATACCCATATTGCATTCTGTAAATTTTTCATTTTAGATGGTATCGATACCTTCCTTAAGGTATCAGTACCCCTTGGTATCGATACAGTTCTTCATGTATCGATACCCTTTGAATGTCTTCATAAATTTTACTCTTGAGGTATCGGTACATGTTGAATGGGTACCGATACCCCTTGCCCAGAAATCACTTCCTAAGCCCGAAAATTACTTCATTTCAACTCAAATGCTTCATATTTCATCCCCTTTTATATTCTTAACTTACCTACACATCCTTAAACTCATTATACTCATTTTCACATCTCTAACCTCAAAATCCTATCATCTACATGGAATTCAAGAATCGTACCAATTTCTCCACTTGTTCTAAATTTAATTATATCACTTCATATCTCTTAATTTAACCATGGACAAGTCAAATTTAGCCTTCAATTTAACTTATCAACTATTCTTCAGATTTCATTTAAAACTCTTTAACTTAATCTCTCATAACTCTTTCATTCTTTATTTTAAAGCTAACTTAAGCCTTCCTTAGTCTTAATTAGCACTTAAGAATCATAAACCCAATTTAAATTCAATGAATAATTAACCAATAAGAGAACTCACCTTATCAAGCTTGGTTCCACGTTTGGAAGAAAGAAGAATATGAAGAGAATTCTGGAACTCCCCTTTTTCTCTTGTCCTCACCCCAGATGTAATATATATATCCTATCCAAAAAAATTATCTTGGTGGTCAAATGACCATTTTGCCCTTCAATATTTTCATATCTACCAATCAATCCTCATAAATAAAAAATCTAATTAAATCCTTAACTTTCAATTTTCATACTTTGATCACGAACAAAACTTCCATTTTAGTCCCTAACCTGGTTTTTGGGATGTTACAATGTGGGTTGCACACATAGTGTCAATACGGTAATTCACAAACTCATTATGAATTACGTGGGTTGCACACAAAGTGCCGATACGGTAAATACAACATATTCATTAAACAAAATGCATCTATGACTATCATAACATATAAGCACATAATAATGCACTCACCTGGTTTGCCTCACTATTATGCCCAAAATGTAGTCCGACTATTCGGCGACTATCATTTCCTTTCTGTTTGCTTGACTCAGGAGCTTGATTACGATTTACACAATCATCCATAATCACACATTCAAATATGATGTTAGTATACTTAATATTTATCCAAAGTAATAATACTCAAAAGTACTATAAATTTCAAATTCTATTAAAATTCACCCTAACTTAACATTTAGATTGAATTATCGATACCCCTCCTATGGTATCGATGTTTCTATTCTATGGTACCGATACCCACTTCGGTATTGATACCATTTTAGCATTATAGAATTTCATTTTTGATTACGGTATCGATACCTTCCTCTTGGTATCGATACCTATACCTCAGTATCGATACTTTTTTAAATCAGTATCGATATTGTTTATCATAATCTTCAAATTTAATCTTATAGTATCGGTACTGTTCTTCCAATACCGATACCCTTGCCCATATTTTACCTCTTTTACTTCGAATTTTACACAAATTTCACCTAAATCTCTTACTTTTATCTCCAACCATACCATTAAACTCATTATCACTTATCCCAACTAACTTACTTCCACAAATTTCTTTATAACATCCAAAATCTCCAAAGCACACTCAAAACTAAGAATCACAACCAATTTCAAACATGTTTTCAAACACTTCTAAGGTTCCAAATCTCTTATTTACCTCTTTGACAAGTCAAATATGCCTTTAAACTCCAATGACTGACCTTATTTCTTCAAATCACTTAAAAACCCATTTTATTAAATCTCTAACACTTCACTAATCTCTTGGCTTTATTCACTCTTAAGCTTTCCTTAAGCTTCTATATCACTTAAGGTTTCAAAACCAAACCATAGCCGAAAGGAAAAACCAACTTGAAGGAAATCTTATCTTTGCTATAGAGGGCACGGGGACAACGGGAAGAAGAAAAGAACAAAGTTTCAGCTTTTACCATTTTCCCTTATCCCCTTAATAAATATCCGAAATAAAAATGAATATTAAATTTATTTCCTTCTAAAATACCATAATGCCCATTCATTTCTTCCATTATTACTAATAGGTCTTAAACACAATTTCATAAATAATTCTTGTATTTTTCAATTTATTCAAATTAACCCACCAAATTTTAAATCCTTTCACTATAGTCATTGACCCGATGTTTAGGGTATTACACAAATTATTGCAAAACTCGATCGACGGCATGGATCTCAACAATTGTGAAATAGAGCAACGGTGTTACGGCATATCACGCCTCTTCTCCTTGAAAAAAGAATTGTGGTAAACACTGTTGGATCTCCGATTCAAAATACGAAAACCAATTAAACTGTAAAAATATTATGTTGGTATAGTTAAAGAATCAATATTATAAATATCAATGTTAATGGAAAAATTAATAATATTTACCGCATGTCTATTGGCGATATCGATCCTCATCCGAATATCTAATTTGGTTACACCCAACAACTTTGTATCCATTATTCGGTGTCGCTATCTAAACAACATAATAAATACAAATTAACAACTACATTATTTATTGTAATTTTTAAAATATTTTAATAAATACTATAAAATTTCAATACTTTAAATATAGAAATTTACCTTGCGGTGAGAGGAAACTCAATAAAAGCGAATGTAATAGGCGTAAAAAAGGGAGACGATACCACGCTCATGATTTGAGTAAAACTAAACAACCCGCTACATTCGTTTTTTTGTCCTCTAACCACTATGGTCGTCTTGCAAAGTTGACAATACAAAAAAAGCCAAAATCACAAAACCATGACTATATTGGCGACATATAAGGAAATCTTCCAATACCAGAAGATATTGGGTGTGCACCAAATTCCCCAATTTATCTGGTAACAAGATCCCTCCAATAAACGTCATAAGATATGTTCGGGGCTGCATATTTCATCTCTTGCTTGGTTGATTGTTTATCTACTCTAAATTCTTTTTCTAGTCACGTCATCCATATCCGCATCCCATTGATGACATTGATTGAATTCCCATTTCCCAATAAATCATAAATAAGCCTATCTCACGCATAATTTTTGCGAAGAACCAATGGCATACCATTAATCGGAATGCCAAGTTGATACGCGGCATCTTCTAATGTTATGGTCACTTCACTACAAGGAAAATGATACATATAAGTTTTAGGCCTCCAACGTTCAATCAACGCCGATATCAATGCCAGTATCACCTTAAAACCATAAAGAAATGTCATTAGATACAATCTAAATTGTTGAAGATAAATCACAATCCATTCATGTAGCTCTTTATTCGTCATTCGTCATTCCTCGATGATGAATGCCTCGTTCTTCTTGCTACAAATATAAAATTATAAAAATAATTAATAAAATTATATAATAATTAATATTATAATTATAATTATAATTTTTACAAAAAAATAAAATAAATAAATTTTATCGTAATCAACTTAGTCGAGGAAATATGAGTATCATCGAGACGTAACATTTCTTTTATAGAGGTAATTTCAACACAAAATCCTCAACAACAAAGTTTTTAATCTCAATAGAATTTTTCTCAAGTAAATAATCAAAACAACCCAAACATCTATTTATATTACACCACCCAACGGCTATAAACAACTAGTTTTTTCAAAATTCAAATATAGTCGTTGGAACTCGTCACAATGGCTATAAACATCTATTTATATTACTTTTTTAAATCTGTTTTATTAAGTAAAAACATTTTTTATTGGGACTCTATAATACCCCAAATTTTGACTAGTGACTAAAATGAAATTTTTGAAAGTTTAGTACCTAAAGTATATTGTTTAAAAAGTTTAGGGACCTAAAATTTAATTTTAAAAAAGTTATAGATTTTAGTTTGTAAATGAATGGTTTGGCTTAAAACGAGGATTTTTGTGAGAATTATATTTTCGGTACAGAATTTGTGTTGAAAGCTATAAAGCGATAAAGTTCGGTATTGAAATCGGATAATCGGATCAAACCAGAGTTTTATGAAAATTTGAAGGATGTTAGAAAATGGTTCGAAATATTATTTCCATATTTTAGATCAAATAAATTTAGCTTAGAACAATGTACTTTTTTAGATTTGATCGAATAGTGGAATTTTAGTGACTAAAATGCAATTTTTAAAAATTTTATGGCCAAATTAGAAATTCAAAACCAAGTTGGTTCATCTTTGACCAAAGAATATTTTAATGGAGAATATGGTAATGAATTTTGGTAAATTTTAAGATTCATTAATGGCAAAAATTGAAATTATCAATAATTGAATTTTAAAATTCAATTAAATTGGTTATATTGTCATGTGTATTAGAAAATGTCTAGAAAATTTTAGAATTCTTCTTCCTCCATCAGCTGCTTCCGTGAACCCCTTCAAGGTAAGAAAAATTTTCTTTTCATTTTTTGAGCTATTTTAGTAAGATTTTGAAAAAAGTTGTGAAATAGAAAATATTCTACATCAAATTCTCTATTATTTTGTACCAATATTTCATGGTGAATATGCTTATATGTTGAGATTGACATTTAGGATTTATGTAAGGTTTTGTGGTTTTGAAGAATTGATTAAGGATTTTTATGTTTTCGATGTTGAAGATTAATTTTCAAGCATGTGTGTGATGTTTAAAATCATGTGTAGAGCTTTGTATAGGATTCAACCATACCTATGGTTTTAGGATATTGGTTGAATTTTGTTTAATTTGATGTTATTATGGTTATAATAGCATGAATTTGATGTAAGGAAGTTGTATTCATGCTTGAAATTGAATGGAAATCAAGTCCTAGTCTACTAAGGGTATTCAGTCATAAGAAAGAAATTAAGGGGAAAATATTGAAAATTTTCCTATGATTTAGAATTGATATTGGAAGTTTTCTATGTGATTTGGAGATCAATTTGGATTAATTTGGAAGCTTGAAATAGAAAAAGGGGCCAATTTATAAGTATTGAGAATTGTGGGACATTATAGCATGAATGTGAGATTTGGAGTATTCAATGATAATATTTAGTATTAAGAATGTTGGAAAATTAAGTCGTAAAGTTGGTTGGAACCAAATTGCAAGTCCAAGAAATATAGGGACTTGATTTCAAGTTTTTAAATGTTAAAGTACATTTTGAGTAAAATAATACTATTTATATGTTGATTTTTAAGTTTAAATGTTGAGTTGGGATCGAATTCCAAGTTTATCAAATTGGGTGGTTGAAATTGAAAAGTTTAAGAAAGTTTAGGATATAAATTTGCAAGCTTTTAAATATTTAAGTGTTGATTTGAATATTTTATTAAGGTGTTGGAAATTTTATGTGATTAATGTGACAAGACCATAATAATGATAGCCTATTATGAATTTAATGGGAAGTTACGGTGAATTATAGAAAGAATTCATAATTAATGGATTGATTGTGCAATTAGTAAAAGTTGAAGGGTTGATAACAGAAATATATATTTTTGGAATTTAAGGAAATATTTTGAGAAGTTTGAAATTTTGATGGGAGTACGACTTAGTTTTATATTGATTCAAGTATCGATTTTATTTTTATCGAATTTTATATTTATGCTTAGATTATGTTAGTTTAATACTAACATATACTTTGAATATTTTATGTTATTATATGACATCGTCAGACCTCAATAAATATAGTGATTCAAGTAACCCGAAAAGAAGCAAAAAGTGTGGAAAATTGAGAAGATTATCAAGGAGGATATTCGACAGGAAGGCAAAGGTGAGTGCATTCAATTCGTGTTTGTGTTATTATACAATATTGGCTTGTGATGAGCCAGTGAATGAGTTACGAAGGTAAGAAGTGACTCCTAAGATTATATGAACTGTGATTCTAGCCGAAAGGTTCATTTATTAAGCTTACAAAATTATGAAATTAAGCTAAGGATGCTAATTAAGGAAAATTGTCTAGAAATTAGAATTTGAACAACGAGTTTAAAAATTCACCACAAATTATACAGAATATATTAGAGGATGCTCTCCATACCGTTAGATTTGTATATTAGTCTATCTTTGTTTAAAATAGACAGTGCCTAATTTCGAGGTGTACATAAAAAGATATGAATTTTTATTCAGTGATAGGTCATAAAACAGGGCAGAAGATTCTGCTGAAACAACTTCTATCAGTCAACTTTGAAAATTTGTTATAAATTTTACAAGTAAAACTAGACAGAGTGCCTTATATGGTTAGATTCTTATTCGAGTCTAGTTTTCATTAGTGCAAATAGAATAATTTTTCAGTATATTTATTAATACATAATAATATTTGTTTGAAGGTAGTGCAAGCTGCCATAACATAGAGTTTCGATAAATTACATATTGAAAGTAGTGGAAGGTAAAAGATATAAATCTAAAGTTTAGTGAGACTTATATTTTGATTTAATAATAATAATAATAAAGTGTTAAAGTGGGCACAATTTGTTTGTTTGATTATTATAGTCGAGGACGACCTGCGATAAGTCAACGTCATTTTATTTTCTAATTTGATTTATAAATTTTAGTATGAAATATTTCTATAAATTTATTTTCAAGTTTTATGAATGATTTTGGGTATGAATTGCCCAAATATGATATTTATGATGATGAATTCTAAATATTTATAGTTATAAGATGATTTTCAGTTATCAGATGATTTTCAGTTATCAGATGATTTTCAGTTATCAGATATTTTACAATTATCGTATACAAATTAATAAATTATTTTATGATGATAAATATAAACCCATTGTATGTTACATTGAGAGACATAGGTACATTTGGCATGCCATTAAGTGAGTACTTATCAGTTCAGCTTTGATACATTCGTGTATCAATGTTCAGTTATCAATTTAGCTTTGGTACATTCGTGTATCAATGTTCAGCACCGTTGGTTCTCATTCAGGTTATGATAGCACTGAAGTGCATTATATCTCAGTTTCAGTTATAATTTGGCACCGTGTTGTGCCTAGTGCGTACCTTAAACTCAAGTACCTTATATTCTTTTACATATATATTGGGCTATAACAATAAATGTGAAAGTTATGATAGTAAATGTGAAAGTTAATAGAATTGGAAAGAAAATATTGAAATATGTTCGAATGAAACGAACAAAAGTTATTTATGATATTCGATGTTGACTTGAATTTTGATAAAATAATGAGATGATGATTTTTCAGGTTTTCAGAAGGAAAAATGACTTGATTAGCCGGGTTTGAAGTTTTAGTGTTTTTATTTAAATTATAGTTGATTACTTATATTTTATGTTTTAGTTATATTTCTACCTCACTATGTTTTACATAGTGTGTGATGATTTTCATTCGTAGGCTCGAATAAAGTAAAGGTCGTGAAGTGAGGAGCTTGCCAGCATCTTATGCAAAATCAAACCCACCGACAGTATTAGTAAGACATCATAACTTTGACTTATTATTGGCATGTACATTATATTTGTTGGGTTACTTTATCAAATTTATTTTAAAAAGGGTTTGTAATAGTAATTAGAGTTATTTTTTTTTAGTTTTATCTAATTTTATTATTAATCGTATTTATGAGGGAATAAGAAAAATGTTATATTTTAAATGGTTTAAAATCAATCGGTATTAGGCGGTTGTATTTGGGTATAAAACAACATTGTAATGTCTAATTACTGATTGAAATCATGTTAATTTTCAATGATCAAACAATATTTTATAAATTTATATGATTAAGGAAAAAGTTTTTAAACTTAAAATGGAAATTATAAAATGAAACAAAATTTTTAAATATTTAAGTTCAACAAATGTAAGTTGAATTGATGTGACATATGTGACTCGTATTACGAGATATATATAGGCTAAGAATGTTACAGACTCGTAACGTGGGGATATATTAAATAAATTTGACCCGCGAGACCCACACCTGAGAATATTACAAAATAATATCTCATGAAACTTGTCAGACTGACGTGACGAGTTCCATGAACACTATAATAAATTATTGTAGTACCCACAATAAAAATATAGTTGTCCTATAGGGTTAAATAATGGACCCACTTGCATTATTTCAATAATTCTGCCCGATAATGATACATTTTTACTATTTAAAAATAATGAAAATTGGAAATATATTTTTGTATTAATGCTATATATACTTTTTAATTAAATTTAAATAAAATCATCATTTAATTATTTTTAAACTTAACCCACATTACAAACTTAAAACATAAATCAATCAGGATTGATTAATCGAGTTAGACGAAGTACTCAAATAAAAAAAAATGAGTGACAATATAAGAATTCCCTACAAACAATTTTTTATACAAATAAAAGTCATTAGTTTTATCGGAGAAAAATTAAAATTATAATAATAGTTTACAACTATAAGTGTAAATTAAACGCATAATTAAAATATTTCCTATAATAATTGACACAAAATTATCAACTTAAGATCATATAATGACCATATAAGAAAAATGTTGAAAACACATTTAAAAAAATTCGAACAAAATAAAGATACGAATAAATTTGACTACATCGGCAAACAAACCACAATAGGAGATCAAGTTATTGAAAAACCACCGATAATCGTGAATCAGAGTCGAGTGTCATGAAAAAAACTATCTCCAAACACAAACCGCATATCCAAATTCATCCAAGGGTCCAAAACAGTGCAGATCAACAAGATAACAGAAAACACCACTTTGATCAATCGAGACGATGTCAAATCCAACCCTAAAAAAATTAAACAAAAAAAAAGACCAAACGACCCATAGAAAAGATTGAAAACGTGTCAACATATAGAGAAGATCATGCCATAAAAGTAGATAGAATTGTACAATGAAACCAGAGTTATTAGAAATAAAAAAATAGACTGATATCAATCGAAAATCTTATTGATCCAAGCGGTAAGGACTAAGGAATCAGCCCTCAAATTTTGTTTCCATTAAGTAAATTCACAGTGACTGAGAGTAAAACTAACAAATTTTCATATTTCTCGGCAAAGGCACTTGTATATATATGGAGAGAATTTCCTTTAATAACAAATGCACCCAAAAATATTGAATGGTTCAAACATCTTACCATTTTCCCGAAGCCTCAAAATTCCTTCCCAAGCAAATCCCTTTAATGACTTTCCAGATTCTTTCATCCCATTATTTTTATTCTGTATATGCACATATATGAATAAAACAACATTTGCATTAATCATATTATTAGTATGAGCACTGAAACGTTAATGGAGAAACCGACGACTGGAAAATGTCGATGCAGAACCCAATCCTGGTACACTGTTTTCATCTCTTTCCTTTTATGGTTCACGCTCTACATGATTTACTTGTATTCTTCGTCTGTGACATATAGCAAGAGGGAATATAGTTTAACAATCAACAATGATACGGATGTTTTAGATTCTTCCGAGTCTTTTCGCCATGTTCTTAGAGATGACGAAACTGAGGATTCTTCTCGTGTTGGAGGTATTAATCTTGAAGATATTGTTGATGATGAGGACGAGACAGATTCCGAAACGGAGGAAAAACCTGTCGAGGACTTGTCTGAGGATGATGAAGTTTATCAGGTGATTCAGTCGTTGTTGACTGAAGAACAAAGTGAAACTGAACCTGTTGAGACCGAGATGAATTCCGGTAATGAAAACGAAGATGTAGCTGGTAATGAAGGGGTTAAAAACATGGATGAAGATGATAAATCGATGAAAGGCAAAAGAAAGGAAAAACATGCGACCACCGAACAAAAGAAAGGGAAAGCAAATGTTGCAGAAAGAAGAAGGGAAGACAATGCCGAGGATCGGGAGAAAGGGAAGGATGATCGTGTGGCGAAACGGAAAGTGGCTGCAAATCATTCAGAAAGACAGATGGGAGAGAATGTTGAAAATCGAGGCGCTAAAGGAAAAGGGGCTGCAAATGTTTTGGAACAGCAAAAGAAAGATAGTGCTGAGGATCAAGAGAAAAGGAACGAGGCAAAACGAAAAGAGACTGCAAATGTTTCGGATCGACAGAAGAGAGACAATGTCGAACATCGAGCGGCTACAGGAAAAGGGACTGCAAATGTTCTGAAACAGCACAGGGAAGACAATCCTGAGGATCAAGGGAAAAGGAACGAGACAAAACGAAAAGAGACTGCAAATGTTGAAACATTATCGGTTGTTAAGAACAAAACCGAGAGGACAGGGCATCCGAGGAGAGAAACCAGGAATAAACCTGTGGATTCATCTGACCCTGTCATGGAGAAAAGGAACGAGAAAGTTGTTGTGTTGCTGAGAATACCACAAGCTCGGTCGGATCCATGTTTAGGACGGTACATATACATTCATAATCTTCCCAGGAAATTTAACCAAGATTTACTTGAAACTTGCCAGTCGCTTAGTTTCTGGACAGATATATGCAAATGTGCATCAAATCTCGGCCTAGGTGCCTCTCTTCCTAGGGATGACAAGCTTTATTCAGGAACAGGCTGGTTTAATACAAACCAGTTCTTGTTAGAAGTCATTTTCCGTAACAGGATGAAGCAGTACAAGTGCTTAACTAAAGATCCATCGTTTGCTTCAGCGATCTATGTTCCGTATTATGCTGGCCTCGATGTCGGTCATTACCTTTGGGATCCTGATGGGTTTATGAGAGACTATGATGCATTTAATCTTGTCAAGTGGCTTGCATCAAGACCTGAATGGAAAAGAATGTGGGTGTAGAGATCATTTCCTTGTTGCAGGAAAGATTAATTGGGATTTCAGGAGAGACCCCAAAAACGAATCTGATTGGGGCAACGAGCTTCTGAATTTCGATAAATCGAGGAACATGCCAACATTGGTACTCGAGTCATGTCCATGGAACTACAATGACTTTGCGATACCTTATCCGACGTATTTCCATCCTTCAAGAGACAGTGAAGTGTTTCAATGGTAGGACAGGATGAGGAGACAGAAAAGACGATTCTTGTTCTCTTTTGCGGGTGCACGAATGTTGAAAATATTGGCAGTCGATGGCTGTTAAAATTGAATTCAAATGGGGTTGTTATTGAATTCAAATGGGGCTGCTTAGAATTCAAAGGTAGGTTGTCTAATTGTGTTGAAAATGGTAATGGTTAAATCATACAATTAGTCATTGTATTTTAGGGTAATTTCAAGATTAGTCCCTAAGTTTCAACTATAAATACCCTTACCCATTTAGCTTCAAAATCATCCCAAAATCATTTTCTTTCTCCCAATACTAGAGAGCTTTCTTGTGAGTAGTGAGTGTTTTGTAAACACCTGTAAATTTTCTCTCTTAGAAAAAGATATGCAGTAGTCCGGAGACATAAGCAAAATTGGCTGAACTCCGTTATCAATTTCGGGTATTATTTTTCCGCTTTTATTTCGCATTCTCACAAATCTGGTTATAGGGAAATTATTTGTACTCGTTTATTTCCCAACAACTGATAATCAGAGCTTTTGGTTGTGAATTTTGTACTTATTTTATTGAATTAACATTGGCTTGTGATGAGCCAGTGATGGAGTTACTATGGTAAGAAGTAACTTCTAAATTGTTATGTGATTACCATGTATGCATTAATACATAGAAATAGATGGATGCTATGTTATATGATTTATATGCTTAAGTGAAAATGCAACATATGATATATGTTATTTGACATGACATGCATGGTTACATGAAAGAAAGCTATGTGACTACATGTATATGTGAAAGAAGCTATAAGCTTATATGCACATGTGATATATGTGATATGAATTACATGAAATGATTTACATGAATACATGTATATATATATAATACATGTGATATGATATGAGATATATGATTACACATACATGTGGTATGTGACAGAAGAGAAAGAACAAGTGATACGAAATGTATAAATAAATGCCCATAGTATATGATACGAGAGCTATAGGTATAGTTGGCATGCCAAGAGTCGAGGGTTTTACCTATGTCTTTCGAGACATATGGACAGTATACCTATGTTCTAAGGAACATATGAACAGTTTACCTAGGTTCTTTGGGACCTATGGACAGTTGCCGAGGTTCTTTATGACCTCTGGATAGTTACCGGGGTCTGTGTGACCTCTGGATATGTCCTTCGGGACATTTATACGAGCTGTGGTGACAGCATTAGTGCACAACCTCAATGTACTCACATACCTCTATTCTCAATAATATACATGGGCAATGAAATTGAAAGACAAATGAAAGTGAAAGTGATAAAAGAAGGTAAGTTGCATGTGTGCATGACCTGATTGTATATTGTTATCATACCATAGATTCATGCATATTGATATGTAGTGATTCAATGATATGAATGCACATACATGAATTATATGTGTTATATGATGAGTATATGGTAAGTGGAAAGGAGTATTGATAGTGTTTGTATATGTATGTCTTTTATTTATATGAAATGATATATGGTTATATTATATGTTTTATATGCCTCACTTAGTCTATGACTTAGCGTGTAAGTGATTTACACGTAGGTACCAAGAACGAGAAGTGAAAGAATAGAAGTGGCAAAGACAGTATCACTACTAAAAGATCAGATCAGAAGTATTTGACAAAGTATGTATTTGGTTATGTATAAAGTGTTGGCATGTAATAAGTCATTAAGTACGAGCACTCTGATCAAGTCTTTATTTTGTTTTAAATAAAGTTTTAAATTTCCCGGGATTTTTCTTAAGAGTCAAGATTTGAAAAGTCAATGTGACACGTCGGACTCGTATCCGGGTCGGGTACGGGTTGGGCGTGTTACATTTAATGGTATCAGAGCTACGGTTTAGCCGATTCTAGGCTAAAAACGAAGTCAAAAGTGTTTTAAAAAGTATACATGCCAACGAAATAGTGAAAACTTCTGATCTGATAGAAAGTAAGTATACTGTTTTGCTAATAGAATGATATGATTGTATTTTATTAGATGTCTGGACAAGACAACTCCCGAGACGTAGCGGGAAATGATAGATTAGCTGAAGGTAGTAATTCACCTGCCCTGGCCAGGCAAGGTGAAGGACAGACACTTTCTGGAGTGCCTGTGCAAGACCAAGACGTTTTCTTTAGAACGTTAGACGCGGTGTTGATGCGTTTCCAATCTCCTGCTCCTTCCACTCCGAGAAGGAATATAGCAAAAGATTTAAAAGGATTAGGAGCTCCTGAATTCAAAGGTGAAGTTGAGGAGAGTCCTGTTGAAGCGGACTTTTGGCTCAATTACGTAAAGATTATGCTAGATGGACTTCATTGTTCTGATATGGAAAAGTTAGACGGAGTAGCTCCTTGCTTCGTGGACAAGCGAGAATATGGTGGACGAACGTTACTCTAAGAATGACAAGTGACCAAGTGACCTGGTTCTTGTTTTTAGAAGAGTTCAAACACAAGTATATAGGAGACCAGTTCATCAAGCAAATGAAATAAGAATTCTTGAATCTGAAGCAATTGGATCACACTATATATGAATATGAGTGTGAATTCAATAAGTTGAGTCGTTTTGCGGCTGAGTTAGTTCCAACAGAAAAAGATACATGCGAATGGTTTGTGGAGGGCTTACGCCCGAGATTAAAGGAGATGTTGATTGTGTTAAATCTGTCCTCGTTTCAAGAGGTAGTGAATCATGCAAAAGCTCTTGAAAGAGCTCAGAATGAACGTTATGGGGATCAAAGAGTTCAATCTTTTAAAAGAACGGGGCCTTCATCGAGTTTAGTATCACCCAAAAGAAGTAGAGATTCTGATTTTCGATCTCAAGCACGGTCAGAGTCGATGACATCCTCCGCTAGAGGATCAAGTCAGATGAGAGATAGACAGACTCAATTTGTAGAGTCTGGTGATGGAAGAGCACAATTGAGACATTGTCAGAATTGTGGAAGATATCATGGTGGGATATGTAGAATTAAATCTGGAGCTTGTTTCCGATGTGGGGAAATAGGACATTTCATGAGAGATTGTCCATTGAATGACAGAGAGCTTGCACAATCAGAACGATCTGTTTTGATGTCTCAAAGAGGTAGGGGTAGAGGTAGAGAAAGAAATCAAACAGAATCTTCTACTCAACAGGAGATGCGCTCCACTGCTAGAATATATAATCTTAATGATAATGAAGACTGTGAGGACCCAGAATTATTAGCAGGTATTTTTCGGTTGTATAGTAAATACGTTATGATATTGGTTGATTTAGGCTAGCATAATTACATTTGAACAGTAAATTGATGAGAGAAGTACTAATTTTAGTTATAAGTTAATTGTAGTAGTTTTATTGATATAAACCCATTAAGGTATAATGTTCAGGTATATAAGATTTGTGGTTACTTGAGTGGATTAAATAGCGTATGAGAACATGAGAAAATATATGGTTTAGTTATGCTATAAGGAAATCTTGATAATGAGGAATAAATAGAGAAAGATATGAGAATGATAGAGTTTAAAGAATCAAGTAGGATAAGTGTTATAAGTGGTGTTAGATTATTTATAGCATGAGTGAAAGAGATATGTATTGAGTAATTAAAGAGGACTGCATATAAGGATTGCTTCATATTGTTATAAAGTGAAAATTCGAGGACGAATTTTCTTAAGGAGGGGAGAATTGTAACATCCCAAACTAGGGGTTAGTGGCTAAATTGTAAAGTTTAAGAATTTGATGAATTAAGTAGAAGAATGGAATAATTCAATGATTTATTTGTAAATAATTCCTAAAAGTTGTTAGTAATTATTAAAGTAGATGAAGGGCAAAATGGTCATTGAACAATGATAATATTAAATATTAATAAATGGGTATTATAATATATGAGAGGTATGATTGAAGAGATAAGTTTTAGACTTATCTTCTTCATCTTCATCTTCTCTCAAACGTGAAGAGCCAGCTTGCAAAGGTGAGTTTCTTTGTTAGTTGATTATTTGCTAAATTTATGGTTGGGTTTTGATCATTAGATAATAACTAAGCTTAAGGAAAGCTTAGGTTATCTTAAGATTGAAAGATAAAGAAGTTATGAAAGATTAAAGAAAATGGGTTTTTAAAGGAAATTTTGGAAAAGAGTTAATAAGAGATTTTTAAGATGGAATTTGACTTGTCATCAAGAAGAATAAGAGATTTATGAAGTTAGAAAAGATTTATAACAAATTTGAAAGTTTAGTAAGATTCTTAATTTTAAGAATCTTGATGAAATATGGAAGATAAATATGATTTATATGGACATAAGTTGGTTTCAATAATGATAGTTGAGTTTAAAGTCATAATAGGGGATTAAAATAGAAGAATTGAATGAAGAATTGATGAATTTCGGGCTTGAAATGCAATTTCTGGACAAGGTGCATCGATGCACATTCATAAGTGCATCGATGCATTCCTTTAAAAGAAGAACATCGAATGCCTTTGATGCATCGATGCATAGATAATACATCGATGCATCCTTTTAAAATAAAAACATCGAATGCATTTTATGCACCGATGCACAAGTAGTGCATCGATGCATACCTTCATTGAAAGAGGAAATGGGCTTTTCTCTTAGCCTAAGAAGTGACAGTTTAGAATATATCAATTGGAATATTGATATGAATCTGTGTATTGTTATGTAGAGATAGAAAGTGATCCGTTTCAGGACAATTGAGGAATTAGAATCGAATTAAAGCAAAGCTAAGGTGAGTGCAATTTATTTTGTACTTATTTTATTGAATTAACATTGGCTTGTGATGAGCCAGTGATGGAGTTACTATGGTAAGAAGTAACTTCTAAATTGTTATGTGATTACCATGTATGCATTAATACATAGAAATAGATGGATGCTATGTTATATGATTTATATGCTTAAGTGAAAATGCAACATATGATATATGTTATTTGACATGACATGCATGGTTACATGAAAGAAAGCTATGTGACTACATGTATATGTGAAAGAAGCTATAAGCTTATATGCACATGTGATATATGTGATATGAATTACATGAAATGATTTACATGAATACATGTATATATATATAATAATACATGTGATATGATATGAGATATATGGTTACACATACATGTGGTATGTGACAGAAGAGAAAGAACAAGTGATACGAAATGTATAAATAAATGCCCATAGTATATGATACGAGAGCTATAGGTATAGTTGGCATGCCAAGAGTCGAGGGTTTTACCTATGTCTTTCGAGACATATGGACAGTATACCTATGTTCTAAGGAACATATGGACAGTTTACCTAGGTTCTTTGGGACCTATGGACAGTTGCCGAGGTTCTTTATGACCTCTGGATAGTTACCGGGGTCTGTATGACCTCTGGATAGGTCCTTCGGGACATTTATACGAGCTGTGGTGACAGCATTAGTGCACAACCTCAATGTACTCACATGCCTCTATTTTCAATAATATACATGGACAATGAAATTGAAAGACAAATGAAAGTGAAAGTGATAAAAGAAGGTAAGTTGCATGTGTGCATGACCTGATTGTATATTGTTATCATACCATATATTCATGCATATTGATATGTAGTGATTCAATGATATGAATGCACATAAATGAATTATATGTGTTATATGATGAGTATATGGTAAGTGGAAAGGATTATTGATAGTGTTTGTATATGTATGTCTTTTATTTATATGAAATGATATATGGTTATATTATATGTTTTATATGCCTCACTAAGTCTATGACTTAGCGTGTAAGTGATTTACACGTAGGTACCAAGAACGAGAAGTGAAAGAATAGAAGTGGCAAAGACAGTATCACTACTAAAAGATCAGATCAGAAGTATTTGACAAAGTATGTATTTGGTTATGTATAAAGTGTTGGCATGTAATAAGTCATTAAGTACGAGCACTCTGATCAAGTCTGTATTTTGTTTTAAATAAAGTTTTAAATTTCCCGGGATTTTTCTTAAGAGTCAAGATTTGAAAAGTCAATATGACACGTCGACTCGTATCCGGGTCGAGTACGGGTTGGGGGTGTTACAGTCGACCTCAAACAAAGTTCATTTGATGAGGCGATTATTCAATTTGCGGATGACGGAAGGGGCGTCAGTGGCTCAACACCTAAATGAACTCAACGCAATCACAACCCAATTGAGTTTAATGGAAATTGAATTCGATGATGAAGTTTGAGCTTTAATTCTCTTATCATCTCTACCAGACAGTTGGAATGCTACTGTTACAGCAGTCAGCAGTTCGTCGGGAAACAACAAATTAAAATTCGACGATGTTCGGGATCTGGTACTGAGCGAAGAAATTCGAAGAAGAGAATCGGATGAATCATCAACCTCCTCAACCTCCTGCATTGATCGAGGTGTGAAGACAGATTAAAATCAGTCTTCAAGTGAGAGATTGTTGAAAATATTGGCAGTCGGTGGCTGTTAAAATTGAATTCAAATGGTAGGCTACCTAATTGTGTTGAAAATGGTAATGGTTAAATCATACAATTAGTCATTGTATTTTAGGGTAATTTCAAGATTAGTCCCTAAGTTTCAACTATAAATACCCTTACCCATTTAGCTTCAAAATCATCCCAAAATCATTTTCTTTCTCCCAATACTAGAGAGCTTTCTTGTGAGTAGTGAGTGTTTTGTAAACACCTGTAAATTTTCTCTCTTAGTAAAAGATCTACAGCAGTCCGAAGACGTAAGTAAAATTGGCTGAACTCCGTTATCAATTTCGGGTATTATTTTTCCGCTTTTATTTCGCATTCTCACTAATCTGGTTATAGGGAAATTACTTGTACTCGTTTATTTCCCAACAACGAAGACCTGGTTTCCATGAATCATTCCGCAATGAACTCATTGATCAATGTCTTGCTACGAGAAGGAGATGCAAGTTCCTGGAATATGATAAAACACAGAAGTTCCACAAGGCAGCATACTTGTTAAAATTATTTCAAAGTTCCATCTTTTGCTTACAACCTTCAGGGGATTCTTACACCAGGAGATCGATATCTGATTCAATTGTAGCTGGTTGCATCCCAGTTTTCTTCCATCCAGGTTCAGCTTACGTTCAGTATATATGGCATTTCCCCAAAGATTCCAGTAAATACTCTGTGTTTATACCGGAAAGAGACGTAAAGTCCGGGAAAGCCAACATCGAAAGAATATTGCAAAGAGTTTCTAGAGAAAGAAGAGCAACTATGAGGGATGAAGTCATAAACATGATTCCATCGGTGATATATGCAAATCCATCTTCAAGATTGAGGAAAACTGAAGATGCATTTGATCTAACAGTTAAGGGTGTTCTTGACAGAATTGAGACAGTGAGGAATCAAATGAAGGAGGGGAAAATAGTGAATTATGAATTTGATGAAGAAGAGTCTTGGAAGTATTTTGCATTTGGGAAACTTGGGCCACATGAATGGGATATTTACTTTTCCAGAAAAAACGGTCAACATGGACCATAACTTTGATCCAAATTACCCTTTTGCTTAAATTTTTTTTTGAAGGATGAATGTCGAGTAGGAATAGCAAATGAAACTAGAGGAAGAAACATAAGGGTAATTTTGTTTATATTATTGTAAATTGTAGTAGTACCAATTTAGATTATGTGCCTATTGGAGATAATTATGGTCTATGGAGTCCAAGAAGTCTTTATCCTTCCATTGATTAGAGTTACGAAAATTTACATTATCATTAAAGCTTGTTTAATGTGTAAAGTACATGGAAAGTGGCCAAGAGGAACTCTTACAAGGTAAAATCGTTTGAATTCGGAGTCTAGCTCAAATGATTCATACAAGCTTTCTCAAACAACTATGAAAATAAATAGAATCTTCAATCAACGGTGGGTTTGGAGGGAAATGGGAAGAGCACTTTAATTCTGATTAAAAGTTTGACAAAATATAGGGCAATTCGGACATTATCCACATTTACCTAAGTTTCATGCATTATTAAAGAGTTTATCAGCAACAGATAGTTTGAAGCAAAGAAAAAAGTTTTGATTTAACATCAGATGCTTTGTACCCCAAACTGCTACATTCTGTGGGATATTTCATGAAAGTAAAACTTTAATCAAACATGTACATAACATGATAAAGGGGAAAAAGATAAGCTTCATGTTCTGTGAAATCGGAATGTCACACGGTGAAAAGTGAAAGGCAATTATAGGCAATTCTCAAGTAAGAGAGTTTTTCATTGTTTATCAAATCTAAAAGTTTCTCATTGTTTTCCGGAATAATGAATTGTTCCTCATCTAAAGAGTTGAATCCTTGGAATGTGACTTACAAACAGAGGACGCCAAATTGAAGATAAAATACGTATCAAAAGTGGGCCAAGCTATAGACGAGAATCCACGCCAACTGAATAGGAAAAAGAGGGTTTAATTAGCTATAAACATACGAAAGCTCCTTCTGGAAATATTATGCAATGCTGGCATTTGAACATGAAAGAAATAACAAGAAGTTATTATAGTACCAGAAAGAGAGTTATTGAAGCAAAAAGCCCTTCTTGGAGAAGGGTTGCATGTCCACCAAATTCTTCCTCGTCGATCTTTAGTATCATTGCATAATAACCATATATAATACCAGTGGATATGGCCAGAAATCTGCAAGCAAACAACAACAAATATTTAACTCAAAGTTCAGAAAATAATAAGAATTATATATAAAAAAGGCAGGTCAATGACTGCCAAGGTCAAATACTACTATTATTTTCTTATTGAACAAACACTAAGTGGATATCAAGACATTCAAGATAACTGAAGCTGGCAGCATAAACCCCTTGACATGAAATGCAGAAACCTAAAAACTCGCATGGTAATTTTAAAAATTGTTGGCACATGAAGACAACACCATAATCCTTTCAAAATTTCAACGAAATGGGATGGTGAGTGGTGACATGCAAATTTGATTCTCAACAAATGCAAGTGGAAATATCATGTATTTAACTTATCAAATTTCAAAGCATTGATGACAGATACTGTATTCAAAATTGTTAATACCTCTGAGGAAATATACATTAAAACCAAGAGCATGCACATGAATATGGACATTCTGCATTAAGTAGACGCAGCAGAGATAAATAATGAAACTCAAAAGGTGAAAGGGTCCATCCAGTTAGCAAATTGCACCATCATAGAGATTAGCTGTTCCGGATATCTAATAAAACACATTATAGGTTTGACGATGCTAAGATTTATTAGTGATTCATCCACAGGCAATCTAAGATTTTGCCAAACTCTAATCACCATAAATCAAGAGCACTAGTTCCGGCCAATTGCACCAGTGTAAATTCCAAAAGCCCAACACACAAGGCTCCTGATATATGCAGGGTCATACTAAGTGCATACCTACCTCCCATCACAACAAGGAATCTACATAACTAGTGAGACTCACCAAACTTGGGACTGATTCAACTATCTAATACAAATCCGAAAGCATTGCAATTTACTAATGTAAGCAACATGAACCTGAGAACTTACATGAAGATCCAAATGCCTCCGGCCACTGGGATTGCTCCCCATAATAAACCACAAAAAAGAGCTACAACTTGTCGAATCCAATGCAATACATCTCCTAATTGATCCTGCTTCAACAATCAACCAAAACTCTTTATTATTTTTGTTTTCCACAGCTTACCCAATTCAAGTTCATTCAAGATAATCCAATCAATTAACGCCCCCTTTAACAGGAAAAAAAGAAACCCGTTAAATTAAACTACTTACAGAACTAAATAAGCACAATTAAGAGCATAATTAAATTACAAATGACTGTAATTGCAGTTGACCATTAGTGTATCTGACTCTAATTAATAGTAAAGCTTTCAAATAAAGTCAACAAATTAACGAATAAAAAGAAAAGCAGATTATTAACCTTGTCCAAAGAAGCTTCTGGATCTAATAACTTGACGAATTGGAACGGAGAGAAGTGACCGTTTTCGTGTTGTTGATGCTGCTGGGCATTCAATTTACCTGATTTCGCTTCTTTCATAGTCATTTTTTCCCTCATAAAAAGTTACAAATATAATATAAGTAAAACAAAGAATTCAGTATAAAAGAACTCAATTTTTTATTAATTTAAGGTTAGAATTGAATTAGATAGGATTTTCGAACTAATTCGGTTAATCGATCAAACTGAATTAGTTCGGCTAATTCAGTCGGTACCGAATTAGTTTGGTTAATTCAGTCGGTCACCGAATTAGTTTGGTCGATTAAAGGTTAAGAAAATTTTTAGAATTCAGTTCGAAATCGATTAATTAACCGAAATTAAATTTTAAATATATTATATATAACATATGGGCTTAACACAAACCATTTAAAACTCAATTAATAATTTAAGATTCAATAACTTTTAAATCTAAATCAATATTAATTAAAAAATTTATATAAATTTTTATTTTATAATTATTTATTATTTAAATTAATTACAAACTGTTTTTTTAAATTAAAAAATATTAAATATATTATATATAACATATGGGCTCAGCCCAAATTATTTAAAACTCCATAAATAATTTAAGATTCAATGACTTTTAAACCTAAATCAATATTAATTAATTAAAAAAATTATATAAAATTTTTATTTTATAATTATATATTATTTAAATTAATTAAAAACTGTTTTTTTAATTAAAAATATTTAATTTTATATAAATTAAAAAATTTCAGTTAATTCAAAAATTAACCGAATTAACCAAAATTTATTCGGTTCGATTAATATTTTCGAAAAAAGTTCAATTCAGTTAACGATTAAACAAAATTCGATTAATTCAGATAATGATAATTCAGTTCAGTCGGTCACCGAATTAACCGAATAAACAACCCAAAAATAAGGTATCGGATGTGGAGAATTGGTCGATCTAAAGACTTAAAGGCAGTGGATGGGACGTCGTGAAGAAGAAAGAGGAAGATTATTTTATGTTCTTTCTAAATTTCTTACAATATTTTATTGAGAAAATAACATCATTGACCAAAAATGCCTTATAATATACGATTTTAATCAAATTTTTTTGAATTTGTCAAAATGACCAACTAAATCGCAATGCGATCGATAATTCGCAATGCGATCGATAATTCGCAACACGATCTCCGGTATCGCAAATCAGTTTCCAGATTCGCAACGCGAACTTCGACTATCGCATTGCGATTGACATATTCGCATTGCGATAGTCCAAGTTCGCGTTGCGATTTATTTCAAGTTCGTTGCGATAGTCAAAGTTCTCGTTGCGATTTATTCCAAGTTCGTTGCGATAGTCCAAAATCGCAACGACGGTATTGCATTTGTTTCTTAAGAATTTTCTCTAAAAAGATAGTATTCGCGCGGACGTGTCGAAGACATGTATTACCACGACCACGACCACGACCACGACCCGAGACGAGACGAGACGAGACGAGACGGACGGCGGCGGCGCGCGAGAGTCCCCCTTGTTCTTTATCACTCAACAAGGAAGTGGGAAAGCAAGCCTTAAATACCATTCCCAATAGTGTTTCCAATACTATGTGGGATTAAGCCTTAAATAGTGATATTATTTTTGAATGTTTTGCTTAAAATTGCAATAATCGCGATTGATTGTAGATTGACTTTTAATTATGACATAAATTGGTTGCTGATTCAGTTGTTTTAAGGCAACTAACCTATATATTAAATTATATATATTAGAATAAAATTATATTAAAGATTCAAAATTAAATTTTAATCCAAAATATTTAAAAAATATATATAAATTAATATTAAATCAAATTTATTTCAACTAAAATATAATACATAATTTTTTTATATTATCCATTTTAAATTAGTGTAGATGTTTAAATAGAGAATTAATAAATGTATTCTTTTATAAAAATAAATAAATAAATTTGTGATATAATTATCCATATCTTATTTATTGAATCAATTAAAAAATAAAATCTTTAAAATTAAATTCTAATTGTATTATATATTAAATTGGATAATTTTTTTGTTATAAAAATAATTATTTATATATTTATTATATTTTATCAAATAAATTTAAAGAAAAGTATTTTATTCAAGAGAAAAATATAATTTTAAATTATATCCTATATTTTAAAAAAAATTAAATTATTATAATATTAATTTTATATATAAAAAATTCAGTAACAAACTAACAATACATTAAATAATTGAAGAAAAGTCATATCGAGGATTTAGATGGGCCAAGTCCGGCCCACGTTTCTAGATGTGTACGGTCTACCCATTCAGGAAGTGAAGTACAAACGCCGAAGTCCGTAGTTTTGTCTTTGACCAAAATTCAAATATATTTCTCAGATTCCCCACAATCTTCACGAAGAGCGAGCGAGAGATTTTACTAACATCCCTATCAAAAAAATAATTATAAATAATAATGTTTACTAAAAATATTTTGAATTCCGTCTCTTATCATCCATGCTTTACTAAAATTACAGATCCTATCCTCCTCTTCTTCTTCACTCCCAAATATTTTCTCAAATCCCTATATCCTGAATTCCCTTTTCTATTTTCGTCCCTCTGCTTCGATTCACTGAATAAACAAAATTCAATTGGGCTTTTAAGTTTAATTTATGAACATATTTTAGAAAGGAATTTAAAGAGATGGGAAGTCCAAAGAAGGATCAGAATAAAGGGTTTTTCGCAGCGATGACATCGGGTTTATCTCTGTTTGGAAACGCCATGCACAGAACTGTCAATGGGTAAATTCCAAATTCGAATTTTCAGAACAGATAACCGACGGTTGCAATAATACGATTCTTTTTTTAAAATTTTCTAAATTTGTTCCATCATTTGTTAGTTTAACTGACTTTACATTTTTTTAATTGGTTAATTATTTTATTGGAATGTACATCGGTTTCTAACCAATATATTGTTGTTCGTCTGGAAATAGTTAGCTGTTAATTTTAGGTTGACAAAGCGGAAAAAACTGTGCGGGGGGAGGGGTTGGCAATTAATTTGATATTTTAGTTCATTTGAAAGCATAAAATTTCAAATTAAGACTGCATGTTTAAGATTCCTCTTTTACACTTTCCTTTCTGAGAAAGAAAGGCAAAAAAATAGATGAAATGTAACGTAATAATGCAATTCAATGGTTGTTAAAATCTACTTGTTTTAGACAATGTTGTTCGGTTCAATTCTACTTTTTCTCTAGGGAAATCAATCCAGTTATGTAGTCATTTCATTTTCAAACAAGAGTAAATGTCAATAACATCTACTTACTACTATCAACTTGAGGGCATTGATTTCCCAGTTTCATCCTGTTACTTTATAGATAGGTTAGTTGCTTCTGTGGGGGAAATCTAGTTATTTCAGGTTTCTTTTTTCTGAAATTGTCTGTAAATGGTGTATTTTGCAGGTTATTTATTTATTTAATTTTTAACCTACTTTTCCTGGCGTCCTGCTTTATGTGGAAACTCAATCTGTGTCTTGCTTTTTATCACCCCACTCCGTTCCTTTCTTGCGGTAGCTTTTCAAATTGGCCGCTAAATTGTTGTTAATGGAATTTCTGGTTGGTTGGTAACTGCTCATACAACTTGGATGGTTTTTGGGCAAATTGTCAGAATATCACTATAGTTGTCACAAATCAATAACTTTATCTTGGCTGTTAAAGACTGTTGATTGAATAAATCTTGTATGCTAGTTGTAGAAGTTTTAGTTAGTAATTTACTACCTCTTGTATTTGCAAACTCCATTATTCATATTAGAGATTAATCATAAAGCATGTTTTTATGCACTTCTTGAGAAAGGTGATCAGATTATTGGTTTGGATTATTTCGTAAGTTTAGAAATTCCTTGCACATTGAATTTGCTTGCCACTTGTCATTTTGAATTATAGGGATAATTCATATATACGATTTGATTCCTTCACTTTTTAGTTACCATCATTTTCCTGTTATAAAGGAGGCATTATATGTTTTTCTTTTACTATGTTTTTCAGGTTACTCAGTTATGAGGGAGTGGAAGTTATAAATCCAGAAGGAGGAAAAGAAGATGCGGAGGAGGAAGCTCAGAGAGGAAGATGGAAGCAGGAGGTATGCATCTTTATAACCATGTTTTTAGATCTCTCTTTTATAGACCAAGTGTACAGATGCTCTTATTCTTTCTTTGCTCTCTCTATCCGTGGGAATTTTTAGCTATGGTTGAGTTACTTTCTTTCTTGCCAATGTTTATTTTAGTATTAAACTGAGGTTTTTTTTTTGAAAATTAATATTTGGAGATGGAAAGAAATAGTTCTTTGTATTTGTAACTTTTTCTTTCTTTTGGGACACGGAGATGAAGTTAGGCATTCTTTAATTTCACTAGTTATAGATTAGAAGCTGATGTTTTATTATTATTGTTAGGAGCGAGAGAGCTACTGGAGAATGATGCACAAATATATAGGTTCAGATGTTACGTCCATGGTGACACTTCCTGTCCTCCTATTTGAACCAATGACTATGCTTCAGAAAATGGCAGAGGTATGTTTTACTTTGCAGAGATTTGTTAATTTCTATGCAGCATTTTTCTTTTCCAATATGTGATGTGCTATGCCTTTTGCAGTTGATGGAATACTCCTGCTTGTTGGACCAAGCAGACGAATTTGAGGATCCCTATCTCCGACTGGTATATGCATGTGAGTATGCTTCGTTAATTTTATTAATTAATTAATGAGGCAAGCTCTAGTTTGTAATTAATGAGATTCATAATCCTGTACAGCATCATGGGCTATATCTGTGTACTATGCCTACCAACGTACATGGAAGCCTTTTAATCCTATTATTGGGGAAACATATGAGATGGTTAACCATGGAGGGATAACATTCATTTCTGAACAGGTGACTTTCAGCATGCTTTATTTCAATTTTATATATCTGAACATACTATGCCTTCCTTTCCATTCTCTTTCATGTTCTGAAAGCAACATTGTGTCACGTACGTTTAGTTTTATCAATTTGAGCTCATCCAAAGGTTAGTTGTGTTATCATATCAGGTCAGTCATCATCCTCCAATGAGTGCTGGGCACGCTGAAAATGAACATTTTACTTATGATGTCACATCAAAGTTAAAGACAAAATTTTTGGGGAATTCTCTTGATGTTTATCCTGTTGGAAGGTAATATTAGTGCTATTTTCTGTAAACTATCTTTCCCCTTATGCCTTCTTCTTTCTCTGGTATAGTTATGGTTAATATAATAATATCCGTTGGAAGGTATTACTCATGTAGGTTATTCTTTGCAGAACACGTGTTACTCTTAAAAGAGATGGGGTGGTTTTAGATTTGGTGCCTCCCCCGACCAAGGTTAACAATCTGATTTTTGGACGAACTTGGGTTGATTCCCCAGGAGAGATGATCATGACAAATTTGACTACTGGGGACAAAGTTGTGTTATATTTTCAACCATGTGGCTGGTTTGGGTATTCTCCGTAACTTAATATTATTTTTTAGACAATTCAAGCATTTGCTTTATTTGTCATTCAAATGCTGTATACCTTAGTATGTTATATTTTTTGTCATTCATATGTGGGTTCTTTTTAGTGGGTGCTCTGAGATGAAATTTGATTTGAATGTTTGACTTGCATCACGTTGTGCTCCCATGTAATCTATTCTTCTGTCTGACTCTGATGCGGCTCTGTTATGCAGAAGCACACTCTATATTAATTAATTTGTGCAATTCATAACGATCAGATACATACGTTTTATGTAATTTGATCGGTTGATTTCTCCCTACATTTGTTTCCATGATTGTCTGTGTTTCTAATATGCTATTATGCTCCACTTTACATCAGCTGCATCTGGCTAGTGATGAGTGTTGAATTGGAGATTGATTTATGGCATTATTTCATTGCAGAGCTGGTCGTTATGAAGTGGATGGTTATGTTTATAATGCTGCTGAGGAACCAAAAATATTGATGACAGGGAAGTGGAATGAGTCAATGAGCTATCAGCCATGTGATATGGAAGGGGAACCCCTTCAGGGCACAGAATTGAAAGAGGTTCTTTCTTATAACATTTTTCCTCACTATACAATAGTAACCATATGCTTTATTTACCTATTCTTTATAATGTTAAGTTGATGCATCTTTTTCTTACTCCTAGCTGCTTATGAATTATGGCTTCAGGTTTTAGTTTTCCTCAGAATGTATATCTATGGTGGTGGCTAGCCATCTTAAATTGAATCTATCCTTGAAATATTTCTTGATGCATTTGATGTTTAAATATTTTGCAGTAGTCATTTTGTTTTGTCAAAGCCTTCGAGTCTTCCTAACCTAAATGTTATATGTGCAAATGCAGCCCTTCTGTTTATGTGGTTTTCTGATAATTTTACCTTTCATTTCATCTCATCAACAAGACTAATCGCATTTGTGACTTCTTTATTGCTTTTGGCCTGCAGGTTTGGCATGTTGCTGATACTCCGGAAAACGACAAATTTCAGTTTACATATTTTGCACATAAAATAAACAGCTTTGACACTGCCCCTAAAAAATTGTTAGCATCAGACTCTCGTCTGCGGCCTGATAGATTTGCACTTGAGAAGGGTGATTTATCCAAGGCTGGTGCTGAGAAGAGCAGGTCTCCCCCTCCCCCCCCCCCCTTTCTCACTCACACGTAACAATAAAACTTGCTCTAAAGTTTTTTCATGCATCCAAAATGTTTAAAGTGAAGCTGTCAACATTTGAAATGCAATGGAAGAATCTGTAGCAATTATGACATGTTTCCCTCTTGCATGGTATAATGAATACAGTAAACTAGGTCTTAAATTCTAACCATGCACTATCCTTATTTAATCTCACCTTGCCAATGCCATTTAGAACACAAACCTGCTTGCTATGGTCATGCAAAAATACTTGCAGCTATAGTTTTGATGTTGATACCTTGATCAACAGATGCATAAACTTCCACTAGTGTTGTAATTTTTAGAATTTTCAAAGATGAACCCTCCATCTTGATTGACCATTCACAAATGTTCAAAGCAAACAAAGTATAGTGGTGGCTCTTCAATAGGGGGTTGCTTTGTTTGTATCTTGATCAGAAGAAATGAAGATAGAGAATTCAGTGGAAGATAATGAAGTTTATTCTTTATTTCCCCTTCTGCCACTTCAATTATTTTTTCTTGTATGGTTAAATTAAAAGGAGATGCTAAAGATTAATAAATTACATAATTACTTGCCTCCTATGATTAATTTGCACCTTTTGATAATTTTTTTCAGGTTGGAAGAGCGACAGAGAGCAGAAAAGAGGACACGGGATGCCAAGGGCCATCAGTTTAACCCTAGATGGTTTAATTTGACAGATGAGGTATCAGCCACACCTTGGGGTGACTTGGAAATCTATCTCTACAATGGCAAATACACTGAGCATCGGGCTACTGTAGATAGTTCAGACAGCATTGACGAGGCTGACATTGCTTCGATTGAGTTCAACCCATGGCAGTATGTTAACTTGTCGACCGAATAGGTATTGGTGTTTTAATATATACAATTTAAACTTTGCAGTTAGTAACATTTTGGTGTCATATTAGAAGGAATATGTTTTCGGCATGTGTGCGTTGGTTGTTCCCCATACCGTAATCCCATCATAAGCCCCTGAGTGGCATCAGTCAGAATAGATGGATGGAAAGGATATGCCCTTTTGTTGAGTTATACTTTCCTAGGTGGTAACTGTTATCCAAAATTTCATAGCAACCTTGCTGATTTACATATCTGTATATATTTACTATCAAGTGATACTTATACCGTATGGCATTTTGAAGTGTTTACGGTTCCGGTCGCTGGTATTGTGTTGTTTACTTTAGTAATGACATGATTATACAGCAACTTTAGTCACTTGGCTTCTACATAGTTATAAAGAAATTGCATGCTGTAATTTGTCATTATCAAATATTTGATTATAAACACAAGTCTGGAGAGAGATGCTAGTATAGTAATAACTTTGAATATGTTTGTGAATCTTGTACCATGATGAGGAGATCCGATCGATATACACAATTAGCTTGTTGTTCCATTGCATTTATCTGCTCAGGCAAAATCATTTGAATTCAACAATGCCCTTTAAACCCGACATTACACCCAAATCATTCGACAATCTGGAATATGTATATCTATCTATATACCCTCTGTTCCATCAAAATACTATCTATATACACACGCACGCATACTATTCTTTAAGATTAACACAAAAAATGGGGAGTCAAAGCTTCACTAGTTTTAAAATTAGTGGAGACCTATGAAATAATTAAATCAGAAAATATAATCGGGGGCCGCTGCCTTATATAAAAAAAGTGGGGTTTTTTCTCTATTTTCCCCCCTTTTATTTGGTAATAGGTTCAAGATGAGAAGTAAACCCATTGTGTCGTAAATTCCCAAATTGCTTAGAATTCTGGCGATTTGCTTTCTTTTTCTTGCCTGTTTTGAGAAGAAAGTTTTTGTTCAAGATCCCAAGAGTTTTTTTCTTGCTTGTTGTGAGATTGTAATTTGAGATCCGTCTTTTTTAGAGTGATTAACCAAATTAATTTGGATCCTTTTAAAAAACTATTAACAAACTTAACATTTATATGTTTTGATGAAGATTCCGTTTATGTATTGGTGAAAGGTGCAATGGAAGAGAAAAAGCTGCAAAACAAGATTTGTGATCCAATCACACCATTTTCATTCAGCTTTGCTCATTGCTTTTACGTCAAGAAATGCCAAGATTCCTTCAACCCTCTCTTTGAATTAAAACTATATTTACGCGGCTTTTCTTCTATAAAGTTGTCATTCAACACACTCCATTTCAACTGAACAACAAAAGCATTTTTAAAGCCTTTTACTAATATTTTAGTATAATAAGGTCCCAAGTAAAAAACAATAGTTAAATTGTGACGGATGCCACTTTTATTTTCGTCCCATCTTAATTTGATTATTGAATTTTTAATTATGTTATTTTAATATTTATTATTTTGATAGAAAAAATAATGTTTAGTTTTTATAAATATTATTCATTCATTTTTATTTTTATTTTAGAAGAAAAACAAACCCTAAAAAGTTTATCAACCTAAGAATCTAATCAAAATTCCATGCATGTTGTTGTCACTCATCACCATCGCCGGTAGTTGGATCTTACAAATTTTAGTTCACCATTTTTTAATCTCTTGAGCACAAATCTTAAATTTACTTCATCAGAAAATATTTTGAACTTCACAATTTGATCCTAAGATCTTTTCCATTTTTTTCTTACACGATCTCAAATTACATTGCTTTTACTTTCTAAATGAGTGAAGTTAAATTCCCTTTTACAATAGATGAACACAATAACTAAATGCGGTTGGAAAATTGGAGACTTGTAATTAGTTTTGGTTAATTAATTACTAAAAGATTATTCAAAAAGCAAAGCATTTTTTTATTTTATTTTTCTCGACGAAGTCCAGCAACTGAGCTAAAGGAAGAAGTTTATGGTGGACAAAAAAGTAGCCATAAGAGAGCCTGCACTAAGAAAAGTCAGCTTAATAAAACACATTGGTTTTCGACTTTTTATTTATTTCCAAATAAAATTAAAGTTGGACTAGAACTGGATTATGATCCACATTTATTCAGCTTCTACTGTTTTTACAGCAAACTAAATAAAAGAAGAGTGATACCTAAACAAGAACGGGACAAAAGCCGAGTAAAGTAAACAAAAAGCAACAGGAACAGAGTGAAAGCGTGTATCTTCTCTCCCCGAACCAGAGTCCATCGTCAAAAACAGATGCCAACTCCAACCACGCGAGCTTTTCCGGACAGCCACCAAAGATTCATCGTACCATTCTCTGTTGCCGCATTCGAAACGACCCACCTCATAATACAAACAAATCTCAAGTGGAACTCAATAAATAAAATTATGAACCCTGCAAATATATCACGAAAGAGAAAATAATAAATAAAATCGAAATTGAAAAGTAATATATTATAATATTTTAAGCAACAGATCCACCCAATAAACTGGACATGCACATGCAAATGCTCTGCATGGCTGGTCCTTCTTGTGCTTAAGAATATGAGCTGTAGCTGGCGGTCTAAGTGGAACTCAATGATTTTCTTTTTGTGTGTGTAAAAATATATATTGTTATATAAACAAATTTAGTCATGGCACTGTCACATGAATAATGGATGGTTATAATTTAAAATTATTTTAATCATGTGATTTATAACTAAAATAATGTCATGGTCCAAAATCCCTCATATGGCCTCGGTGAGAACAATGTTCAAATGACTACTGCCTTCGCTCCCCTGTTTGTTGGATAAATGAAACTAAAACAATTCCTCTTCACATAAGATTAAACTATTCTCTCTACTACATTTACTCTCACACCCTTTATATACCATTTTTTTTATAATGAAGATGCCATCAATATTCATCTTATGACGAAACTATTTTATTATATAGTATTATTTGTTAATATATTAACATTCATTAAATTAATTATAAAACTCATTTATAAAATATTAAATTTATCTAAAGGCATCCATTAATGTAAAGAAACAAAAGATAAAGATCCTTAGATTAGTTTGTTACACCTACCATAAATTTTGTTTTATAGCTCAATGAAAGTAAAAAAGAATGCTTTTTTAATTTAATTGACATTTCCTAATTAATTGTTTGTCTTGCACCAAAATTATTTTTTTCGCTATTCACGACAAAAATATTTATGTGGGATCCGCCGGCGGTATAGGACCCGCCACGAATCCCCATCCCTTATCCTCGTATTTAACGGACGTTTTCCACGTCTCGGCAACGTTTAGAATTGACGGGAAATCCTATTTCACCGTCTGAAGTCCCTTGCGCCATTTCGATTTCAAAAAACAATTATTATTATTCTTAAAAAAAAAAAACCCAGCCACAACGTTGTGGATAACACGGACCAAAAAGCGACCAATGGTTGCCTTCCTTTTCCCACGTAGGATTAGTGTGTTTTTTCTACGTGGCACTCATGTTTTTCGTTTTAAAAAAATATGGTTTACAAATTTCTTCTAAAAAGCCGAATAAATAGAAATATATTTAATATATATTTTTATTAATTTTAATTACATAAGTTTAAGATATAAATCTTACACTTAAATTAACAGATTAATATATATATATATATTTAAGAAATCATTACAAAGAGTAAGTAAATAAATAAAATAGAAACATATGGTTTAGATCTATTGCCCACGTGATAATTAGCTGCTTCATCGTCTTAGAATCTGTAAACGGTAAAAAGGAATATTCTCCTAAATATATTTTTCCTTTTTTCCAGTACTTACAGATATTGCTTATCTATTTTAAACTGGTATGAATATTTGCCTTGTAAATATAGTTAGAAAATTTAATGTAAGAATTTATGTTGTGAAGTAAGTTTGAGCCAAAAGTTTTCAAAATTTGAATAATAATTTACAAATTATAACATATTAACTCTTTACTTAAAATAATCTGAGTGGACATGTCACTAGCTTACCAAACTTCAATTATTAAAACCAAATCCTAAGTATAAATATAAATAAATCACTCTTTGTCACCCCCCGGTTTTCTCTACCGTGTATATAGCCGCTGACCTTAAGTTTTCTCCACGTGTCAAAATCCGAGAGGAACGAAAACACCGGTGGGTCGTCCGATAAGGAAGAGTCGGTTCTTTAGATGGTTCCTTCCTACCGGTCATAACCGGTGAGAATTATGGCGACTACCGATAGGTCCGGTAACCAGGGCTCAATGGTATAATGCCTGGGGTTTAAGCAAAAATTGGATGGTTTTCAGAGGGTTTTGGCGATCAGAGCGAGAAAAGGAAAAAGAAAACAAATCATTTTATTTTTTGGTGAGAAAAATTAATTGTCAATTTTCAGGGAAAATCCCGAATGGCTTTTGTTGAAAAAAACACAGAGAAGATTTCCCTTTCGTCTTCTGGAGGAAAAATGGGGTAGATAATAGAAGTATTGTTCTTTTTTCTTTCTTTTTCCCCGTCCGGGAAGAGAATTTTCATTTTTTACTCCTGCGATCTTACGTTTGGTTGCGAATTTCATTTTTTGAGCGAAAAGTTCATAGTTTAGAGGTGAGATTTTTTTCTCTGATCTTCCTTTCCCCGATAGTTTTTGGTCTCTTGTGTTTGGTTACCTAGAAACGGTGAGAAAGGGGAAGGAAAAATTTGATTTCGGTGGTAATTCGAGGACAAAGTTTTTAAATTATCCCGGAGTTTTAATATTTTAAGCTCACAACTTTTAAGCAATCAAATGCCCGTTCTTTTCTCTTCTGTTTTCAGTTTTCTTTTGAATATTCTTAAAATTTATCACCTTCTAACGTCAAATTCTTCTTTTTTTCGACGAATTTGGGTAATAAGACATTTGATCTGGATTTTTTGTTTACAATTTATGGGAAAAGCTGAGGAGATGATCGAAGATTCTTTTTTAACAGTTTTTTTTAACAAGATAGATCAAATCTCCAGGGTTTTAGATCTTAAAAGCAAATTTTATCTAAATTACAACGAATTTCCGGGGTTGACATCTGAGTTGGTTATTTGGTTTTTAATTCTCTGTGTCAGGGTTTTGTTGTGGTTAACGAGGTTTCCTTTCTAACTGGAATTTGCTCATTTCTCTTTACTTTCTCTCCAGCTCTCTTTTGAATTTGCAAATTTTTTGATGTTTTGAACAGAGAATTTGGAAAATGGAAAAAAGAAAAAGAACTTCATGGTTTTATGCATCTGAAAGTTTGATGTATGGATTTTCCATTTGCGATCAGATTATGTGCAGCTTTTTTAAGTTAACTTCTTAATAGTTGGAGGGGAAAATTCGGCGTGACATGAAATTTTGCTATGTCTTTATTATGTTTATTTACTTATTTCTAAAATGGTAGTAGTTTTTTTTGTTAATTTAATTACATAAGTCATATAGATTAACTCTTACATTCATCTCGTATCAGGGTCTAAGTTTAGTCTAGAGACATTGATTGATTTTATTTCTTATATATTCAGTCTCTTGGAAATTGATTCAAGAATGCTGTGAGTTGCATATGATGTGTTCGATGTGATGCAATTATTGAGACATGGTGTTGCAGAAGAGGTTGGACTATGGATTCAGTGGCTATCAGGTGCCTGCTATTCCTAGAGCAACCAGATCACCCAGGGTAAAATATTTAAGCATGATAGTGTAGTATTTCATATTTACTTGATATTCTGATCCATTTTAAATCACTACTGTTACTCCTTTTTTTTAGAAAAGAGTTCCATTTATAAAGAAAGTTGAAGGCAACCAGATAAGTGCATTTGATTTGCTTGCCACTGTAGCTGGAAAGTTATTGCTAGATAAAGAAAGTGCTCCTGCTTCAAATAATTCATGGAGTGCTGAAGCTGAAGATCAGTTAGAAATTGAAACAAATACCGTGAAAGAGGAAAGGGGGGATGGAAATCAGTCATTGAAGCTAGAAACTTCCAATCAAGACAGCTCTATTGCTGAATTCTTTGTTTCTGAACTTGTTCCGCAAACTAGTGATCCAAACAATAGTTCTAATGAATCCCCTAGTCTTCGAAACGGTGCCCTCATGGCAACTTCTGATTGCTTAGAAAGATTTGATGCTCAGAAGTTGATGAATGGAAAAATCAAGAATGAAATGGGAGGTTTGGCTTGTAATGTAGAGACAGGTCCCTCATTGTGTGGAACATCTGGTGATTGTATTAAACCCGCGTCTGAAAATAAAGTGTCGACGGATGAGGAACTGTACAGAACTGATAAGGCTTCGATTGGAGAAGTGACTGATAAGTGTCCCTTAGAGGATGCACTGGTCTTGGATGTTAAACCCTCTGCTCTAGTTAGTTCAGACACTAGTATTCAGGCGTGTTCATATGGGGACCACAATCCCCTTGTTCCTTTTCCCAGAAAATGGGATGATGTAAATGTAGTTAGTAGAGATGATGATGAAAAATCTAGTCCCCTAAGAGAACCATTTAGGTCAACCCCTCATATTGTAGACCGAAGAATAAGGAAGATTCTAGCTTCTAAATACTGGAAGGTATCTCCGAGGTCGAAGAATGTGATATATTCCAATTATGGTATGTGGCTTCTTGTAATCAATATCATCAGAATTTTGGGTATATCATATGGTACCATTTGTAGGATATTTACAAGTGTGTAACTTTTAATTAAATGGATATCTTGATTTTCCAGATAAGAACTTGAAGTCTGGTTACCGCAATAGGAGTGGTTATAAGCGCTTAAGAGCTGGAAGGAACTATCCTTTCAAGAAGCGGAAGTTTCTTTACTGTAGCTCAGAGTTGAATTCGGATGGAGGAACCGGCAGTGAAGGCATTTCTGATTCACCTGAGAAGAACAACACCAAAAAGGCTTCCATTCTATATTCAAATATGCATGGAGGTGACTTAAAGACTTTTCATCTCTAACTATTAGTTCCGTTTCTTGGTGTTTATTGCTAACATAAGCATTTTGCTTATTGGTTCTAAACCTTTTGCAGTCACCAAAGAATCATCTTCACTAGCAGACCAACACAAATCATTCAACTCTAGGGATTCCAACGGTATGAGAGCCATTGATGGAGTGGTTCATATGTAATTCTTTTCACTTGATTGGTGTTTGACATTGAAAGAGGTTCTTACATCAAGATGTCTTTCCCTTTACTCAGTGAAGCTCAGGATCAAATCTTTCAGGGTGCCAGAATTCTTTATTGAAATTCCAGAGTCTGCAACTGTTGGTTCATTGAAGGTATAATGATCTATGATTCTGATAATTGTGGTAGAACGTTTGACTGCTGTTCCGTAATTTGATAGCAGATTGCTTAGAGATATTTCTTGGATTTTTCTTGGGTACATTTGGACCTTGAAGAATTATGTCTGTTCTATTAGTGTCATTATCAGCATTTGTATTTCCTTCTTAGAGCACCATCTTATTTCAACCCGCTATGGATGCTTGGGCAGTATCTTTCATAAATTGTAATTCCACTGTCTGGTCTCATCTACCGGCTTGCTTGGTCATTACATTCCCTCTAATGATGTGAAATTGATCTGTAGAGGACTGTAATGGAGGCAGTGACAGCGATACTTGGAGATGGATTGTGTGTTGGTGTACTTCTTCAAGGAAAGAAGGTTAGGGATGACAATAAAACTCTGCTGCAGACAGGAATTTCTTGTGATAATCAGATGGATGTTCTGGGTTTTAGTCTGGAGCCTAACTCCTCTCATACTTCCCCTTTGTTATCCCCTGGAGGTTCTCCCTTAAAACTTCGCCATGACACTCCACTACTTCTAGCTAGGTAATCAAAATAGTTTTAGCAGTATGGTCTCATTTTGTTGTTTTCTAGAGCTAAACACATAGAAAAGAAGATTCTTTTTTTAAACTAAGTGGTTTCTTTTTATTTTTGGAAATAAGGATAATGTTGCAATTACTGGCAACTATCAGAATCTTGATCTTCTAGGATCTACCTGCTTCCTTGAAGAGGAGGCCGACTGTTTGTCTGATAATAGTATTCTCATTCAAGAGTTGTTAGCCTTGAAGAGGTGGCTGACATTGTTTAATTCAAGATTCTTATTCATCTCTCACAAATACTCTTAATCATCAGATCAAACAAGAGTTATTTGGTTACTGTCCAGATTCAGTTTATGATTTAATACTGTTTTTTTTTGCCAGGAATCCGGCAAATCCTGGTTTAGTTAATCGGGTTACTTGCGATCCCTCACCCGAGCCTCGCATGCCTAATTCAACCAACTTTATTGAAAACTATAATAATTTTGTATCCTCACCTACTGACATGTTTGACAAAAGCACAACTGAATCTAAAGAATTGGTAGTTGTACCTGCAATGAGCATGGAGACATTAGCTGTGGATCCAGCTCATCAGAAATCCAAGCAATCTGTTGTTGCACAGCGAAGAATTCGTCGACCTTTCTCTATTTCTGAAGTTGAAGCCCTGGTTCAAGCTGTTGAGAAACTTGGAACCGGAAGGTATGCTTGAACCTAACGAAGAAACGATGAATAGCAGTTGAACACTATCTGAGTATTTGAAATTTGCATCTTTGTTAATTTCTATCGATTCATCATGATACCCAATCAGAATTTTGCGTGAATTCTTGCTCCAAAGAAAAGTATGTAATCAGAACCCAGAAGATACTTCAAATGCCTTTTTTTTTACCTACTTGTTCATTACTTTACTTGCAGGAGTGTCCTGGATATAACTTAGAAACTGTGGGCTTATTTATGTGGTTAGACATATTTTCATGGGTTTAATGGCTTTATCAATATGCAGGTGGCGTGATGTTAAATTAAGAGCTTTTGATAACGCGAAGCATCGCACTTATGTTGATTTGAAGGTAAGGACTTACTTTCATAAAACCACTGCAAAGCTGTTTGTCCTTATTTGGCTAATCTCTTGACCTGCTGAATGCTGATGAATCTGCTTGTCATTCATTTCTGGTTATCATATTTTCATGCCTTATGTAGGATCATTTGTTGGTTTCCAAAGGTTCTTTGTTTAAATCTTTTGTTTGATATACAAAAGGTCTAGTTTACAGTTCGGACCACCACCAGGGCTCGTAGTTGCTTATACAACAACAGGTTAATGATTAATGGTTTTTACAAGTTTTTATCAATTTTGATCTTTATCTGTAAGATAACTACACTACAAGAGATCTTAATATTGCATGATTTCTCGCTATAACATATATATATATATATATATATATATGATTTATCCCTTCTCCAAAGTGACCTAATGCAAATTTATTTCTTTTGGTTTTACCTTAATACAATTGTATATTTATAACATGGCTATTGGCTTGTTGGAACTTTCTGCTGCTTTTGGTCTTTCAGTAGGAAAAGGGAAATAAACAGCATGAGTTGTTTCGTAGAGTCATCTTGGTAGGTAGATCAAAAGTATTTTCATGTGTTTGTGATGTTATTTATTGGGCTCATGCAGGATAAGTGGAAAACACTACTGCACACGGTAAGGATATCCCCGCAGCAAAGGCGGGGAGAGCCGGTGCCCCAAGAACTCTTGGACAGGGTCCTAAATGCTCACACCCACTGGTCCCAGCAGCAGCCATTACCGGAGAGCAGCGTTGTCTATCTTAATTCTACTATGATAGCTAGTAGCCAATGTGATGTTGACGAAAAAATCTTAGGTTGATGATGGGTTTAGGAAACATTGTCCATTACTTTTTTTTCTTAATGATTTCTTGTATCTGTATTATGATTAAAAAAAAGTTATGCCCATGATGACATAAAAGTAGCAAGAAATCTATGTAATATTTTATGGTCTGCTCTGGCAATGACGATACTTGTCCCTTTTGTAAATGGTTGATGAAATAAAAGCTTGCTGGCCTATACATATGACAAGTTCATTCCCAAATCGACAAAAATAAATAGAATGATGATTCTTTGTCATCTAGAATGGTGAGGAGATATACCATTTATTAGGCTAAGGTCAAAATATTCCTTTCTGGCAATCATTCTCCTATTGGTTGATGTGAGCTTGAAATTGCTAAAACAATAAAGGCATCGGATAAGTAAATTGGAAGAAGATTCCCACTCTTATGGCTGAAAATAAAATGGGTTGGTTTTCTTCTCTTTACATATTTTCCTTTTATTTTCTCAGCCTGAAAATGTCTGATCTTTAAAAGAGATGAAAGCTGAAAGGATTTTGTTTTAATGAAAAACATTTGTTTTTAAAGTAAATTATTCATTTGTTTTATTTATGGATTACTTTCTTCTGCAAATAAATTCATACATTATTCAGATTAATCATCATTAACTTGGACTTACAAAAACATATCATTTTATATAAAATAAAAGAATTATTAAGTATAAATTATTAATACATCCAAAGTTACTTTAATACTTTTATGATATGAACAAAAACACGGATAAATCAGTTATCGGAGGAATTAGTTCAAGCGACCATTCTCAAAACAATTAATATGGTTTTCAAAGCCCAATGAATGGTAAGCTCAGCCCTATAGAAAAATGCTTACTTTTTTGCTTTACTCTTTTTTCGGGTAAACTATCCTAAATGTTGTTGGATTTCAAGGTTTGTACCAATTTTATTATTTAATTTTAACACTAAACTTGAATTTTGAGTTCAATTCAAGCATTAAATCATTAAATTACTAACAGTCCAATGACGTGACAATTTGATATTAACGTGAAAGTTAAAAATAATTTTTTTATTTCACATCATCTGTTAAATAAAGTTATGATTTTTTTTTTTTTTTTAGTCTTCGGAAATAATTATTTTTGTATTTTATGCATTTTAGACATCGACTAACTTGTCTTATTGTCTTATACCATTTTATCAGTTTTTATTTTCTCAAAATCTTTTTAAAACTCACAAAATTAAACATAAAAAATTTATCATCTTGAAGAGTTTAACGACTTTGACTGTTTGAAAATATAAATGATAAGAAGCATTCTCCTAAAAAGATAAATAAATATATCTAAAAGTTAATCTCATTAAATGACTGTAAAAAGAAATTGAAATATTAAAACATCAAAAATTAAAATGATTTTTTAATTAATTTTTAATAAATTTCATGAAAAATATTATTGTGAATAACCTTTTTTGTACACAAAATTTTAGTTTAGGTTAGGGGTGGCTCCCCAATCAGGGTCAGGGCATACTTAAAATCCAATTGGGATTTACATAGGACATCATAGATTGTCCACCAAGAGTGACGGTGGTGAAATTCGAATTTGGCCTTACAATGCTCGAATTCCTGAATCTCAACCACTTGTGCCAACCATTGTTGGGATGACTTTGTCAAACACAATAATTTATTAACCATAAAAAGAATCAACCGTAAATTCATTTGCAAAGCATTGATTAATATTGATGTTATAACTTTAAGGGGTTGTTTGTTTGGCTCTGAATGAAATCATTCAATGTTGAATGATGAACTGTTCAATATCCAGACTGTTTGTTTCTCACCTCTGAATGATTCAGTGTGACTGATTCAGCAAAACATTGTTGAATGATTCAGCACAAAAGTACATTCTGAATGATTCAGAGCATTATCAAACAACATGTCACATTCAAGCTAATTCATACAGAGCCTCTGAATCATTCAACACTTAATCATTCTGAAATAAACAAACAACCCTAATCATATTAAATGATGTCTAAACAACCCCCTCCAACTTTGTCAAACGCAATAATTTTGTTGTCACCATTTTACTCTTCCTTTCTTATTTTATGGACATTTCTTCGTGGCTATAGACCCATAATAAAGCTAAGCTATAGACCCATAATGATGCTATCCACATCATTATTTAGTGATGTCCTCATCAACACATTAAATGTAATTAAAATAATCAAAATCTCGTTATACATTATATAATATAAACAAGTAAGATCAGTGTAGTGGAAGTGGAATTAATCAGATATATGAGATATGAATAATGAAGTAAAAAAGACTGAGAATTCAAACTGGGCGGCCATATGCTTTTTCAAGTTCAATTAACCTAGCAATACCACCGTTTTATATATATATATATATATATATATATAATAATAATAATAATAAAGTGAGTGTAATCTTCTGTGGCTCGATATCTGATGTAGGAATGATTCAGGACAATCAAATTAGGTGATCCTCAAAGTCAATTTAATACCCTTCCTTTTGTCCTTTAATAACTCCGTTGAATGCCTGTCTGTTCAGCTTGTTATTACGAGGCGACTGTTGGGTTTGGTCTTATCTTGGACTTTCAAAGAAGGTTCAGACAATTATTGCTTTTGTAGTAAAATTATCAGAGCCCTGAGTCGTCATCTTCATTCCAACATGGCTCAGAATCCTGTTAATGGAGCCAAATCAAACAACCATCTCGTTCATGTTGTTTCATCGTCTTTGGGTTCCTCCGATTCTGATGGAAACTCCCCATATGGTAATGAAAACATCGATTTTTCCTACGCTGTGTTGAACTTCATAAATGATGTGCTTATGGAAGAAGATGTCGAGGGCAGGCCCTGCATGTTGCAGGATTGTTTAGCTCTCCAAGCTAAGGAGAAAGCTTTCTATGATGTTCTAACTCAGAAATATGATCAGCAAGAGAAAGGGGTGATTCACACGGAATCACAGAAGAAAGTCTGGAAGCACAAACTGAACGGATCGATGGGGAATGAATGTTCGGATTCCTCAGAAGAAATGAGGAAAAGCAAGCATTTGGCAATGGCTGCTGAAGATTCATACGAGGAGCACATGTTCGACGAGGTTTTCCTTGTTAAGAAGGAGAATGGTGTGTCCTTGTCTTCATGTCCTCTTTATGAAGCATCACAGAATAGAGCAGCCAACACTAAAAGAAGATCCCCTGCAAAGAAACAAGCTGGTAGTGGAAAGGAAATGGTGGACTTGTGGAGTCTGCTAAGCCAATGCGCACAAGCTGTTGCCGTTTATGACCAAAGAACTGCAACCGATCTACTTGGTAAGATCAGGCACTATTCTTCTCCTTTTGGTGATGGAACCGAGAGGTTGGCTTATTACTTTGCCAAGGGTCTCGAAATACGCTTAAGTGGCACCGGGGCAGCTCTATTTACCCACATTTCCACCAATGCCACATTGGCTTCTGACGTCTTAAAAGCACACATTTTATATGTTTCAATTTGCCCTTTCAAAAGGATATCAAATTTGTTTTCCAATCGAAACATTGCAAAGCTAGCAGATAAGGCAACAACAATCCATGTTATTGATTTCGGCATTGCCTACGGTTTTCAATGGCCTTGCCTTATCCAGCGCCTCTCAACAAGGACCAGTGGACCGCCTAAGCTTCGCATCACGGGGATTGACTTCCCCCAACCCGGTTTCCGGCCTGCGGAAAGAATCGAATTGACCGGCCGTCGTTTAAGAAGATGTTGTGAGAATGTTAATGTCCCATTCAAGTTCAATGCCATAGCAAAAAGATGGGAAACCATCCGAGTCGAGGAGCTAAAGATCGAGAGAGACGAGTTGGTCGTTGTTAACTGTATGTACAGGCTAAAGAATTCCCCGATGATTCGGTCATGTTAAACAGTCCAAGGAACATGGTCTTGAAGTTGATCAAGAAAATCAATCCGGATCTTTTCATCCACGGAGTTGTTAATGGTAATTACAATGTCCCATTCTTTAACAATCGATTTCGAGAGGCTTTCTACCACTTCTCAGCAATGTTCGACATCCTGGAAGCCAATGTAGCCGGTGAAGATCCAGATAGATTGCTAGTTGAAAGAGAAATGTTCGGAAGGGATGCCATTAACGTTATCGCATGTGAAGGTATGGAGAGAATCGATAGACCAGAAACATACAAGCAGTGGCAGCTGAGGAACAAGAAAGCTGGTTTCAGACAGCTTCCATTAGAGCAGAAGATATTGAACAGAGCAAGGACGGTGTTGAAATCAGACTACCATAAGGATTTTGATATTGAGGTAGATGGCCGATGGATGCTTCAAGGATGGAAAGGGAGAGTAATCCAAGCGCTTTCTTGCTGGAAACCTGTCCAGGAGTAATCCGCTTTAATTCTTCTATTTCAGTAATATATAGATGACCATTTCTGTATTACCAATCAAAGTAAAATAACATACTTTACAAAGTTTAATCTAGCTGGTTTATGTAGTCATGAAATATCTAGAACTTGGGTTTTCAAGATTTCTTTTTGAGTTTTGACCCATCCAAAAATCTGTGATATGAGCTATTATTTCTATGCTTGGAAGCTATAAACAAAAACATTAACGCGTTTCCTTATCAGCATCAAACTACAGTCCAATGCAAAGTTGGTTTTATAAATTATATACTAAATGCTTTGTTTGAACTTTGGAAAGAGTTTCTTTTTGTTTTTCACACATAAAGATTCAATGGCGCTTTCAGTCTCTAATGGGATGAGATATGACACCCTTTCTAATTCCAATGCCGCATTCAAATAAAGCATAAATCAAGTGGGTAAGATTCATTGAATCGGTATTTGGAATATTATTTTCCCACTTTTTCAGCTTTGATTGAACTCAGATTAATCTGAAAATTACTGAGCTCATCTTCAAAATGTACGAGTGGATCACCCAACTTCATTTGTTGGCTATCAGTCATCTGCCCATCAACTTATCAATTTAAGCACCGAGAATCACTGCAGAAAGAATCTAGGGGCGTTCTTTCTCAGTCACCCTGCTCTTCATTAGGTATTTGGACTGATTATTCAAACGATTTTAGAGATAGAATGTAAGATTTTATATCGAATTTATTAAGTTATATTAGAAATTTAAGTAATTAACTATAATAAGTATATACAAATATAGTATAACATAACATCAGTCGCTGGATCAAATAAGCCATTCTCCAACGAAGTCAATTTGCTCCTTGACTTTGATGACACCCATAATCTGTCTCAAAACGGTGAGTATGAGGTGGCGGCTATTCCGCCATAACTGTAGTTTCCTCGAAGGTTCACTCACAAAAGCTTATCAGCTTGACCATTATAAGTAAAGAGAATTTCCAGTTTTATTTCTTCAGACAAGGAAATTATATAGCTTCTTTACTTGGCTCATTGACTAGTTGTTCTCAGTTTTGGTTCCTTCATTTTATATATTTCCCTTCTTGAACCAACATTCATTTTCCCTTCAATTTTTTTACCTTCAAGATGAGTTTCCAAATTAATATGGATAGCCTTTTCCAAGATATTATCGAGTTCAAATTTGATCATGGCTCAGTGCCAATGTTTACAAATCATGACCTTGTTAATATTCCTGATGGTTCAGCTTCACCGCCAGGCACGAGTTTTCAAGGACATCGGCTTGATAATATTCCTTTCGCCAATGAAATGCTTAAATACATAAACCAGATGCTAATGGAAGAAGATCTGCAAGAAAAGTCCTGCATGTTGCAGGATTGTTTAGCTCTCCAAGCTGCTGAGGAATCCTTCTATGATGTCCTAGGCCACCAATATCCACTTCCAGTTGAACCTATCTCTCTATTCCCAGACGATAATCCAACTCAAACCACACGCATTGGTAGCATTAACAGCCATATTACTGGTACCGACTCGGTTACATGGAGAGACACCACGGCTGAGTCATTTAGGGAGTCCTCTCCCACTGGTGATTTGGCTCCACAAAGCAGCCTATCACCATTAAGGTCGAAGGGAAGGAAAAATTATCGGCGCGAAGATGGTGACTATTTAGAAGAAGGTACTAGCAGCAAGCAATCTGCAATTTCACTTGAAGATTCAGAACAGTTGGAGATGTACGACGAGGTACTGCTTTGCAAAGGTGAAAATGAGGACTATCTAAAGTGGTCTCTTCATGGTAACTCGCAGCTGAAAGAGTCTACCAATGGTGGAACAGTGTCACGCAGGAAGAACAACGGGAAGAAGAGAGAAGTGGTGGATTTGTCGAGTCTCCTAACTCAATGTGCACAATCTGTAGCCATCGATGACCAAAGAACTGCCAATGAGTTGCTGAAACAGATACGTCAACACTCTTATGATACCGGAGACGGAACCCAAAGATTGGCATATTACTTTGCTAAAGCACTTAAAACTCGTTTGGCTGGCTTGGGGGCACCATCCTATTTACATCTTCTAAGCAACAAGACTTCGGCCGCTGATGTCTTGAAAGCTTACGGCGTGTATGTTTCAGCTTGTCCTTTTAAGAAAATGTCGAATTTCTATGCAAATAAAAAGATCATGGGAGTTGCAGAAACAGCAATCACGCTCCACATCGTTGATTTCGGCATTTGCTATGGGTTCCAATGGCCTTGCCTTATCCGGCATCTCTCAACAAGGTCCGGTGGACCTCCCAAGCTTCGTATTACCGGAATTGAGTTTCCCCAACCAGGTCCTCGACCTGCAGAAAAAGTGGAAGAGACAGGGCGTCGCTTGAAAAGGTATTGTGAGAGATTCAATGTTCCATTTGAGTACACCGTTATAGCAAAGAAATGGGAATCCATCCGACTCAAAGAACTAAAGATTAACAAGGGCAAAGTGGTGGTTGTTAACTGCATGTATAGGCTAAAGAACCTTCCGGATGACACAATGGCTTCTACCAGTGCAAGGGACACTCTTCTGAAGTTGATCAGAAGCATTAATCCGGAGTTATTTATCCATGGAATTGAAAATGGGACGTATAACGCTCCATTCTTTGTCACAAGATTCCGAGAAGCACTCTTCCATTTCTCTGCTAAGTTTGATATATTTGAAGCTAATGTTTCTCGAGAAGATCCAGGAAGGATGATGTTTGAGAAGGAAGTGCTTGGAAGGGACGTTATGAATGTCATTGCATGCGAGGGCAGTAAGAGGGTTGAAAGACCAGAAACGTATAAGCAATGGCAAGCGAGGACTGTGAGGTCCGGGTTCAAGCAGGTTCCTTTGGATAAGGAGCTGGTTAAGAAAGTTAGGAATTTGGTCCAATGTAATTATCATAGAGATTTTGGTTTAGATTTGGATGGCCACTGGATGCTGCAGGTATGGAAAGGGAGAGTTATTTATGCCCTTTCTTGTTGGAAACCTGCTAGCAATGAACCGTGATGAAGTTCGCATAAACAAACAAACCTCAAGCTTGTCACCATTACTTGTTGGAAACCATTACTTTCTTCAAAAGCTTATTCGATTCAGTTATTACCATTCAATTTGGTGAAGTTTGTAAATTATTAACTGCTAAAATGAACAAATCTGAAAGTTAAAAAGCTGATATTTAATAATATGACAACAAAGTTACAGGCTTTTGGGAACATGAAAACAAATATTAATGTACTCACTACATTGAAGACAATTTCATAATACGGATCACTGATTAGGCTTTGGTGGCCTGAGAACATTCCAGTCGAGCTTCTCATGCTTTGATTGCTTTTTGGAGGAGGCTTTGTTGCTTCTTGGTGACGATTGAATAGCTTTACCATTTTTTGGTGATTTATTCGGATACACTGGTTTGGAAACCATGTCGACCTGTTTTCTCTTAAGGTCTCCATTGCCTTCGTGTTTATCGGTGCCAACTTTTGAGCAGTCATTTGCTTCAGATGCAGATCCATTCTCGCTGTCGCAATTCAAGGACAAAAGGTCAAATAAACTATGCAACTTGTGCAAACCTGTCTCTGACGTGAACTAAACCTACATGTGACTAGCATTTCCATCTCAACATGCCCATATTTCTTCCATTCCAGGCCCCTCACTAATATTAATTAGGATTTTCGTTTAAGAATTAAGCATTTGGATTAACATCTTTGGCAAAAGGGTACGACCCAATTTATCATTTTCGCCCAAATCATATTTTCGTCATCAATTTAGCCCTCGAAGTTGTCCAATTGCATCATTCTATATCATACCCCTCACTTAAAACCCTAAATTGAGAGTTTTAAGTTAGAGATTAAGATTAAAGGTTTAGATGTTATGGGGTTATAGTTTAGGGTTTAGGATTATCAATTTAAGGTTTTAAGTTAGAGCTAGGGTATAGAATGATGCAACTAAACAACTTTGAGGACTAAATTGATGCAAAAATACGATATGGGCGAAAATGATAAATTATGTTTACTACAGGGCAAAAGTGACAACATCTTTCATGTAAGACTTATATACGACACAAACAACATAATAATTTTCAAAGATTTTCAGGAAATACTGGAACATTAACACCAACCCTAAAAAGAAAAAGAAAGCCTACCTAGAAGAGGGTCTTCCACCACTGGCATCTGGTCTACAAACATTTAATGCTGATTCGTTCAATTTCTACCGAGACAAGGCATTCAAATGAGTACAAAAGCTCTTTCAAAAAAGAAAAAGAAAAAATGACAAAAGCAACAAGAGAACCACATTAAGTGAAAAGTCATCATCGGGCAAAATTCTTAGGCCACTTGACCTTGATACTCACATCAATAGAAGGATTGAAACTTTGAAATGACATGCGCCCAACAGTTGCTCCTGGACGAGGATCCCCTTCCATAATTACCACACTGAATGTTCGCAAACAAGTTAAACAAGTTGAAAATAAGAACAGTCAGGCAAGTAGTATAAGTTCAAGTATCAACTCCGACGACCAGCATTGAAAGAATATTCAACTCCCGGGAAAAAATATATATCAACTGTCCATTCTCTTTCTGTTGCCTTTAAGTACAAGTTCATGGAACATTCTAGTATAACCTATATGCAATCATGCAATCATATTAATGCATAATAACGCCAAAGGCTTATATCATATCATAACTAAATCTAAGCAATCTCTGAAGAAAGAATAATGTTTAATAATAGAGATTTAAGATAATTCATAAACAAAGAGTGGAAATTTAGGTACCATTTTCTAGTAATAGTACTAATTCCTTCAGGTTTAACCTCTTCTTCCTTTACCACTTTCTCCTCTCTGTGAGCTGCCCTTTGCATGAACTATTATTGCATGAAATAGAATTAAAAAATCAGAACTCAAACATGTTAAAAGATAACAATATTTTCCACCTTGGAAAAAAAAATAAACGAAATCCAGATGAATTAAAACAAGGCCAAGTTCAAATTTCAAAAACCCCATAAGAAACAACAGAACCTATAAAAACATAAGACTTCTTCTCTTTTGCAAATTCAATAGAAAATCAACAAAACAATAATATTATAAAAGTAGATATATCAAAAAATACACAAATATCAAGGAACAAAACTACTAACAAAGAAAAGAGTTTCGTGCTCTTAGATTACCTTCAAGCCCCTCAAAGTACTGGAGAGCTCTCGCTTCGCCATTTAAGAAGCAAAGATTGGAATTAAGATTATTTGAATTGCTTATTTTCCCTCTTTTGGCTACAAGAAGGGAAAAACGTTGAGTACAGTATTCTGAAGGAGGGAAATAGGAGGAAAGGAAAACGAGGGCTTAGGGTTAGGGAAGGGAAAACACACTGTGTTTTGTTCTGTTTTTGTCGGAGTTAATTTTAGGGCTGTAAATTTTCTCATTCTGGGGCTGATGAATTGAAACTTTGGGTCTCTGCAGCACCAATTGACCCAATCTAGATGGGTCATTGATGGATTCAAATTTCATAAGGAAGGACCTTCAAGCACTACTTTTGCGGCTGAACTCGATTACGGATTATGTTTGATTAATGCGTTAATTGTGCATAAAAACTCCTTTTTAAAAAAATAAAAAACAAATTTTACTTTCATACAACCAAAATAAGAACTCCCCAAAAATTTTGTTATTGAATAATGATTCAAAAGGTCTTGTCTTATATACGTTAAAAATAATTTTTTTTATTAATCAAAGTTGATTATAAGCAGTATATATTATAAATATTCTCAATCATTTAACAATAAAGATTTAAAACACTTTTACAGTCTATATTACTTGAACCTGAGACTTCTAGTGTTAAACTTTAGGTTTAAATAAATAAAATAATAAAAAGTTATTATATTTTAAGTATAAGTATAATATAATAATAATGATAAAAATTAGAATATATTTTATTTAGATCTTGAAACAAAAAAATGTATATTAAATTAATGTATATGAAGATATATTGGAAAATTAAGAAATAATCAATCCATTTATAAAATATATTGATCCAAAAATGTATGAATCTCATGTGAATATTAAGATGCATCATACATAAATGAATGCTACAAATTTTAGAAAAACTACATAAGATTATCTGAAACAAATTATTTCAGCCTTCCTATACATGCAAGTATATAAATCCCAAGTTATAAGTCTTATAACTAATCTATGAAAAGTTAAAATCACATGAGCTGCCATCCACACTAAAATACAATGAGTACTTATTTTTTTCTATTATAATTAATAGTAAAAAGAATTATGTGAAATACTTTCCTCTTCACGACCTAATATTTTTGGACAATTGTTTCTGCCCCTTCCAAGAAATAGGCCACACACGAAGAAAAAGGGAAAAAAAATAGTATAAACGTAACTAAACTATGTTTTATTTCATAATTCTTTTATTGATCGAAAATAAGACGCACATCTGGATTTCGCAACTAATGTCGACGGCTTGAATAATGTACAAAGGATACAATGTTAAACAGCAGTCCAGAATGGTCGGTCAGTACTGGCTATTGTATAAAACAGTCGCGGAAAGTAGAAACAATTTATTGACTCAAATGTACATAAATTAGGATAACCTCAATGACGGATCAAGTTGGGACAACCTGAGGAACAAGGGGTTCAGATCCATCATCGTCCGCAGCTCCACCCTCTGGGGTTTGCGTGCTCTTAGTTTCTTCATCTTCAAACCCTTGCTTAAATCTTTCATAGTTTGTAACTTCACTCGATTTAAATGGTCGTTCTCCCAAAGCTCGAACTAGATCATCTTGGTGAAGAACTTCCTTTTCGAGCAACAATTCGGCAACTTCAGCTACTTGATCTTTGTGTTCCTCTATAAGATGCACTGTTTTTTCATATGCCTTGGCTACCCACTCGCGCACTTCACTATCGATGATAGCACCTGTCTTATTGCTATAGGGCTTCGACATCTCAAGCCCATCTTCTCTTTGAGGGAAAGAGAGGAGACCTACCTTGTCACTAAAGCCATAAACTGCCACCTGGGCATAGGTCATCTTAGTCACCTTCTCCAAGTCATTTTGAGCACCGGTTGATATCTTTCCCAACAAAACCTGAATCACGGAGGAAATTCGATTTAGTTTTCTAGTTCTAGTCTGTGCCTCAGTGTTGGAATATTTCGGTATTCGGAATATATAACATGACAAACCAAAAACGGAGCACTCAAGTAAATATTTTGATGAATTTGAGTTTCTATTTGCACTCAACCATACATGGAAATAGAAAGTTTCAAATTTACCTGTTCAGCTGCTCGGCCACCGAGGGTCATGCACGTCATATCAAAAAGTGCTCTTTTGTCATGAGAAGGTTTTCATTTGGAACGTACTGGGCAAATCCAAGTGCTGCTGTACCGCGAGGAACAATTGTCACTTTCAAGAGGGGTTCAGCATGTTCCAAGAACCAGCCTGCAACAGCATGACCTGATTCGTGATAAGCAACTGTCTTCCGCTCAAGTTTACTGATTACCTGATTGATACCCAGAAGAATCTGTTATTAGGGTGGATAGAAGAAAAATGGAGACATAAAATAATGCTGTAAAGTTATCAATCACTACTCTGGACATAACATGCAATGCAATGATCACCATCTCATAATGACTGATAAAAGTTCAATGTTAACTGAATGAAGACATAGGTTCTAATATCAGGGATAATAGATAATCACAGAAAATAAAAACAACTATAATATAATTACCCTGTTCTTCTTCTCAAGACCACCAATGATCCTGTCTATAGCAGACTCAAAATGATCCATTGTGACCTGTGCCCCTTCACTCCTTGCAGCAATTAGAGCAGCTTCATTACAAACATTTGCAATGTCTGCTCCAGCAAAGCCAGGAGTGAGAGCTGCAAGTCTTTGAGAGTAATATGATGGCTCATGATCGAGCTTTATCTTTCTCAAGTAGACCAGAAATATCTGTTCACGGCCTTTAATATCGGGTTTATCTATTGAAATCTGACGATCAAATCGCCCTGGCCTCAATAAAGCTTTGTCTAAGATATCAGGCCTATTAGTACCAGCAAGCACAACAACTCCCGAAGTAGTTCCAAATCCATCCATTTCTACTAGTAATTGATTAAGTGTACTTTCACGCTCATCATTAGAACCTGAGAAACCGCCACGACCTCTTGCTCGACCAATCGCATCAATCTCATCAATAAATATTATACTAGGAGCACACTGCCTTGCTTCTTGGAACAAGTTCCTCACCCTGGATGGTCCAACACCAACAAACATCTCCATGAATCAGAACCTGATATAGATAGAAAAGGTACACCCGACTCACCAGCAGTAGCTTTTGCTAGAAGGGTCTTTCCTGTACCTGGAGGACCCACCAACAGAGCACCTTTTGGAATTTTAGCTCCTAGGTCCTCGTATTTCTTTGGGTTATTAAGGAAGTGCACAAATTCCATGATCTCTTGTTTTGCCTCATCACAACCAGCAACATCTTTGAAATAGACCTACATAGATAAGAAGCAGAAAATATTGGTAAATAATGACCGAGTACATTTTCATATTCTAGCAACACAAAGAAAAACAGGCAAACGAGTTTAGGTAATAAAGACAGAAAACTGGAAATTTTCAGATTCTGGTTTTTACTTTAAATGTAACAGGAGTTGAAACAGAAGACTAACCTTATTCTTGGAATTTTTGTCCACTTTGGTTATATGGGCTTTTCCTACGTTGAAAATTCCACGGCCACCCTTAGCACCACCTCCACCAACACCGAGTCCGCCTTGCATTCTCCGGCCCATATAAATAAGGGTTCCAAGAAGTAATAATGTGGGTGCAAACCTCATCAACTCCTGGTACCAGATCACATCAGAGGCATATGTCACAGGAACATAATCATGTGGGTCAATTCCTAAAGCTTCTTGGGCTTCTTCCAACTTCTCCTCAAAAGACTCAACACTACCAATAGTGAAGAAGCATTTGTATTCACCTCCATGTCCTCTGACAGAAGTACCATTAGCAGGACCTTGGAGAACATCATCACTTGTTTGATTGTATGGTGTGTTCCTCACATACACTTTTGCAACTGACTTATTAGAAACAACTATATGGTCAACTAAACCTGGCTCCAGAAGTTTGTTCTTGAGCTCCTGGAAACTAATCTGCAAGAAAGATTTGCATAGCAATCAAAGCTTAGAAAATACATGAACCTTTTTTATTTTTTTTGGTAAACAAAAGAGATGAACTTTGCTTATATTTAGAAGCCAAACAAATGTGGAAGTAACAATACAATATTCAAACTAGCAACGGGCAGTGCTGACTCTATGCATTTTGGTCCATTTAAATCTTCTATCCATCTAATACTAACCCACTTATATATGAAGAAAGTAAACAAGGTGAAAAAAAATTGGGAGTTGCTTACTTGTTGCTGCTCAACAGTCCAGGGAAACATAGAAAGAAACAATGCAAGAACTAACGAAGGTACAACCAAAATTTGAAAAAGCCTCGTGAAAGTTTCCTGAAAGTTCCATTGGTCATCTGTGTTGGGATCCTCTGAAATTGAGAAAAAATAAGTAAAAAATGTTAAAGTCTATATAAGCTATATCTTGCAGGCACTTTAAGAGTATATTCATTGATGATACTTATATACATTAAAATATTAAAGGTAAAGGTAAACACACTGTCATACTTAAGTAAGCAACCTCAACATAGTATAAGCCTACAGGGCTAAGAAAATTATTCTACGAGATAATTTCAAAATCATATCTTCCTGCTTCTCACACAACATGATTGCAAGAGGGAAATATAACATACGACCCCAACTGTTTCTATCAGAAAGGATGTCAAACCGATATTTTCATGACATCTCTGTGAATTGACATTGATAGCATTGTAAAACTGATTTGAAATAAAGGAGGGAGATATGGACTCACCTTTGGAGTCAGATTTCTGGTCATTTTGCTTTGGAATTTCCTTCTTTTTCTTTGGGTAAAAGTTTTCATAATCTGCAAATAATAAAAAAAGACAAGAACAAAGGTAAAAATTGTAAGTTCGAACCAACACAAATATCCAAAATTTCTAAGTCAATCTCTTCATTAACAACTCAAACTATCAATATGAAAAACCAATGTAAAATATCCTCAAAATGCTAAAACCAGAGCTTGCTTAGCACCTAAAATTTAAGAACAGTACATGTCATCTAGAACAAAATAAAACTGACTTTATTCCATTTCACTCGCCTCAAATTACTCGAGATAATTCAGTTTTGCTAATAACAAATAATAAATGTAACATTCATTAACACTTGTTAACAAATTATATAACCATGAAAATTCGAAATAAATAAAAAAGTTCATATGTGGCTTACTCTTCTTCTTTGGGGCTTCACTTGAGAAAAAGCGACGGATTTTAGGGTTAGCAAGAACGAAATTTAAATCAGACAAATAAGCCTTTGAAGTAAACTCCCTTGCAGCCCCTATTGAAGATAAATATCCTCCCAAATACCCTGATTGCCCGATTAGTCGATCTACGTCTCCGCTCAAACGCGGCAAGCTCGGCGACGTTCCACCGGTACTGCCACGTCCATCGCCACAATACAACAACTTCTATTTTTCAGAAAACAGATAAATAATCGTAAAAAAATAATAAATTGAATGAGAAAAATATATTAAACAAAAGAAAGACTTACCCTTGAATGAGACGATCGGGAATATGATCGGCCAAGCTTAGAAAAAATCATAATTCTATGATTGAAGGAAGAAAAAAAATAAATCAAAGGTAATATAAATCAAGAAAAAATTGGGGGAAAATATTTTTTTGGATGAAGAAATAATCTTAGTAAACAGCGTCAGCGTGTTTTCGGGATGGATTTTAAAGTTAATAAAAGAAATGCTTTGTGTGAAATTTTTTGATTGAAAAGGAAGTTGATAAATAGGAATAGGGTGTGAACCCGACTTTATTGGTATGGTCGTGGATTTGTATAGAGAAACAAGTGGATTTGCTTTGTTTCTCAATAATAATAATAATGGGTAAAGTTTTAAAATGGTTACTTTTGTTTTATTTTTATTCATTTTTGTCACCGGTTTTAGAAAATAACTTTCTTACATTATTGGTTTATAGCGCTTTGCTCATTGAAATATTACTTGTGATCAGTACGCAGGGCCGGCCCTAGGCCAGGGCAGGTACTAAACTCATTGAAATTTTAGGTACTAAAATTGTAAAATAAAATAGAGTAATCTATGAATTTAGTACTTAAACTATTAGTTCTGATACATTTTGGTACTTAAACTTTTAAAATTTTTAAAATCATATTTAACGTTTAGTTTTCATTTCATTTTAGTATCGTCATTAAAAACTTAACGCGTTTAGTACCTAACTATCAGTTATTGTTTGTTTTAGTACCTAAATTTTTTTTTAAAAATAAAACTTAACTTTAAATTTTGAATGTATACTAAAATGAAATAAAAAAGACTAAAGTTTTTAACGGCGGGTACTAAAATGAAACAAAAACTAAACTTTACGTATGGTTTTGAAAAAATTGAAAGTTTAAGTACTAAAACAAACCAAAACTGATAATTTAGGTACTAAACACGTAATTTACTCAATAAATTTATATTAACGTTAATAAATTATTCTTCCATAAATACTAATTTAATATTTCTTTCTCAAAATTCAAAAAAAAAATTAAACTCTTTAATTTTGGTCTTTCCAAATTCCTACTATTAATTCACCAAATCTCTTTCCCGATTTTGATATCAATAAAAAAATTTTATTAACATTATTTTTTTCAAAACTTAGTGAGAAGAAAAAAATTTAAGCATAATTAACATGCTTCTTTTTTCTTTCATGTTTCACGATTCATTTAAAAATTATTATTCTCATTTTTTAATTTATCATATTTCTCTCAAATGTAAAATCACAATTGTTTATTATCAATTATGGTGTTTGAATCATATTGAAGATTGTTCTTAAAATTCTAGGTAGACCACATTTTCAAATTGTTTCTTTTAATTTTATATATTTTCAAATTTTAGATAAGATCGTTCTTTTATTTTCAAATGTTATGTTATGTATTGAGAAAAAATATATTGAAAAACATTGATGTTGATACTGTCATCAATGTTTTTGCATAAAAAATGATCGAATGTAATATTTTTTATAAGTATTTGTATTCTTAAATATATTTTTTGACATCTTTTATATTGTAATGAATTATTATTTTTAATTTAATAAAAAATCTAATAAAATTTTTATATTACATATTTCTTATTTTTTTATATTAGAGGCCCATTTTTTATTTTCGCCACGAGCCTACAAATAATCAATACCGACCCTGTCAGTATGATGATGTGATATGTTAATAAAAAAATTAATTTGGTTCAAGTGTTAGATAAGTAATTTAACCCTTTGGTTGATAACAAGATATTTTTTTATTAAATTCAAGAGTTAAAATGATATTTTATCTTAAGTTATATGATTAAATTAATATTTTATATAAATTTATAATCTATTTAAAGTTCAAGGTTAAATTAAAAATTAATTCTTTCCATTAACGTTTCATATAATCAAACTAATAGCATTGAACATCTCATTATCCAAAACATTATAAATCATTAACTTAAATGACAAAAACGTAAATGCAATGAAAAAAATTATATAAACTATGATTTTAAAATTTTTATTTTAAGACCATATTTGATATTATGGTTAACAAATATTTTTAAAAAACATGAAATATCTATTTTTAGATATTATTGTAAAATAAAAGCAAATTAATTTAATACTATTTAAATTTATCATTTATAATATATAATAAAGCATATCAATTTAATTTACAATGATAATTTTTTTATAACTCATTAAAAGGGTGAAATGTTTTTGAAGAGATTTGAGAATGGAAGAATGTCAAAGGTTATGTGATTGGCATGAAGGGGTGAAAAAATTATTTAATCTCAAATGTGATTTACTTATTAAAAAGTTATAAAAATATTACTTTTGCGATGGATTTATAAGTGTCTTTTTAGAGTTTTTTTCATCCAAAAATTAAACATTTGAGATAGCCTTTTAGTATAAAAACAATTTTAAAATATTCCCAGACAACTTAAAAGATCAAATATCAATTTTAATATATTTTTGTATTAATTATAAAACTTGTGAAACGTGATCAATGGTGTGGACCGTAAGGTTTAGGTAGTAAAAGAAAGGGCGAAGTAAAAAACAGTCCATCGATTATGGAATTGTTTTATTGAATTATCAAAATATTAAAAGTTACAAACAATCATTTAACTATTCCTATGTTTTAAACTCGTCTCTTTCATTAAAAAAAATGATGATCATTTAGGCTAGACATTAACTTGCTGATTATGATATAATAAAATTATTATATAGGCATCGTCGTTACTTTCAAACATTGGTTCGACGACATGATGTAAACGAAAAGTTAATTCACAACATCAAACTCAAACAATTATGAAATCATATTTTATCATATCACAATCAACAAGTTAACGTCTAACTCAAATAACTGCCAATTTTTTAATAAAAAGAACGAGTTTGAAATATATAAATAATCAAATGATTATTTTATAACTTTTGATAATTATCGACTCAACAAAATAACATCTTATAATTAAAAAATTATTTTATAACATCTAATAATAAAAAATTAATAAAATAATATCTTATATTCAAGAAATTAATTATATATTTTATCCTAAAAGAAAATGATGTACTCTCAACTAGCATGTATTTCACTGTACGTGGGTTCCGATCATCGAGAGTTATATTTTTCATTTATCAAATGCTTAAATCTATTTAATAGAAAATTCAGCCAATGGGCATTGGTATACCGAAGAAAAACATGATGGGCCATTGTGAAAGTAGTTGGGCTGAGGATCCGTCTTTTCCCGCTACTAATCTGCGAATTGTCGATAGCTGCAGAAAGATTTCTGCATTTTATCTCTAAAGAAGACAACAAATGTCTCACCGTAGATTCCCATAACTGTTCTTTTTGCACCTCTATTTGTTCAAACAATCCATGGAAACTGCCACTGCGCTGTTGCAGTCGACAACAGTCCCTTTTGGCTTCAATTTGAAAGACAACCGAATAATTTCTTGCAGGCATTTCAACAAACAATTTCAAAGCAAGGGTTGTTATTCTCAACAGAGCCTCAGACCTATCCGAAACGCATCAAGTTTCAGTCTTTCACCGTCACCGCTTCGGAAAACAACAAGAACCCAGTTTTTGTCTCCTCTCAAATGCTCATTTTCCAACATTCCAAGCCCAGATTCTCGAAACCCTTTGCTTGAACCCTCAAAAACCTCTCTTTTGATTCAGTCAAATCAGCTCTTTCTGAGTTAACTCCTATAAAGATTGCCAAATGGGCTGCTATTGTTTCCCTTGGAGTTGCAGCTACCAAATGGACTGGATGTGGTTTTTAATCCTTTCTTTTGAATGTACTTCAGCTGGAGTTGGTTGTCTGGCCATGGTTTGTAGCTATTATCCTTGCTTTATATGGTTTGTATGCTTTTCGAAAGCATTCCATTGGTGAAGCAAGCATTGTAGAGCAACTTGCAATTGTTACTTCAGTATTCACTTGGCTAACTCTAGTACCCCATTCTTATTTCAATGGCTAGCTTGAAGGTTGGCCCTTTATCTTCTTCTTTGTATACCACTATTTCTTTTTCTTCAATGTCAGTGTAAGAAAACGATTGTACGGAGATTATTATGCCCGCCCACATGATCCTAAGTGGGATGTGAACCCACCCAAATGGTATCGTCTTTTGTTCTGTGTTGGAGTCATGGTTGGGCACTGGCTTGCTGCATTTGAAGCTCCAGAGATGCATCGAGTTCCAGGAGGTTGGAGCAACATTGAACTGTGGATGCTGATTCTGGTAACTCTTTTGATGCAATATAATTCAACATTGTATCTTGCAAAGTATTCAGAGAAAGTAGTGGTGCCAACTGCTGTCGTCCAATTTGGGCCATACAGGTGGGTTCGGCATCCGATATACGCATCTACAATGCTTTTATTTTCAACTTATTGCCTTGCACTTAGAACACCTCTTAGCTTGTTGTTCGTTGTAGCAGTTTGTTTGCTGTATTATGAGCGGAAAGTAAAATTGGAGGAGGTTCTAATGGTAGAGTCTTTTGGAGAGAGTTACTTGGAGTATGCGAGTAAAGTTAGGTGCAAATTCATACCTTTTGTGTGCTAGCGGCAAACAGGTATGCAATTGTTAATTTTGCAATGTAATGAAGTTATCCGACTGTTTGAGCTCTAGAGTTAGGGAAGTGCTAAACTGTGCTTGCTGAATTTGTTGTTGCTTTTTGGTGATTTTCATATTGGGTGAAGCTTTCTTTGTTAATTGAATGTTAAGATCCCCCCTAACATTTTGAATCAGATGAATTGACCAGTTGATTATGATTATTAATGGAAAATGCTCTCTCACTTTTGCCAAGGTTGCAAGCTATCTGATTCAGTATTTGTTATGGAAAAATAGTATTTTATTTCTTTTGAAATGTTCAGTGAGCTCTGGTGTCCTTTTAAGTTCATTTGGCAGAGTTAAGTTCTGCACACGGATGTGATCTCTGGATTGGTGTTTAAGAAGGAATCCATATTCGAATGGTTACATTCTTAAATAAGGACTTCGGCAATGGCTGGATCCTGTGGATGTAGGAACTGGAGTTGTGCCTGTGTTTGATTAGGTATATTCGTATATAAGGAAGAATAGAGAATGATCATTTGAGGAAATCTAAACATACTGTCCATTTAAATCTTAGGCAATAACCGGTTTAAAATTACTGAAAGGTGCTTTAATTTGTGATCATACCACAATTTTGATCAATGAACACAACTGGAATATAGATGAAGGTATTAACAGCAAGGCAACTGGAAACACAAGAAAAGGATCACAAACCAAAAGAAACAATGATAGTATTCTTGTGGGGTAAATGTTGGTCTAAGGCAGGATACCTCACATTAGGTCATTTGCACCGTATCACTGCTAATTGTCTCTTCTGTATGGTAGTTAGGAACCATAGAAGTATATAACATGAGATGTGAAATTAGTTTGCATACAAATATAACCTTCTGAATGCCATGCTATGGAATTTGAACCATCTGTTTTTGACAATGGGATATAATGCTGGCTTTTCATGATTATTGACTAGCCTGCAAACCATTTAAACTTCTTGTCTTGCAAGAATATTGTTTCCAGATCATTTTTGAAGTCAACTGAACTTCCATCTTTATCCTTCCTAGAAACAAAGAACCCATATCCTTTTGTCATCCTGTGAGGATGATCTTACGAAGCCATTTCGCATCATGTGGTTGCCTTTTGTGAACAGAACCTATTAAAGGCACATAGTTGCTGCATGAACTGACTTGCTTAGATCCTCCCTCTATGTTAGCAACAGGTGACCAACGTTCCAGTGGTTGATAAGGTACTGCAGATTGTCACTATGGGACATGTTCAGACGTAGGAAAAGTTACCCATTTCGTACTAGTTTGACGGCCAACTCATCTATGATGTGAACTACATAAGCTAACCCTTGTTTTGTACAGCGTATTTTCCATCATATATATGAAAACGCAAGGTAGAAGCAATAACGTTATACTCTAAAGATACTTGTGGATTATTTATTCTGCAAATAGTCAGGTCGACTAATTTGCTTCTATGTCCTTGCATGTTGCATTTTTCAAGCACTTCAAGACAATTGTAACTGGTCCTCGTATGTATTCTTATCTCTGTCAAATAATTCATCCAAGGATTCCCAGCCGGTTCTCCTTATTGCATGTCTTTCCTTTAAAATCTTTGGGAGTTTGTAATTTTCAAGCTAGCACTAGTGTCATATACATATCTGCAAAACTTGATCTCTCACAATGCATTTCACATTTCTGGTTTGTAAAATGAGCTTTCTAGATGAGTAGATGTTTTCATATTATAACTGCCATATTTTTTTTATCAATTTCAAAATAATAGTACGTTCTTACAATGTCTGGATTGACTTTAGTTTTTCTGCATTGTAGCAATAGCATTTAGGCCAAATTTTTTTTATAAGTGCGCCCTTTCATTCTAATTTTTATCAAAGCCTCGGTGATAAAAATGTAGGCACACGGAAACATGAACGAAAACGTATATCGGGCCATACATCCAAGCGCAGCCCCATTATGTTATCCATTTCATTTCGACCCAAACCGATTCAAGTGCTAAATCCCATGAAGTGGAGGTTTTGGAGATTTCAGGGTATGTTTGGTTCTAGAAAATAATTTTTATTTTTTTGAAAAGTAGAAACTGTATTTGATTAATATAAATGAAAACCTGAATTCAAAAATAAAAATATTATATTTTGTATCTAATTTTTTAAAATATAGATGAACAAATAATTATTTAATAATTAAATTAAAATATAATTATTGAAAAATTCATTACATAAATTTAACATGTGAGTTATAAAAATATAAAATAATAAAATTAATAAGAAATTTCATAATACGATAAGAAATCCAACCCTTAGTTTTACATAAATTTAACATGTGAGTCATAAATAAAATACAACAATTTAATTGAGAAAAAAATAAATCTAACCTTTTGACCAACATAATTAAATGTTGATCGTCACGACGCTTACGTAACAATTCACAAATCTTACACGACAATCTATAATGTTGATGTGATAGTTCACGATGCTATTATGATAGTATAAGATGGACGATGATGTAGTAGATGAATTTAATTATTATTTTTTAACTAAGTTCAAGGGCTTAATTGATATTTTTAGGAAGTTTGAAGACATGTTTAATTTTTTTTAAATAAAAAATTATTCATATTCAAAACATAAAATATAAATAATTATTACGATATTTAATATATTATATATAAAATATAAAAATCAATTATTAAAAAAATCAATTTAAGGACAACATTGAGTGTACAAAAATTCCTTGAACACATCGATGGACTTAATTGCTTTTTTTAATATGATATTCAGTTAGCAGTTATATTCATCGTCCAAAATACATAAATTTAATAGGTGAGTTATAAAATTTTTCTATGATATTCTGTTAACATGATAATATACGAAAAATGATGATTATGTAATAAATTGACTTAATTACTTTTTAGTTAAATTTAGGGGCTTAAGTGATATTTTTTTAGAACCAGACCCTTTGTTTTTATCCCAAATTTCACTTAGTAGGAAAAAAACTCATCAATGGCGTAAAACAAAAAATCAGAGAAGTTATCATTTTATTAACAATATAAAATAAAGTTATAGTAATTGAAAAAGTCAAAACTGAAATGAACTCTCTCTGGGCACACGTTAGCTGGACTAATGAGACCTCATGACTGTTCCTTCGTTGTTGATTTCTCTTCTTTCTTCGGTGATTCTAAGTGTTGTGCGATGGATTCTGGTGGAGTCCTTGTATTCAATGGCTTCGAGCTTGGATTGAAGGAAACTATTTGGGGGAATTGAAGAGCAAATCCTGGATTTCTTTCCGCCTGAGGTATCAGAGGGGATTTCCACCGTTAAACCTCCTGCTGCTGTGTTTGACGAGGGAATTGTTGAATGGGGTCACTCGATTGTGGGATAATTCATTGGAGCTGCTCTGAATTTTTGCTCCATGCAGAGGGTTGCTGAGATCTTGTGGGGGGAAAACTCGACAGTGAAGGTTAGTTTAGCAAGCTCGAATCTCTACATTTTTTCTTTCTCAAACAAGGACATGAGAGATTGGATCCTTGAAAACGGGTCGTGGCATGTGCAAAACAAGCCGCTCATCCTAAAGAAGTGGGAGCCTAATTTACAGAGGCTCGATTTTTACTTTAAGTGCATTCCGATCTGGATCCAATTGTATAATGTGCCCCTGGAGCTTTATACTAGATTGGGTATCAACTACATCGCGAGTGTTGTAGGGCATCCATTATACATGGATTCCATCACGACATCTAAAGAGAGACTTGAGTGCGCTAAGGTTTGTGTTGAGATTAGGGTTGGTGTAGTGATTCCTGAGATAGTTCAGGTTGTGTTGAGTGATGGATCTGTAGTGAGGATTAAGGTTCATGTACCTTAGTTGCCTAAGTTATGCTCATATTGTAAATCTTTTGGTCATCAATCTAATGTCTGTGCAGAGGCATCATCTAAGAACAAAGAAATTCAAATTTGGAGAAATAAAGCTAATCCTACTGAGGTTAATATAAAGGAAAGAGTAGTCACTGCCAGCTATTCTCCTTGCCCTACTGGTTTCAATCCTGATGTTAGTATTGAGTGCTCAAGAACTACTAACCTACAGGGTGGTGATGCTGTAGAGTTAACTGTGAAGGCCCTTCAAGAGCATATTGTTGTTGCTCCCTTGATTGGTGTTAATCATGTTGAGTTGGTACAGGCTGATGGAGTGGCCAAACTGACTGTTACTGTTGATATGGAAGAGCAGATGGTTAGGAAGGTTGCATCTAGAGGTGGACATCATGATCCCCATAGTAGTGATGCTCCTTTGATTGATGTGCTGGATCAGGTTATTCAGAATGTTACTGATGGAGCAGCAGACCAGTTGGGAGGGAACAAGGTAGAGGTAGCCATGATGATCCTCTTGCTGGTGGTGTGCAGGAATCCTTATTATAGAAGAAGAAAGTTAAAGGGATAAAAAATGAGAATGTAGGGTCTTCTAGCAAAATGGACTTAATGGTAGGTGGAAGAGGCTGTGACACTAGGAAGCCTCGAGAAGATACTATGGGAGTTTCAGTGATGCTTAATGAGATTAGAACTAAGAAAAAAATATGGTTGAGAAGGCTAAGGGAAGTGTGATAGGTACTGGGGTTGGTAATGGTGGTCCTCCCATCCTTGCTTAGATGATTATCTGTTTTTGGAATGTGAGAGGCATTAACAATGTGCTCAAGCTAGGTAAGATTCTTAAAAGACTGGAGAATTTAGGGGTGGATATTGTGTGCTTCATGGAGACTAGAGTTAGGAGTAGTAATGTTCCCAAGGTGGCTGCTATTTTTCTGATGAGTGGAACTTTGAGACAAACTATCAGTTTATTGATGGTGGTAAACTCTGGATTTTGTGGAATAAGAGACTATACTTTTTTGTGATTGGAGGATGTGACCAAGCTCTCTCCATAAAGGGTGATATCTCTGGCCATAGAGTTGTAATTACTGCAGTCTATGGAAGCAATAACAGTCAATCTAGAAGGGGACTTTGGGATTATCTAAGGAGTCTGGAGAGATAGATAGGCTATAGTTCATGGGTGTTGGGAGATTATTTCAATGTTATTATTGATGCCCAAGAAAGTTCAGACTATGCTTCTTTGGGTTCACACACTTCAGATGATATGGATGAGTTTAAAGACTGCATGGAGGACTTGGAGGTGCAGGATCACCCATTTGTTGGGCCTCTATTTACATGGTCTAACAAACAAGATTAATCCTATTTGGTCAAGAAGTTGGATATGATCCTCATTAATTCCCAGTGGCTGCTGGATTTTCCAAACTTCTATGTTGAATTCAAGGCCCCTGAAGCTTCAAATCATTGCCCTGGGTTACTTTGGACTCAGAAAGAGGCACAAGTCCATAGGCCAAAACCTTTTAAGTTTTTTAACTGCTGGACTGCAAATGATAATTTCCTGAATAGTGTAAGGGAGTTTTGGCTTGTACATAGTGATGGCAATGCAATGTAATGCATGTCATATTTAACAAAATGAAAAGACTGAAGCCAGTTTTGAAGGAGTTAAATAGGAACTATTTTTCTGATATATAAGCCAGGGTAGTTGCTAAGAGGGCTGAACTGGAGTCTGTCCAACTCTCAATTTTATCTGGTGCTCTCCAATTTGGGGTGGAGGAGGAAAAGAAAGTCAATTCTGATCTAGTGGATCTTGAAGTGTCTGAACTTGAGTTCTACAGACAGAGAGCAAAGATCCATTGGCTGCAGGAGGGGGATTTGAGCACTAAATTCTTTCAATCCCAAAAAAAGAAAAATATTATTAGAGTTATTAAGAGTGAAAATAGGCAATACCTTGAGACATTTGATGGTATGGCTGCTGAATTGGTGGACTTCTACATCAAATTAATTGGTGCTGCTGATACCATGGTCAAAGGGTGCTCTCCTAAGTGTTTAAAGGACCTTCTGAACTATATTTTTCCTTCTGGTGCTGAGAGGGTTCTGGAGGGGGAGATTTCAGATAAATAAATTAAAGAGGCCTTGTTTAGACAAGGTAAAGACAAAAGTCCAGGGTCTGATGGGTACATTTCTTGGTTCTTCAAGGTGGTTTGGGGGATTGTTCACACTGACTTCCTTAATGATTTGAGGTATTTTTTCCAGACCTCTAATATCTTGCCATCCTTTAATGCCACTATAATAGTTTTAGTGCCAAAGTCCTTGAATGCTTGTAAGGCTAAAGAATTCAGGCCTATTTCTTGTTGTTTTGTGGTTTACAAAACTATTACTAGGATTTTGGTCACTAGGCTAGCTCAGTTCTTTCCTGAAATGATTAATGCCAGCCAGTCTGTTTTTGTCAAGGGCAGAAGCATCACTGACAACACTTTATTAGCCCAGGAAATTGTTAAGGTCTATTCTAGGAGAAACCTTTCTCCTAGATGTGCAATAAAAATTGATTTGCAGAAAGCATTTGGTTCAATTAGTTGGGAGTTTTTGCTGAATGTTCTTAGAGCTTTGGGGCTTCCTGTTAGATTTTGTGGGTGGACTGAAACTTGTGTGACCACTCCTAGGTACTCAATTGCTCTAAATGGCAGCCTTGTGGGGGTACTTTAGAGGTGTTAGGGGTGTTAGGCAGGGGGACCCATTGTCCCCTTACCTATTTGTAATCGTTATGAATGTGCTTTCTAGACTGCTTGATGTTGCTACTAGGAATAGAATTTTTAGATTCCATCCAAGATGTAAGAGGATCTCTCTTACACATCTCTATTTTGCTGATGATCTGCTGATGTTCTGTCATGGTTCTATGGATTCAGTGTTAGGAGTGACAAGCATTCTAGATAAGTTCTATCACCTGTCTGGACTAAATTTAAATGCCTTGAAAACAGAACTTTATGTCTGTGGGATTAATGAATGTGAACTAGAGTAGATTCAGGGAGCAACAGGGTTTAGGACTGGTCAACTTCCTGTCAGGTATTTTGGAGTCCCTCTAGTGACTCGGAAGCTCTCAATGAAGGATTGCACTGCTCTAATGGAGAGAATTAAGGACAAATTGAGGCAGTGGTCTAGCAGGAAATTGAGTTTTGGGGGGAGATTACAACTTATTAAAGCAGATCTTTTTAGTATCTTTAATTACTGGAGTAGGCAACTTGTTTTGCCTAAGGGAGTAATTCAGGATATTGAGAGACTATGTATGAGGTACTTTTGGAAGGGTAATGATTCCCTTGCTCGAGGTGCAAAAGTTAGTTGGAGTCAGATATGTTCTATTAAGTCTGAAGAAGGCTTGGGGCTAAAGAGTTTGGTTAGGTGGAACAAAACCTGCTGTTTTATGCTTGTTATAAATATCATGGCTGGTAAGGGATCTCTATGGGTTGACTGGATAAAGGCGTACTGCTTTAAGCTTGATGATTATTGGAATGTTGTAAACAAATCTCACTTTAGCTGGATCCTGAGGAAACTGATCAAGCTGCGTGAGGAAGCCAGAGATTTATTTGTTGTTTCTGTTAGTTGGTCACAAATCAGGGGGCTGGATTTGGAACAACATTCGTGACATGAAAAACAAAGTAGCTTGGCATAGAATCATTTGGTTTCCTGCTCACATCCCTAAGTTTTCATTGATCACGTAGATGACCATCCTTGATAGGTTACCTACCAAGGATAGACTTTGTAGGTTTGTTGTGTTTACTGATGCCAATTGTGGACTCTGTGGTACTGACATGGAATCAAGAACTCATATGTTCTTAGACTGTTCCTATTCGAGGGAGGTTTGGAATGCTATACTGCAGCTATGTGGGCTGCAAAAGCAGTGGCCAAGCTGGGAACATTTACTCTGCTGGCTGGTCAGGAATTTGAAAGGTAAATCCTTGTTAGTGCACATCCTTAAACTTGCATGGACTGGTTTTGTTTACTTTATTTGGGAGGAGCGCAATCACAGATGTTTTAGAGGAGTGGTGCGTTCGATAGATACTATTGTAAATACTATTACAGAGGCTGTTAGAATCAAGTTGTATAGACATAGCGTGAATAGACTGGATGGTGTAAATAGATAGTTATGCATTGATTGGGGCCTATTCTAGTTGTTCTTATGTACATTGTAGCAGCTTGCTGCTTCTATTGGATGAAATACAAAATTGATTATCAAAAAAAAAAAAATCAGAGAAGAAACCTGAATACAAAGTCTCGAACTTGTTTTGCTCTTTTTTTCTTTCATACCAAAATAACATAGTAATATTTATTTTTAACTATAAGTCAGACCATTGAGAGATCTTTTGATAAATGTTAAAAATTAAATTAAAATAATATATAAAATCAATGTTCCAATATATGTAAGGATTGCGAAAACACTTATTTTAATAATTTAAGTTACTATTAAAATTTAAGATTTAAAAAGTGCACCGACCATTCATATTATTAATATTATCTCTATTCTTATCTACCGATTTCAACAAATAAAATAGGGTATATAAAATGAAAATTTTATATACTTTGGAAAATCACTTGTGGCTAATATGCAAACAAAAAATTAGGATAAAAGAAGCAAATGAAAATGGGGTTGTGACTATGTGAGCTACATTCCAACTAGTGGTACATAGGAATTCCCGCGCTTGAACCGACCAAGATTGGCGCCATATTTTAAACCGCACTAAGAATACCCTTGTTCAAAGCTCGCCACTTGCCTTTCCACGTATACAAAAGTGCAACTTTGTGACACGTGTTATTCAACTTGCTTATCTGTAACTATCTTATCCACGAAATCCCAGCAACTTCCCGAACAACTTACACTTCTTTCGACCTACACTGTTTATATATATACATAGAAATAATCAAATCAAGCTATTCAAATCTCGAAGAAGAAAAAACAGCGTTCTAAGTTTGGAAAAATGGAGAGTGAAATGGATTCGTACGAGGAGATGGCGACGATGGCGGCGTTGATGCAAGAAGAGCAAGACGGTTGGTCGACGCCGACACGCAGGGAGTTTCGGATACCCGCTGTGAAAACGTGTCCGCCGCCGCCGCCGCCGAAGAAGCCTTTTACCTTTGGGAAGAAAAGGCCAGAGTCGCCGAAGAATGGGTATTTTCAACCGCCTGATCTGGAGATGATTTTCTCAATGGGAACTAGAAGGCAAGCTTGCGCTTAATTAGTCTAATAGCTAACTAATTAACTTTTAGTTTACGGACGGGAATATGGAACTACCTTTAGTATGTTTTTGTTGATTGACTTTTTTTTTTTGGGTCGTTAGGTCAACAAAAACAATAGTGTTCATACTGCAATGTCTGTAATTAAAACTTGAGTGTAATCTATATAAACTGTGTGTTTAGTGTTGGTTTTTTTGTTAGTAATAATTAAAATTATTTAAAGTTTGAACCAGAAATTCAGCCTATCTTGCTAAAGGCCGAACTAATACAGATGTTTTTGGATAAATATGACTCATATGAGACGAATAGGTCCGTCACTTCTGAAATAGGCCTAATGGCCGATATACACCACTCCTTGATTTTAGGGTATAATTTAATTATTTTGAAGACTCCGTGGGATAATTTGAACGCATATTACTTATAAACCCCATACTTCAAATTAACTACTTAAATTGCAGGAATTAACCATGAAAAGAATTAAATTAAAATTAACTAAAAATGACACAAACCTAATTAAATTGTAGATACCATTCCATTCTCATGAGTAGGGATATCTTATAATTTAAGAGATGAGAGAAAAATTAGGGTGTTCACTCGGTTAACCGGACCGAATTATCTAAAATTTATTAATTAAAGTTTTTCAAAAAAGTTTAATCGTATCGAATTAAGTTCAGTTAATCGAATTAACCAAAATTTATAAATAATATATAAATATTTTATATTATCTAATATTATTAACCAAAGTTTATAAATAATATATAAATATTTTATATTATCTAATATTTTCAATTTATTCGGTTATTTCAACTAAAATCGAAGTTCAAACACTAGTAAGGTTAAATAATATATATAATATTTAATAATAATTAATCAATTTCGAGCTAAATTAATCAATAATCAAATTTTCCGATAATCAAAATTAAAAAAAAAACTATTAACCTTTAACCAACCGAACTTAAAACTAACCGATCAATTAATCGATCGAAATTTTGATTCAGTTGATTAATTCGTTAACCGAATTATGAACACTCTTAACAACTATAATGAAAATTTTACTATACAAAACATAATCAAAAGATTGAAACATATTTTAATAAATATTTACAAAGCAAACAAATAAATTTATTAAAAATGGTCTCTTATAAAATGATTTAACCGTACAACGGATTCATTAAGTTAAATGGATTTTATCACATTGAAACGCGATTGTCTCAGGAAAGGCGAGCTAATATACAGATAATATACGACGTTACCGGATACATTCAAAGATATTTAACAAATTCGGTTTAGCGCTATTGGAAATGTTAAGTAATAATAATGTGTTAGGTCTAAATAATGAAGAAATATTAAAAAATTTGGCAACCGGCAAACTTAGCTTGTCGGTTTATGTCGATACTTTATAAAAATGTATCGATCCACATCAATATAACAGGAAAAAATATGACAAAACCGGTCACGAAAAGACAAAATCGATAAAGCGATACTGGATATATTGAAAGTATCTATAATTTAATATAAGTATCGACACTTTGTGAATTTAAAAGAGAAGCAGTTTTAGAGCCTATAAAGTGTCGATACTTTATAAAAATGTATCAATCCATAACGATATAACAGGAAAAAATATGACAAAACTGTCTCTAAAGGACAAAACCGGTAAAACGCTACCGAATATATTGAAAGTCTCGATACTTTAATATAAGTATCGACACTTTGTGAATTTAAAAGAGAAGCAGTTTTAGCGCCTATAAAGTGTCGATACTTTATAACAATGTATCGATACACAACGATATAACAGGTAAAAATATGACAAAACCGGTCTCTAAAGGACAAAACCGGTATAGAGCGACCGAATATATTGAAAGTGTCGATATTTTAATATAAGTATCAACACTTTGTGAGTTTAAAAGAGAAGTAATTTTAGCGCCTATAAAGTGTCGATACTTTATAACAATGAATCGATCCACAACGATATAACAGTTAAAAATATGACAAAATCGGTCTCTAAAAGACAAAATCGGTATAGAGCAACCAGATATATTGAAAGTGTCGATACTTTAATATAAGTATCGACACTTATTGAATTTAAAAGAGAATCAGTTGTAGCGCCTATAAAGTGTCGATACTTTATAAAAATGTATCGATCCATAATGATATAACAAGTAAAAATATGACAAAACCGGTATCGAAATGACAAAACCGATAAAGCGCTACCGGATATATAGAAAGTGTCGATATTTTAATAAGTACACGTAATAAATTATCGATACTTTCAAAGAAATAGGTAATTATACTATAGAAAGTATCGACACATGACATAAAAGTATCAACACTTTTGTAGTTGTATCGATTAAATATAAATAACATATTCGGTAAAAATATAAAGGGCATAGTTAAATATCATCTGAAAAATAGATAGAACGAACGAGTTTTTGAAATCAAAGCGTAATTGTTGCTGCATTTTAGAAGGCGTTCTAAAGCGAAGTTTGTTTGTTTGTTGCTACAGTCGAATCGAAAAGTACGTTGCCGAAACTCTAGTTTATTATTATTATAATAATCGAAAATAGGAGTTTTATGTGTTGTTTGGTGTTTTGGAGTAAATAAGCATTTGAGACCAATTACAGGTAGAAAGTGATATTCTAGGTAAAATATAAATATCGATACTTTTATTAAATATTATAGGTAGAAAATGATATTATAGGTTGTATAAATGTGCCGATACTTGGAGTATTGAGTGTTCTCATTCGTTTGAAGGAAATAGGGATTAGGGTTTTTTTGTTTGGTTTGGGGATTTCGAATTGAAGCCAAGAAGGATTTGAGACCAATTATATAATATTATAGGTAGAAAATAAATATGGATACCTGTATATAATATTATAGGTAGAAAATGATATTTTAGGTTGTATAAATGTGTCGACACATTTTGTAGTAGCCATTCAAATTCTTTTGAAGAAAACCGTTTTACCACAAGAGTAGTTATTTATATTTGTATATTGAATAAAGTGTATGTAAAAAGTATTTGATTTGATTTGCGTAAACTGATATATGAAGGAAAAATGGAGTCAATGCGTGGAAAAATTATTGGTGGCGCAAATGACTTTGAAATTGAGGCCGAGACTCGAAAGCAACCAAAGGGTGGATATATGTACTTCTAGTAAGTATCAATGTCTTTTTGTTATTATTGTTGAAATGGTAATTGGATTAAAGTATTTAAGAACTTTAAATTGATGACAAATTTTAAATGTTGACAGTATGACCGAATGCAAAAGGATGAAGGAAGGTGGCGAACACATCGGTTCAGTATGTAAATTGAAATTGACATTGAGTATTATTTAGCGTTAATGTATTGATTAAGAAACGTTTATGCTTAATATTAGGTGAGAAATGATGTGTTGGAGAAATGGAATTTGATGAGTGAAGCTGATAAGGAACCTTTCATCGTACAATCAAAGATGGATAGTGAAGAATACAAAGAATGGAGGAAAGCACATGAAAAGAAAGTATTCATTAAACTTGTAAATACGTTGATACAAAAATATATAAGAACTATAACATTATATATTGTTAAAAAATGTAGGAAGTGTCGATAAGGTGAAACTTTAAAAGGGTGAATTCATTAATTAAACACCTTAAGGAGAAGGGTCAGTTAAATGTGCTAGGAGAAATGGGGTTTGGATCGTTGGTAGAAGTAAGGGATCGACCTATTCGGAGGGAATTGTGTCGATCCTTGATGACGCAATTTGATGTCAAACAATGTATTGCTAAATATGGTGATTTTTCATTTCTTCTCGGGATCTCATGTACTGCAGCCGTCTTGGGGGTAGGAAATGAAGGCAAAAATGTTGTAGAAGTCTCTAAGAGTAAGAATTGGAAATCACTTGCCTCCAAATATGGTTTGAAGCAAAAGGTGACATATGCTAATCTTGAAGAGGAAATCAAAAGTGGATCTTACAGGGGGATGAGCTGAATATGTCCATTCGAGATTGATTGAATCAATAATCACCTTTAAAAAGGGCAGCCAGAGATACCTCAAAGGGTACATAGCAATCTTAGAGGTAAATGAGTTGAAGAACGTTTTTGTTTTTTTATATAAAATGATAGTATAGTTATTATATAAAATTATAAATTTTATTATAAATGCAGGTTACACTGTTCGATTTTTGGTCGGGCTGTGAGGCAGTGACTGTTTATGAAAGAACCAGAGTGACACGCATTCGTGGATAGGGGAAGGAAGAAGTGGTTAGAGTGATGGCGAAGTTGAAGTTAGATAGATCGAGGAAGCAAAAAATGGGTAATAAATGTAATTAAATAATATTAAGAATATAATCAAAGTCTTAATATTATAATTTAATTTTGAATGTTATTGACTTGGCGGTGAGTTAAATTAATAAATGTTGAAAAGTAGTGTTATAGACGGTAAATTAATAATGATTGCCGCGTAATTGTAGCAACAGGCGTTGGATGCCAACAATAAAGTAAGTGTTGAGAATATTGCTACCTTTTGGGGTCCTATATTGGGTATCTATGTGAAATTCACTGACTGTGAGAAGGTAAGACACCATACGAATTGCAAATGATGTTTTCGGATATAGAATGTTGAATTTTGTCAAATTGGGTGTGAAATTTGTTGCAGATCATGATCACAATAAACTAGCTTAATTCACATTGGTATCTGTTGGTGTTGGATATGGTAGATCATGTTGCAACAATATATGATAGTTTGTTTACATCTGAAGCACCTAAACAGAGAGTGAATGATGCTAAGAGATTGGTATGTATGAAAGGACATTATGTAAATTATAATGCATAATTTGTTTGGATTATAACTTCATATTTTTTAATGCAGATGAAAATATTAGATAGTTATAATAAGAAACGCAATTGGGTAGAAGAATGTGAATCTCTAGGAAAGTTCCCCTTGAAAAATTTCAAATTTGTGGAGCATAAGATGAATGAGCAATTGAATGGGTATGAGATGTTATCATAAATAGAAAGTTGTTGTACATATTTCGTATACACAGTAAGAGTCATGTTGATACTTACGATAATGGAGATAATTGTCTGCATTATTCCAAATGTCATCATAATTGTCATCATGTATCATTCCATATTGAGGGTATGGACAATAACTACAAAATTCAATAATTTTAAAGTAAAAGGTAAATTTACAATGTACTTGGTAAAAATATACTTTTTTAATGAAAATTTAATAAACACAAAGATTTGTTTCCAACATTTTGTCCAGTATGGTTCCCAAACGTAAAGTTTCCAAAAAATAGGTAAACATATGTGTCGATACATTTATAAAAATATTGATCCCAAAAACATCGAAACCCATAATTATAATGTAATAGGTAATTTTGTAATATAACCGGTATAAATATACCAGATTTATGTGAGAATAGGTCTACATAATGTATTGATACTTTCTCATTTTATGTCGATACTTTTTGTCCAGAATGAATGCCCAAAACGATGAACACATTTGTGTCGATACATTTATAAAAAATATCGATCCCAGAAACATTGAAACCCATAAATATAATGTAATAAGTAAATTTACAATGTAACCGGTATAACTATACCAATTTTATGAGAAAATAGGTCTACATAATGTATCGACACTTATGGAATTTGTGTCGATACTGTTTGTCCAGAAGGAATGCCCAAAAGGGTGTGCTCATAAAGTGTCGATAGATTTTATAAAAAGTGTCGATCCCAAAAACATCGAAGCCCCTAATTATAATATAATAGATAATTTTGTAATATAACCGGTATAAATATACCTGTTTTATGTGAGAATAGGTCTACATAAATTGTCGACACTTTTTAATTTTGTGTCGATATTTTTTGTCCAGAATGAATGCCCCAAATGATGAACGCATAAAGTGTCAATACATTTATAAAAGGTATTGATCCCAAAAATATCAAAACCGATAATTATAATGTAATAGGTAAATTTACAATGTAACCTGTCTAAATATATCAATTTTATGTGAGAATAGGTCAACGTAATGTGTCAACACTTTTGAATTTGTGTCGATACTTTTTGTCCATAATGAATGCCCAAAATGGTGAACGCATAAAGTCGATACATATATAAAAAATATCGATCCCAAAAACATCAAAACCGATAATTATAATGTAATAGGTAAATTTATAATGTAACCGATATAAATATACCGGTTTTATGTGAGAATAGGTCTACATAATGTGTCGACATTTTTGAATTTGTGTCGATACTTTTTGTCCAGAATGAATGGTCAAAATGGTGAACACATAATGTGTCGATACATATATAAAAAGTATCGATCCCAAAAACATCGAAACCGATAGTTATAATGTAATAGGTAAAGTTACAATGTAACCGGTATAAATTTACCGGTTTTATGAGAAAATAGGTGAACATAATGTATCGACACGTTTTATATTTGTGTCGATACAATTTTAAATATCGCTTGTTTTCCCCCTTCATTATTTATAGATTATAATCGATATAAACTCCAAATTGATAAACCCTAAACCTAAAGACAGAAAAAAACTCTTCTTCTCCGACGAATACTAGCGTTATCATAACAGTGACGATTAGATATTCAGGTAAATTTATCGATATTTTATGGGTTTAATTGATTTTCAGATTGGAGTTTTTTTTTTCCTGAATGTGTTTGTGTTCCAATGTAATAGCATCCACACCCAAAATGGCTCTAAAACGTCAGTGTGAGAAGCGCAATATTTCTCAAAGCTCTTCTCAACCCAGGTCTTCTCAACCACAACATCCTTCTCAAACAATCGCTTCTTTTGATGAAATCAGGTCGTTCGAAACTCTGAACTTTAGATTCGATACGGAGAAAGAAAGATGGTAGATGAGTTTTAAAGTAAAGAAGATTCGTCCAGAATGTGTCATTGACCTGTGTTTCTTGTTTGATGATAAATATACATTTAGTTTTAAATCCATATTTACATCTTGGGGTTGGCTTGAATTCCTTGGTGTAGAACCAAAATATTACCCCAACTTAGTTAGAGTTTTCTACAACAATGCTTCCTTATAGCACGAGCCTAATAAGAGTAATATAATAGGAATTAATACCCATTTCATGGGGAAGGATATATGTATATCTCCGAAAACTATTGCGGAGGGTCTAGGTGTCGAGAATAAAAGGGATTCAGATGAAAATAATATAGATACTACAATACAATGGGTTGCTAGAAATAACCCAATTCACCTAGATGTAGAGTCGAGAGTGTTTCATAAAATGCTCACTTGGTATATCCAGCCTAGTGGGGGAAAACATTCAACACTTCGAGACAACGATTATTGGTGGATAGCAAAGTATAAATCCAAAACGGCTCCAAATATTGCTAAACTGATATTTAATACAATTGTATATATGATCACAAAGGGAGCAACAATTTCAACTTCACTACCATATGGATGTGTCATCACCCATCTGTTGAATAAGAAAGAAGTTGATTTTTCGCATGACGCCCCTGTTCGATTAACCCGCAAGATTGACATGTTATTTATTAAAAAAGTGGGATATGATTTTGTTAAAAAAGTTGGTTGGAAGCGTGACAAAGAGGTCAGATTAGATCAAGAGAAGGTGGAAATGAACCCCATTAGCCATGAAGACAACCAACCAATAGGAGACGCAATGATGGAAGAAGCTCCAGTTAGAGAGGATGTCACAATTAAGACGGTGATGGAATACATGGTCAATTTTCGGGAGCATATTGATTCCCTTGTGAGTGGAATGCGAGCCGATATTTCATCATTACATGATGAAGTCTCCATGTTGCATGACGAATTACGTCAACGTCATCAAACGAGTTAGGTAATTAATTATTTATGTTTCTAAACATTTACACGTTCTGAAATGTATTTTATTTTCTTTTAACAGATGTGGACAACCAAGAGGTCAATGAAGATGAAGATGAAGATGACGATGATGATGATTATGATGATCCAAACAAGTATATCGTGTCTGCAACGCCGCCTGCAAGAACACTTGCAATTTTTTATGTCAATTGTGTCCTTGCCTGCTTCCCAAGACATCCAAAAGGTTTTAATTCTGTTCTTTTGTATCCATTATTTTAACATATAAGCGTAGAACTTTAATCTCATTTTCTTCATGTTGTAGATGTTGTCCTCAGAACAAGATTATATGAATTTATGCATTTTTGTATAGACAATTTTGTTGTTGCCATTTGGTATTCCAAGATGAGGTTAGAACTGTTGACCAATTGTATTACTGTAGCCAAAATCGTTAATATACAATTAAATGTTAACATTCAAACTTGATTACAATCTCAGGCATAACATCGACCCTGTACTTGAAAACCTACCTTTGTTGTCTGACCATTTTCTATTCACTTGGGTAAGATGAATCTCATTACAGTTTCCTGACTTTTATTTGTTTATGATTCCTACATATTTATGTCCGACTGTTTGTGAATAGGATCAAGCAAATTGCAAAACATATGATAATGTTACCTACTGTAAAGATCTCAATGATGTTTGGAACGTGTTTCCTTATTTCAATGACCTAAATACACTGTTGGTCGATGATTCACCAGAAAAAATGATTTATAATCCAGTAAGTTACATTAATGCAATATGTTTTTCCAGTTAAACAGGTGTTCATACATTGATTGATTAACAATTTATGTGTTTATATAGAAATACAATTACATATGTCCACATTCCTTTGACGCTACTTCCCATTCGGGCGACAATGCTCTAGGTATAACACAAATTTATTCTTGCTTATGCGAATTTAGTTTATTTTTAGTAAAATTGCACCTCATTAGTTTGATAATTGAAATTATTTATATATGTCATCAGAAAAAGGCAGTAACATACGAGAGTATTTAGAAAATTTGTTGAAGGCGCCTAATATTCCGGACTTCGTTAGAAATAACCCTTTTTCATCGGATTAATTTCGTTGTGGGTACATTATTTGAACATTGTTATGTATAAATTTCTTGTGTATGTATGTTTTGGTTTAATTATATTGTATGTATATCTTCATTCGGATGGGATGGGTTGTGCATAACAAAACAATCTATCTATCTCTTCCATGTGAGTACTTTATTCCCACCATGTGACAAGTGTGACAACCTCATCAACTCACAACTCAGCTTTGAACTCAATCAATATTGTCTTTTACCCACTTGATGGTTCATAATGTATGTTACTTGAACAGTATGAATCAATTATGCAATTTCCATGTTCAATTTAACACTGCATTTCAAATTCATTTCATATGTAATTGGAGTTTGAATTTAAATTTCAATTTGAGTTTGAGTTTGAGTTTCAATATAAATTTCGGCTTTATTATAAATATTAGCTCGAGTTTTTGTTCCATCCAAACAACAATTTACTCAATGGAAGCATCGGGAGTGTTTCAAATTTCATTTATAAAGTAACAATTTACCTTTTTCAAAACTTATTAACTTAGCTAATATGCATGTTATCATTGATTATTCCGTGTTTTCTTCTCTGTATACAGATACATTTGAGGATTGTTGAAATATTAATACTAGTTATTAATGTATTTTATATCTGTGTGCAAATGTATCGAAACATATTATTAAAGAATCGTTTTCTATAATCTCCACAACAAAGTTTTCATACTTAGAAATATCGGTAACTTACAAACATGTATCGACACATAAAGTTTTTAAACTTAAAGTTTCCCATAAAGTGTCGATACATTTTTTAAAAATATCGATCCCAAAAACATCGAAACCGATAATTATAATGTAATAGGTAAATTTACAATGTAATCGGTATAAATGTACTGGTTTTATGAGAAAATAGGTGAACATAACGTATCGACACGTTTTAGATTTGTGTCAATACTTTTTGTCCGGAATGAATGCCCAAAATGGTGAACGCATAAAGTGTCGATACATTTATAAAAAAATATCAATCCCAAAAACATCGAAACCAATAATTATAATGTAATAGGTAAATTTACAATGTAACCAGTATAAATATACCGGTTTTATGAGAAAATCTGTGAACATAATGTATCGACACTTTTTTAAATTTGTGTCGATACTTTTTGTCCAGAATAAATGCCCAAAATGGTGAACGCATAAAGTGTCGATACATTTATAAAAAGTATCGATCCCAAAAACATCGAAACCAATAATTATAATGTAATAGGTAAATTTACAATGTAACCAGTATAAATATATCGGTTTTATGAGAAAATAGGGGAACATAATGTGTCGACACTTTTTAAATTTGTGTCGATACTTTTTGTCCAGAATGAATGCCCAAAATGGTGAACGCATAAAGTGTCGATACATTTATAAAAAGTATCGATCCTAAAAACATGGAAACCAATAATTATAATGTAATAGGTAAATTTACAATGTAACCAGTATAAATATACTGGTTTTATGAGAAAATAGGTGAACATAATGTGTCGACACTTTTTAAATTTGTGTCGATACTTTTTGTCCAGAATGAATGCCCAAAATGGTGAACGCATAAAGTGTCGATACATTTATAAAAAGTATCGATCCCAAAAACATCGAAACCGATAATTATAATGTAATAGGTAAATTCTCAATGTAACCGATATAAATGTACCGATTTTATGAGAAAATAGGTGAACATAACGTATCGACATGTTTTAGATTTGTGTCGATACTTTTTGTCCAAAATGAATGCCAAAAGGGTTGCACGCATAAAGTGTCGATATATTTTTAAAAAGAATCGATCCCAAAAACATCGAAACCGATAATTATAATGTAATAGGTAAATTTACAATGTAACCAATATAAATATACCGGTTTTATGAGAGAATAGGTCAACATAATGTATCAACACTTTTAAATTTTTATCGATACTTTTAAATAACACGTTTTTTCTTCCTTCATTATTTATATGTAACGTTAAAAACCCCAAATCGATAAACCCTAAAGAAATTTCTCTTCTCTTCCTCTCTCACGAATACCAACGTTCATAACAGTTACGATAAGTTATTCATGTAAATTTATCGATATTATGGTATTGATTTCCATATTGGACACTTTTTTCCCTTCTTGTGTTCAATAGGTATGTTGTCGAAACCCTAATTTTTTAGAAAGTATTCAGAAAGAGGGGGTTGTGTTTTAAAGTTTGTTGTTTGTGAATGGTTATAAGTTGTAAGTTCAATCTTTGTTCATGAAGATGATGACCTTCAAATGGAGCCCTAACGTATCAATATTGAAGAAAATCAAAAGCGACGAGTAAGTATCAATGTATTCATGTAATTGTTCTTGAAATGGTAATTGGATTAAAGTGTTTAATCCAATTTAATTGATTAAAATCTCTACAGTCTGACTGAATGCGAAAGGATAAAGGAAACTCATAATCATGTTTACAACACATCCAATAAAACTCCTTGCAGGGTCCAAATGGTAAGCTAGGAATTGGTAAGGCAAGTTTTCTTTGAGGGTTTAGGGTTTAGAGCACTCCAACGTAAAGAGTGCATAATTGAACATTACGTATAATAGTTGTATTCAGTTGTTGAAGAATTATTCTTAATTTTATATAAGGATAGTTGTTATGATATATGTTCACGTTTCAGGACCAATTAGTTAGATGCGTGCAATAACCTATATCATCGAGGCAGAGCACAAGAAATCTGGCGCTTAAAGATTTACCAAAAGCGGTAGCTTTTTCTCTGATTGAAGACCGAACCTAGAATCAACTTTGGAATTATGCCTATCATGCTGAAGAGAACTTGCTGAATAATAGGATTTGCACACAACTGCAAGCATTTTAAACCCTAAACCCAACTACTCACATAGAAAATTATGCAACAGAGATGTCAATAATTTTATGAGAAATCCTGACATCTTTGTTGTATAATTTTCCATGTGAGGAGTTGGGTTTAGCGTTTAAAATACTTGCAGTTGTGTGCAAATCCTATTTTTCAGCAAGTTCTCTTCAGCATAATAGGCATAATTGCAAAGTTGATTCTAGGTCCGGTCTTCATTCAGAGAAAAAGCTACCGCTCTTGGTAAATCTTTAAGTGCCAGATTTCTTGTGCTCTGTCTCAAGGATATAGGCTATTGTACGCGTCTAACTAATTGGTCCCGAAACATGAATGCATATCATAACAACTATCCTTATATAAAATTAAGTACAATTCTTCAACAACTGAATACAATTATTATACGTAATGTTCAATCATGCACTCCTTACGTTGAAGGGCTCAAAACCCCCTCAAAAGAAGCTTGCCTTACCAATTCCTAGCTTACCATTTGGACCCCCAGGTTTTATTGGCTATGCAGTCAACATGATTAACATGGATAATCCCAGTTACAGAACTGATTTCGACCATGATTGCGGAAGACTATAGTCTACAGATTGTTTGGCATTTATGTATGATGCAGATGAAATATTAAACGGTCTCATAAGATACAATCAAAATAGACTAAGAGTGAAAATTTTGTTAATGTAGGGTTAATTTTGATAAGTTACATACGTTTTATAATTTTGTATGTGAATGTAATTATGTATGAGATGAGAAAAGTTAGTAATAGGTTGTACATGTTTCTTATACAAAATAGGAGTCATGTTGATACTTACGATATATGGAGATTGTTGAAACATTTTAATATTTCGATATAACAAATTAAGTTAAATGGATTTTAAGATTTTCCAAATGATTTTCTAAGTATATTCGATATAACTATTCGAATATCAAAACATTACTCCAAATATTTCAAAAATCATTTTTGATCCTTACTTAAGTGTAAAATTAAGTTTTAATCATAAAACAATTTCAAAATAATTTTACAAAGTATTTCGAACCAATTCAAAGCCAAAAATTCTAGATTGCTCAGAGGGAACCGATTCCCCCCATAGGAGGAACCGATTCCCCCTGAATGGTTTGGCTCCGAGATTTCCAGAATGCTCGGAGGGAACCGATTCCCCCCTAGGGGGTACCGATTCCCCCCTGTTCAACGGTCGAAATATTTGAATTTTACACTTAGGGAACCGATTCCCTATGAGGGGGAACCGATTCCCCCCACGCTCCAAGCTGTTTTATTAAATGTTTTCACACTAAAACGGCTATAATATCTTCTCTAATTATCCCCAACGTTCAGAAGTGATCCAAGATGTATTTAAGCAAGCTTAGAAGCCATTGATCAATAACAAGAAACATCAAGCAACTAGAATCAAGAGAGAATCAAAGAGAAAGCATCAAACCTCAAGTTTGAGCATTTCAAGCCTATTTTCATTCAATATTCATTTTGCTTTCAAGAACACTTTTTGTGCTCAATTGTATTCATCTTTGAGTGTTCTTTTCTTTGTTCTAGAATTGTGCAAACATCTTACCTTGTGAGGTTTTCTTGTAAGTTTGCAAATTTGTAATCTTCTCTTTGAGAAAAGAGTGTTCTCAAGAGTTAGGGTATACTCTTGAGGGAATTGTAAGGTTATCTCTTTGGCCTCAAAAGAAAGAACAAATTAGTGAATTTGTTGGAAAATCCTTAGTGTGGATAGCTAAGGTAGTGGACGTAGACTTTGTTTGAGAAAGTCGAACCACTGTAAATCGCTGTGCAATTACTTTCAATTTTCTGCAAAAGCTTCCACAAAATTTTTATTGCCAATTCACCCCCCTCTTGGCCAATTTCGTCATTCGATTAACTCAACAATTGGCATCAGAGCCTAACTCATTTGAAGGTTTTATCGCCTCTTGAGTCGATTCGGGAAGAGTTATATCGATTATTAAAGTCATCAATGGCCTCCGCTTCAAACTTCGACTCCGGTCTCGATTCGATGCCCGTCAACAAACCTCCTTTCTTCAATGGAGCTAACTACGCCTATTGGAAGAATAGAATGATGTACTTCATTCAAGCAAGTGACATGGGAGCATGGAATGCCGTAGAAGAATGATACATTAAGCCTATCACTCATCTAAGGTTGTGGAGTGAAGGAGATACAAAAATGTTCCAGCTCAACTCCAAAGCCATCCATATTATCTTTTGTGCTCTTGGACCAGATGAATACGGAAGAGTTTCATCGTGTACAACCGCCAAAGAAATATGGGACAAGCTTCAAGTCACACATGAAGGTACCGATGAGGTAAAGAAATCAAAAATTAGTATTCTAACGCATAGCTATGAAAATTTCAGGATGAAACCAAATGAAGACATCAAAGCTATGACGGATAGATTTTCAACGATTGTCAATGGTCTCAAATCATATGGAGAGATCATCTCAAATGAAAAGCTTGTGAGGAAGTTAGTCTACTCCCTCCCAAAATCATGGCAATCAAAGAAGACGGCAATCATCGAGTCTAAGGACCTATCGTCCTTAACTCTTGAAGAACTTATCGGTTCACTCCTCACTCATGAGATGATGCTTGAAGATGAGGTGGACCTTGATAAAGTTGAAGAGACACCAAAGGAGAAGGAGAAGAAGAAAAACATTGGAGTTGCTCTCAAATCCACAAAAGATGAGAGTGATTCTAATGATGATGATGATGACGAGGAAATGGCATTGTTTGCCAAACGGTTCAGAAAAATGATGAGACCTTACCAAGGAAGAAAATTCAAACGAAACGAAGGCCTCAAAAATGAACCAAAAGAGAAGGACCCAATCATTTGCTATGAATGCAAAAAGCCGGGGCATGTCAAATATGATTGCCCACAATTGAAGAAAAAGGGTCAATCAAAGAATAAGCACAAGGCTCATGTGGCTACATGGAGCGATGAAGAAGGTTCCGATGAAGAGGAACAAGAAGTAGCAAACTTGTGCTTGATGGCATTCGGGAAGATTCTAAGGTAACCTCTAACTCATCCGATTTTGATGATTTATCTTATGATGAGTTATTTGAGGAGTACAATGGGTTGGCTTCGGATTATGAGAAATTGTTTTTAAAATATAAAAATGATGTTTCAAAATTAAAAAATGAAAACAAACTCATATCCAAAACCAACAACGATCTTGAAAGTAAAATCAAAATTTGCAAATCAAACTAGAAGAGTTTGAAAAGAAAAATTTAGATTTGCAAAATTTACTTTCAAAGATCAATGATGATCATCAAAAGAAAATTGATGATCTTAAAACTTCTTTTGATAAAGTTGGAACAAAACATTTTGAAAAAGGTGGAAATTCAAAATCCAACTTTGTTAGAAAAAGTTTTAGAAACTACAATCATAGAGGTCCCCAAAGAACCTCTAATGGAAAAATCATTAGAAGTGTGTGGGTTCCTAAAGAACTCATTACTACTAAAGATAAAAATATCCTACACAAATGGATACTAAGGGGACTAGGATTTTGGAAACTAATGAATATGGACCCAAAAGAATTTGGGTACCAAAAATCAAAAATTAATCTATGTTTGTAGGGAAAGGAGCATTGCTACAAGGCACGGGAAACAAATTCAAACTCATGGTACCTTGATAGTGGATGCTCAAGACATATGACCGGAGACAAAAGCCGGTTCATTGAGCTTAACGCCAAAAATGGAGGAGAAGTGACTTTTGGTGATAATTCAAAAGGTCACATTGAAGGTATTGGTACAATAGGTAATACCTCTTCCATACAAATTAAAAATGTTTTATATGTGAATGGATTAAAGCATAATCTATTGAGTATTAGTCAATTATGCGATAAAGGATTCAATGTCTTATTTGAAATTAATGGTTGTAAAGTCATTGACATTGCATCTAATCGGATTATGCTTGTTGGTCATAGAATAGGAAACATTTACATGGTGCATTTAGATTCTATTGATATGACTAATTTATGCCTAGTTGCTAAGGATGAGCATGATAGTTGGTTATGGCATAGGAGACTAGGTCATGCTAGTATGAGTGTTTTGCAACGGTTAATTCAAGGAGACTTAGTAAGAGGGTTGGCCAAGCTTAAATTTGATAATGATAAAATCTGTGATGCTTGTGCTAAAGGAAAACAAAAACGAGTTTCTTTTAAATCTATAATGATGTATCAACTAGTAGAGTATTACAATTGATCCATTTAGATCTTTTTGGGCCAACTAGAACTACTAGCTTGGGAGGAAAACAATATGCATTTGTCTTGGTAGATGACTATTCTAGATACACTTGGGTTCTATTCTTAAGTACTAAAGATGAAGCATTAGAAAAATTTCATCACATTTTCAAAATAATCCAAAATGAAAAAGGTTACTCTATCACTAGTGTTAGAAGTGATCATGGAACTGAATTTGAAAATCTTGGATTTATTGAGTTTTGTAATTCTAATGGTATTAGCCACAATTTTTCAGCACCTAGAACCCCTCAACAAATGGAGTTGTTGAGAGGAAAATCGAACTTTAGAAGAAATGGCTAGAACCATGCTTTGTGAAAATAATTTGCCAAAATATTTTTGGGCGGAAGCCACAAATACCGCTTGTTATGTTGTAAATCGAGTAATGATTAGACCAATTTTAAAGAAAACTCCATATGAAATTCTCAAAATAAAAAGCCTAACATTAGCTTTTTCATCCTTTTGGATGTAAATGTTTTGTTTTAAACAACAGTAAAGAAAATCTTGGTAAATTTGATGCTAAAAGTGATGAAGGAATTTTTCTGGGTTATTCCTTAAATTCTAAAGCTTATCGTGTATTTAATAAAAGAACTTTAGTTGTAGAAGAGTCTATACATGTTGTTTTCGATGATAATCCCCTTCCGAGGAAGGATTCTTCTGTTAATGATGATGTAGGTATTGTACAAGCAAATGACGTTAGATATGACGTTGGAGAATCATCATCAAAGGAAGAAACAAAAGATGAGAAAACTCATGATCCCCTCGAGAATCCAACCATTGAAGAAAGGGAAGTATCTTTTCCAAGAGAGTACAACTATGTCAAGGATGGTGAAATTATAGGTGATCCATCAAAAGGGGTAACTACTCGATCTTCTCTTAGAAATATCTGTAATTATGTTGCATTTATTTCATGCATAGAGCCTAAGAACATCAAAGAAGCATTAAAAGATGAACATTGGATTATGGCTATGCAAGAAGAATTAAATCAATTTGAGAGAAGTAAAGTATGGACATTAGTTGAAAGGCCTAGTAATAAATCTACTGTAGGTACTAGATGGGTTTTAGAAATAAACTTGATGAAAGTGGTAATATAGTGAGGAACAAGGCTAGACTTGTTGCTCAAGGCTATACTCAAGAAGAAGGCATAGACTATGATGAAACATACGCTCCCGTAGCTAGGATGGAAGCAATTAGAATGTTATTAGCATTTGCATGTTTCAATGAATTTAAATTATATCAAATGGATGTTAAAAGTGCATTTTTAAATGGTTTTATAAAAGAAGAAGTGTACGTGGAACAACCTACAGGTTTTGAAGATTCAAATTTTTCGGATCATGTTTTAAAATTGACAAAAGCTCTTTATGGTTTAAAACAAGCTCCTAGAGCTTGGTATGAAAGATTGTCAATTTTTAATTGAAAAAGGTTTTTTAAAAGGAAAGGTTGACACTACATTGTTTTTAAAAAGAAAAGGTAAAGATTTATTAGTAGTTCAAATTTATGTTGATGATATAATATTTGGTTCTACTAATGATGTTCTTTGTCAAGAATTTTCTAAGCTAATGCAAAGTGAGTTTGAGATGAGCATGATGGGGGAGCTCTCATTTTTCTTGGGACTCCAAATCAAGCAAAGAAAAGATGGCATCTTCATTAATCAAGCTAAGTACGTCAAAGATATGCTCAAGAAATTTGGACTGGAAAATGGGAAACCTCATAACACTCCAATGAGCTCTTCAACAAAGCTTGACTTAGATGAAGGAGGTAAATGTGTAGATGTTAAATTATATAGGTCAATGATTGGCTCTTTGCTTTATCTTACTGCAAGTAGACCGGACATTATGTTTAGTGTTTGCTTATGTGCTAGATTTCAATCATGTCCTAAGGAATCACATTTACTAGCTGTTAAGAGAATCTTTAGATACCTTAAGGACACTCCTAGTTTAGGACTTTGGTATCCTAGAGACTCTAGCTTTAGCTTGCATGCCTTTTCTGATGCGGATTATGGAGGATGCAAATTAGATAGGAAAAGCACATCCGGTACTTGTCAATTCCTTGGAAATATGTTGATTTCTTGGTTTTCAAAGAAACAAAATTGTGTTGCATTATCCACCACTGAAGCGGAATACATTTCAGCCAGTAGTTGCTGTGCACAAGTTTTATGGATGAAACAACAACTTTTTGATTATGGAATTGAAGTAGGTACCATTCCTATCAAGTGTGACAATACTAGTGCTATTTGTCTCACTAAAAATCCCATCCAACACTCTAGAACTAAGCACATTGAAATAAGACATCACTTCATTAGAGACCATGTCACTAAGGAAGATGTAGTTCTAGAATTTGTTGATACTTTGCACCAATTAGCGGATATCTTTACAAAACCCTTAGACAAGGAAAGATTTTGGACACTTAGGAGAGAATTAGGTTTGACCAACCTATCTTCACTTAGTGTTTAAAATAATTTTAGCACTTTTAATAAATCTTGAAAAATGCTTATAATAATAATTTTTGATTGCATTCTTGCTATTAGTTAGGGGGAGTTTGTGATTCTTAGTGAAAATTAATTTTATGTTCAAAAATCAATTAAAGATTAATTTAATTGTTTGAACATAATTAATTTTTGATATATGAGTTGCCAATACCACTAGAAAAGATTAATTTAGCATTTTGTGCTTAAAAAATCGTATTTTAGCATTTTGGTGCAGAGGGAATCGATCCCCCCCTGAGGGAACCGATTCCCCCTTTGAAGGGGAACCGATTCCCCCCACAGGGGAATCGATACCCCCCTGGGGTTCTGTTAAAATCGACAGAACACCCCCAAAATCCCAAACCCTCATTTTCCTCTCTCTTCCGCCGTTCTTCACCTCCTACACCCTCAAATCTCCATTTTTGTCTCAAATCGACGATATTAATCGGCTATAATATCTTCTCTAATTATCCCCAACGTTCAGAAGTGATCCAAGATGTATTTAAGCAAGCTTAGAAGCCATTGATCAATAACAAGAAACATCAAGCAACTAGAATCAAGAGAGAATCAAAGAGAAAGCATCAAACCTCAAGTTTGAGCATTTTAAGCCTATTTTCATTCAATATTCATTTTGCTTTCAAGAACACTTTTTGTGCTCAATTGTATTCATCTTTGAGTGTTCTTTTCTTTGTTCTAGAATTGTGCAAACATCTTACCTTGTGAGGTTTTCTTGTAAGTTTGCAAATTTGTAATCTTCTCTTTGAGAAAAGAGTGTTCTCAAGAGTTAGGGTATACTCTTGAGGGAATTGTAAGGTTATCTCTTTGGCCTCAAAAGAAAGAACAAATTAGTGAATTTGTTGGAAAATCCTTAGTGTGGATAGCTAAGGTAGTGGACGTAGACTTTGTTTGAGAAAGTCGAACCACTGTAAATCGCTGTGCAATTACTTTCAATTTTCTGCAAAAGCTTCCACAAAATTTTTATTGCCAATTCACCCCCCTCTTGGCCAATTTCGTCATTCGATTAACTCAACAGAGATCATTGTCATCACGTACGAGATTGAATGTCCATTCCATTCCGTCTTCGAAAAAATCAGTTGATGTAGGTTGTGTGCTTGTATTCAAATTGAGCTTGACTTGAGGACATGTTAGTTTGTTATGTCACTCACCGTTGCAGTACCCACATCGCCTAATTTTCTTCTCGACCTTGTTCTTTGGTACTTCTTTTCGCTTGCGTTGTTTTCGTTGAGGGTCGCGAATATTGTTTATACAATGCTCTGGTTGACTGAATCATTCAAACCAAACGAGTTTTCAACTTCTTCTATTAGTCTTTTCATCTCATCTCTCACGATTTTAAAAGACGCGTCTGTCTTTGATGCACTGTAGTATAACCTACTTGACGTTGAACGTAGAGTATCAAACCTTGCTATTTGCATCACTTCTGGAGGCACATTCAAGTCAATATAATTCGATGCAGAAGCCTTCGCATCCTTAGTTCACCTACTTTGAATCAAAATCCAGGGCAAATATGTGTATTCCAAGTGCTTCAAAATGTGAAGTTGATGGCGACACAGAAGTCCAACGGTCTCAAATTTTTTACAGGTTTCCGTACGAGAATCAAAACTAATTTCAAATGTCATATTTTTTTCTTTGTACTTTGTCAAAATATAATGTTGGCATTCTTATGATAAGGATTGAATATCTTTCTCAATCCGGTACAATGTCTCCCGTTGAAGTTTATGTTGGAATGCATGAAAAGATTCGCAGGTAAAAATCTCAGTAGCATGGCTTTCAAGATTGACCAGTTTTGTGATCTGGAAGGGCTTCATCTGGGAACTTAAGTAATCTGCTTTCAACTAGTTCATACGCATTCTACTAATTCCATCTTCAATTGCATGGACAACATCTAAATATGTCTTCTTGTGTTTCAGTGCAATCGCTAGTGAAGCATTCATAGACTCACACCTTTGTGTTGAGCGAATATTGGCAAAGAAATGACTGGTTAGATATGCTTGTACCCATAAATGCCGAGTATTTCCCTTCTCAATCACCCATGGATGCTTTTCGACGTTGAATTCTGAAACAATCGAACGCCATTGAATATCGAATTCCTCGGTTGTCCACCAGGAAGCCATGCATTTTGAGAATGCTGCTGTAAATTTTGGGTCACCAATGTTAGCTTGTGCATTGCGAGAAAGATGCCAAGAACATAATATGTGCTTAACATAAGGGATAACAGATTACATAGCCCTCTGCCATGCCCTATCCTCATCGGTGACAACTGAAATAGGCGATTTATTCATCATGGTTTCTTAAAAATTCTGTAGCACCCACTCGAAAGATTGGGACGTCTCGTCAACGATTATGGCAGTGGCAAACACAATTGTGTTATTATGATGATTGACATCGACAATAGGCATAATTGGTCGACCATACAAATTATCTTTGTACGTTGTGTCGAATGCAATTACATCACCGAAGCATGTGTAATCTGATCTCGATGTAGAATCTGACCAAATAAGATTATACAATGCCCATGATTCATCTACTGAGTATGTCATAAAAAACCCGAGATCATCATATTTCTTATAATCAAAGTAATCAATAAGCGTATTAACATCCTCATCGACGATTTCTTTTGCTTTACCTCTTTGAAGTGCATTGTAGAGGTCTTTATATGTAAATCCAACATTATGATAGCCCCCTGCCTGCTGCGTTAAATAGTTCATTACTTGTGACGTGCCAACACCGACCTCTTTTAATGTTGTTGCCTCGTTGATATCATCCTTACTTACAGCTCTATTAGAACGCATAAATGGTGTCATAGCCTGTGTGCACAATGCATGATTATGTTTCTGATAAGACTTACTTATAACCCAGTGATCGTTTGTATTTGTTGCTGTAACTACGACTCTAGCCTTGCATCCTATTCTTGTGACTGGTTTATGAGCACGTTGATGATTAACAGTATTGCCTTTTGATACTCGAAACCCTTCTTTGGAACAACAAAATTCTTGTGTCTTCACATTCCCTTCCACATCAAGCCGTGTTGTTCCCTTACGTGCACTAAACCCATATTCTCGTACGAATCCCTTGTAAAAGTATCAAACTTGATCACGTAAAGAGAAGAGTTGACCAACCAATCTATCAGATTCATCAACATTATGTACTTCATGGCATTTCTCGGTTGGCTTAACATTGTCTGCATCAGTATGATCTATGGAAAAAATTTTGTTGTGCAAGTTCAGTGGTCCCGGAGTTGATGGAGATGTAAGTAAAGGTTCATTCAACATGTTTCAGTCGTGCTTTCAATAGGATGTGGTATTGGTAGTAATAGTTGAAGGGTGGGTACAACATTAAATTCGCATGACATATTTAGGTATGTACAATAACTACCTAAATATGTGTCGATACATTTTCTAAAAGTATCGACCCAAAAAACATCGAAACCAATAATTATAATGTAATAGGTAAATTTACAATGTAACCGGTATAAATATACCGGTAAATTAGAAATCAGGTCAACATAACGTATCGACACTTGTGTAATTTGTGTCGATACTTATTGTCCAGAATGAATGCCCAAACGAGGTGCACACATAAAATGTCGATACAATTATTAAAAGTATCGATCCCAATAAAATCGAAACCGATAATTATAATGTAATATGTAAATTTACAATATAACCGGTATAAATATACCGATTTTATGAGAAAATATGTTATCATAAAGTATCGACACTTGTTAAATTTGTGTCAATACATTCTGTCCATAATAAATGCCAAATGGGTGCACGCATAAAGTGTCGATACATTTATTAAAAGTATCGATATCAAAAATATCGAAACGATAATTACAATGTGATAGGTAAATTTACAATGTACCCGATAGAAATATACCGGTTTTATGAAAAAATAGGTCTAAATAATGTATTGACACTCTTTAAGTTTGTGTCGATACTTTTTTCCAGAATGAATGCCCAACGAGGTGAACGTATAAAGTGTCGATACATTTAAAATTGTATCGATCCAAAAAACATCGAAACCGATAATTATAATAGGTAAATTTGTAATGTTACCGGTATAAATATATCAGTTTACTTATAAAATAGGTCAATATAAGCGCTATCTATTACATTATATAAGCGCTACCTAATATGTTATTGTACTTGATAATATTTTCAGTTAAATGCCTATTTTATTATATAAGCGCTACCTATTACATTATATAAGCACTATCTAATATGTTATTGTACTTAATAATATTTCCGGTTAAATGATATAACATAACCAATCTAAATTTTAACCGGTCACTTGTTTAACTGGTCACGTTATTTTTTAGCCGTTTTTTAGGCGCCGCATAGTAGAAGTTCCCAATTTTGTCAGTGAGGTATATGCATTACCAATAATTGGAAAAAAAAATAAACATAATTGAATAAAGATTTTAAATATATATTACAAAGTAATAACCTCAAACCATGTGTATTATTAATAATTGAAAAAGAATTTTAGATATATATTATCTTATAACTACTTTAGACCATATATATTATTAATAATTAATTTTTTTAAAAAATATTATATTATAATTACTTCAGACTATACGTATTATTAATAATTAATTTTTTTAAATATATTACCTTATAATCACCTTAAATCATTAAAAATAAATAAAAAGAAAAAAAGAAGTTATGCAACTATTATTAACCTTCTTTTTAACCCATTTAATTATGGTCTCACTAGAGTGAGATATTGCAAGTGGTCCTCTCAACACATCTTAATCTTATATATTGCTTATATTTTAATCCTTACTCTATTTTCAAGTGTTTTTGATGACATCATATTAGAAAAATCTCTAAAATATGTGGAGAGAAAGAGTCCAAGTTGTCTTACGACCTTTGAATGTTATACAAATTTCACCATCGTTAGAATCTAGATGTCGTGCAGTCGTCACCGATAGTACATTTTCATATCTCATTGTTTAACCAATTATAGCACGAGGATAAAAAGATAAATAAGTAAAATTCATTGCGTATTAAACGTACAAGGCATCAAAGGTTTCAACAATTGTCTGCTACTTGTGCCTCACTTGCAGCATCGAGTATATGATGCTAGAAAGAGTATCTCTAAAATTGTAAATATTATTTACATAAATGAAGCAAGATTATAGCATAAAAAGAGGGATTCCCGATCAATATAATCTAAACATACAATGCAATTTATGTGTTTTCTTTTAAAAATGTGTAAACTTGAATATGCATTTTTCTAGTATATATATATATTATTTATTAAACATTAATTTGATTGATATTATTATTGTAGATTATAAGAAATTGTGTTTTCAGTTTGGATAATTTGTTATCGTGTATTACAATACAAAATATTATATTATGTATAAAGCAATTTGATCATGATCATCTAACTTTTCTTACTTTATATGTATACTTCTTCATTTTTCTTTTAGTCTTTCCTTAAAAAAGTTTCAGGTTTTTATTCCTTCTCTTAACATCTCGCTTAGTGAGAGATCTCATCTTTAATATCATAATACTCAGTCAGTGTCTATAGGTGTGATATCTTCAAGACTTACAAGGTTTAGTAAAGTACCGTGTCACAAGAGTAAAGCAAACACATGTCACAATAGTAAAGAAACGTAAGTTAAAATCTCAATTAAATAATTTATAAAATTTATAGATACAAACAGACACCACTATTGACTGTGAAAGATCAATATTAACAGCAACAATCTCTATTTAAAGTTTATGAGCAACTAATAGATAAAAATAAAATCAATTTGAAGATCTAAAACAATAGTAAATTAGTAAGATAATCAAATAAATACTAATTAGAGATATGATGTCAAATTTAATCATGAGAAATGAATTTTTTATAAGGATAAACAAAGAACCTATCATAAGAATAAATAAAATCATTTACTATTTTTATAATAAAATAAAATAAAATAAAAAATATAATTCATATATACACAATAAAATTATAATAAAGTTAACTAATTATAAGAATAAATGAGGAGAAGTGGGACCTACAGTATAGTGTAATAACCTGGTCGATTTGGAAACATCGAAACCAATATATTTTTGAACCATGCAAGTTACGACAAGAAACTATCCTTGCACAAGGCAAAAGGATACAAATGGAAGGAATCCGAGCATTAGAGGCAACAATCAAAGCAAGTAACCCCAGGCTACTAAAACCAACTAGGACTATCTGATGGGAACCCCTTTCGAACGGCTGGGTAAAAGTGAACACAAATGGAGCAAGAGAAACACAAAATGGATACACAACATGCGGGGGAGTAATAAGATCTAATGATGGGGAATGGATAATTGGTTTTGCTAAAGCAGTAGGGATCTGCTCGGTGATTGAAGCGAAACTTTGGGGAATTTTCGAGGGATTAATATATGCATGGAAACTAGGTGTTAAAAAGCTATTATTGAAAACCGACAGTGCATAAACTTTTTAAACTGTGCTCAGAAAATAAACTAATGGTGTCGACACTGACCATCCTGCAATATATAAAAGAATTGATTAAAAGAAATTAGACTGTAACCTTCACACAAACTCGACGAGAAGTGAATAGAGTAGCTAATGCATTAGCAAGGATGGTGGAAAAAATGATTTTGAGGGAGCAACTTTCCTCGAGCCTACAGGATTGACAGCCCTAAAGCTCCAAGATGACATTAGAAATATAAGACAACTTTGTTTAAGTTAGTATAGTTTTACTCTCCTTCATTTAAAAAAAATTAACTAATCTGCCAGTTTAATTAATTTATTTCTGAAAAATCAACAACTTGTTTTTTTTTCTAAATAAATTGAGAACTTTTTACACCTTCAAATTTGAATATTTGATTTTAAAAAAAATATCATTTCAAAAGGGATAAATGGGCCCAAAGCCACTGGTTCATTTTTGGACCAGTGTGGACCTAAACACCCAATGTAGTCCTACGGGTATTAAACATGTCACACCTTACGTCACCAAACTATTGTAACTTTGAACAAATTTCAAAACAAATAAAATAATAATTAGTTCTCAGACCAGGATTTCCTTGTAATTTTAGAAGGAAAAAAAAAGGAAAGAAAGAACATGAGTCAAAATCTGAACATCAGAAAGAGGATGGATGTTTCAGTAATATTGGGTAATGGAAGTAGACAGTGAACAAACAATGTGGAAACGTGCGAGTCTTCTTGACTGTAGTTTTCATGATTTTATTAATAGAGGCTTCCGGAAATAAGTTTTGACATTTTTGATCTCTTTAATCAATTTTGTGGGTCCCATAATGTATTTTTCAAAACTTTAAAAAAGAGGGTAATTAACAGGCTTTCGTCTTCCCGTTGGAATGCAGCTCACACGTCTTCATGTGGGACCCCAGATGCTGATATTCTCAAAGCCCACATGACCATTTAGCAAAAATAAAAAATGTGTGTTTTGATAAACCCTAAAATAGGCTTAAAAAGATGCATTTTTTGCATCCACAACACACCATGTGATTTGATTTTGACTCATCCTTACAATACGATGACCAATCAAATCCAATTATCTAATATATATAACTAAAAATAAAGAAGGGTAAACTATACAAATAATCTCATTTGTTTTCAGTCTAACCGACTTTGGTCACCGATTTAAAAACTTGGGGTACATGATCTTTAATATTATCGATCTGTTCGATTTTAGTTCGTATGTTATCGATCTGTTCCATTTTAGTTTCTCAGTCGTTAATTCCCGTTCGATTTTAGTCCCTTAGTTATTTCACATATTCGTTAAGGGTTAATGAAAAAATGACTTAAACCAGACAGACCGATAATGTTAAGGACCATTTACCTTTAATTTTTAAATTGGTGATTAAAGTCGGACAAACCTAAACAAAAGAGACTATTCACATAGTTTACCCAATAAAGAAAGGTAAATTAAAGAGAAATGAAATTAGACCATTAATTTTAGATATCATATAAAAGAATACAACTATACTCAATAAATATATATGAAGACTCTTAATTTCATCCATGCTCATTTAATTAGTATTATATATATATTATTGTTTTAACAAATATATTTATTTATTTTATTTTTACATTGTGAAAGGCCCAAACATATAGCCCGTGTACAAATAAACAGCCTCAAAGAAACGGGTGAGGCCCAACAGTGACCTAAAGTGCAGGAGATTAGAGTTTTCAGAACCCTCCTTCGTTCGTTTCATCCAGCGCCACAATGAGGGAAACCCATCTAGCCGAGGACTCTCGCCACTCACGCCTCTCCAACAGTCCGAGTTCTTCGGCGCAAGGAAAGCACACGAGGCCATCACCAATAACCACAACCAACAACATTAGTCATATTAGGACTCTACTAAAAATAGGATATGTATACGATTATAAATAAGCCTTGTAATCAAACTCATGGAGGACACGGGTTTTTATCACAAAACTACGCTAGCAAACAGAGAGATTACGAGAGTCGCACAAAATTAAAAAAAATATTGTAACAGCTTTGGAAGCATTGTTCGAAGTGGAAATAAAATAAAGGTATATTTTTGCTTACCTTTTCATTCGTTCGATCCTCTGCATGTCATTTTATCTCCTTTCGTTGTGTTTGATTCGAAAGAAAACAAAAAGAAAGCTTTTGGCTGATGAATGGGGCGTTTTCAAGATCTATTTCTTAAATCTAGCCCGAGGTCGGTGTTTTTTAAAGAAATATTTTAATTTTTGGAAATAAGATGCAAAAGGCTTTCGGAATTTAAAAAAAAAACCAATTTTTTTGCCGCCGAGGCGACAGAGTCACCGGAATCTGGAAATTTACGGCGGTGTTCACGTGTTCTTCAAGAACAAGTTGAGAGCATTTTGAAATATGGGAGGGGCGTTTTGGCGAGAGAAATGAGAGATTAAACATTTTTTTACTTAAATACTCGGCCCTTTAGACCGTCCATAACCCGACCTGTGTACCTCAGACCCGCCTGTTTTGCTTTAAAATAGGGTAAACCGCACTTTTGGCCCCCTTTTGTTTTAATTACTTCATTTCAGCCCTGGAAATCCCGATTCATCCTTGAAATATTTCAAAATTGGTCACACGATCTTCTGTTTTTACAATTCAGTCCTTTTTCTGGATTTTAATTTTAATTTTTTTTTTTTTATATTATTATAATATTATATATATTATAGTATTATTAGTATTTTTAGTTTTCTTTATATTTTATTTTTATATACCTGTATTATTAGTATTATTTATTGTTTTATTTATGTGTTATATTATATATATATATATATATATATATATATATATATATATATATATATACATTTTATTTTATTTCTTAATATGTTTCTATTTTTATTTATTATATATATATATATTATTTTACTTCTTAATATTTTATAGTCTACAAGTTAATATACATGTAAATATTTTCTTTTTTCTCTTTCCCCTCATTTTTTTGATTTTTTTTTCGTATTTTATTTATTTATCTTTGTTTCTTTATTTATCTTATTCTATTTCGTCCTTATTTTATTCTTTTTGGTTTTACTATCTCCATATTAATTATGTTGTTGTTGTTTTTCTTTATTTATTTGTCGTTATTTACTTATTTTCTCTTCTTTATTTTACTTTCTCTATTTTCAATTTATCTTCATCACCTTTGTTTTTCTAACGCTTTTCTTGATTCTTTAAGGGTACGTTTTCAAAACGGTTAAAGGTAAATAATTTGTATCGTTATTTTACCTTTTGATTTAAATTTATAACTTTCTTAATAAAGACAACTGGAAATGACATAGTACTAAAAGGGCAGTTCAAGGGTGCTAACCCTTCCTTGACTGTAACCGACTCCCGAATCCGACATATCACTGGTACGACGCAGATCAGGTAAGAAATAAGGTATCCGATCAGCCCATTTTTTTAAAAATAAATTATCGGTGGCGACTCCTAACCATTTAATCCAAGTCGAAGCCCAATTCCGGGCCCAACCGAAAGACGGTCCCGACAGCTTGGTGACTCCACTGGGGACACAGGTAAGTGAGTCAGGCTAAGGTAATTTCCAGTTGTCTTTTTAACGAAAAGGGTAAGTTTAAATTTTAAGGTAATATTTCGATCATTTTTTTACTTACTTTTGATTATATTTTGAGTAAATAGTTGTTAATCATTTTCTCATGATTTTAACCCTTAAAGATTTTTCATCTAAGGCTCTAAACCCGAGCTCTGAATCCGTTTTAAGTGAGGGTGAAAGCAACGCATTCGTGTGAATTTATTCACCGTATATGCCTAGCAAGTAGCCTTCGGGCATATACCTTATGTCTTCGTGTGAATTTATTCTCCGCATAGACATAAGGGAATGTGTCCTCTCGAGTTGACCTTAGTCCACACAAGCCTGTGTTGGGTTTAGGACTAAGGGTCTGGTAAGCCCAAGGGGGCGTCGGCAAGGAGAACTCGAGTACCGTTTTTAAGAACCTAAACCGAGAGACTATGAAGAATTAAAGCCTACCCCGAAATCACATTCCAAAACCTAGGATATTTTTACCCTAACCGTGTTTCTTTTTTTCCCTTTTCATCATTTTATATTTATTTATTTATTTATTTTTATTGTACTAACTTTTTGCATGTGTTTGTTTTTTAGCATTTGCATCATAACAAGAGGCCATTAACCCCTAAAAAGTGTTTATTACATAAAATAATATGAACAAATGGACAAAGGTGTTGTAATACAAGAGATTAAAAACCCTGAGGTACGACTATGGTCCGAGAAGACTCAGAAGGAAGAGAGAGACAGTCTTCAAGGAAGTTATGTGTTAGAGCTGGTCAGCTATACCTCTATCAGCCTTAAACAGAATGGCGTGCAAGAGCTTCGAGACATCTGGGACAGTTGGAAGAATGATCAGAAACAGAAGTTCAGCCAACGGTACGGTGACATTGCACTTTTGCTTCATATCAAGACTGATGAGCCCTTAATCAGAGCCTTGGTTCAATTCTGGAACCCGGGATACAATTGCTTCACTTTTAACCAGGAGGACATGGTGCCCACTATTGAAGAGTACACTACACTGTTGCACTGTGAAAGTATCAGACTAGAGAGGACATACCTTAAACACATAAAGAGCCAACCTTTCAAGAATGCATTAGCCAAGGTTATCGGGGTTGACGAAAAATAGGTAACTGACCGGGCTCGATGTAAAGGCAGTGAGGAAAGAATTGCTTGGCTTCATATCAAACAATTTGATGAAGAATCATCCCGATGAGTGGAAGGCAATAGACATGTTTGCACTGGGTCTATATGGTCTGATTATATTCCCAAAGACTTTGGGTTACATTGATGCTGCTGTGGTAGAGTTGTTTGAACAACTCCCGAATCGAGTCAACCCAGCACCGACCATCTTAGCTGAAACCTTTCGATCTATCAACCATTGCAGAAGAACTAGCAGAGGAAGGTTCATTGGGTGTACTCAGCTCCTTCAAGTCTGGATTCACAACCAATTTTGGAAGACTAATGGGGTGGCCTATCGCCGATTCAGCACTACCTATTCACCTTCGGGAGAATTCATCACTAAGAAATGGCATGAAGGTGCTTCAAAAAAAAGTGGATGAAAGTCTTTACGCATCTTCAGGATCGAGATATTACCTGGAGAGCCCCTTGGTTGTTCCTCGGTGACATTCTTTTTCGGTGTGGGGATTCTAACACTATGACTTTACTTGGACTTTGGGGTACAATTGGGTATACTCCGTTGCTAGCACTTAGACAGTATGAGGTACGTCATTTTGTCCCGGTAACATGCGGGCTAGATATATCAGAGTTTGTGTATAATGATGAAAGTTATAAGAAGATGATCAAGGAAGCAGCTGATTCGTGGAAGAAAGTATTCTAGATGGATGTTGTAGCTGTAAGAGACATGCTTACTCTGGATTATGTGGAGTGGCGAAGGCTGAGAAAGAATGATAACATCCCGGTGCCAGACTGTGAAGACACCTGGACAATGGAGGAACATCTCAGGCATGTCCCTTCGGAACTTGAGATAGCCAAAATAGAGTTTGAAGCTGTGAACAACGAGCTGAAGTAGAGGGTTAAGGAATTGGAAGTTAAAAGAAATGTTGACTCTTAAAAATATAGAGCAGACAAACTGGAAAGAGAATATAAAATAGTCTTTTGAGCTCGAAGATTTGAGAAAGGGGTATCAAGATAAAGTAAGGATAACTCCAAGTTGAAAGTAACCTCTGAATACTGGAAAGAGAAGCTCAAGTCTGAAAAGGAAGTTTGAGGGGCCTGATGAAAGAGCTTGAAAGTAACAGCTGAAGACTGCTCAATGGCGCTTGGCAGACAGTCAACATCAGAACCAACGCTTGAGAATCCGAGTGGCTGACTTAGAGAAACAACATGAAAAGGATGGCAAGAAAATAGCTGAGTTTGAAGCTATTGTAAATGGGTTCAAGAGGCAAGCGAACAAGCTTCAGATAGTTCCCTTCGATGGAGGTTTACAGTGGTGTTTCCGTTGGGAGCAATCACAAAAAAAGGTGAGGGCCAGAGACGCAACCATCCGAGATTTTCTAGATCAAGTGCAGAAAGGCAACTCGTCATCTTCACAGCCTGACAAGGGAAGAAGGAGTGGTTCGACAAGGCATTCAATCGGTGACAGATGAAGGCAGAAGACTTATCAACCTACTAGAAGCTATTAGGGGTCTAGAGGATTTAGTCAGGATGTACCTTTAATTTGTTTTTATGTCTCTTAAAAGATAAAACATTTTTGTCTGAATAAAGATTATTTATAATAATGGACACTTTTTCTGGATCAATGCCTCCAAATTACATACATCATACATTGCATACTTTGCATTTTATATTTCATGTTATTTTTTGTACTTTCCATGTTTTTACATTCATATTAACCAACAGAACATGTCTCAGAAAGAAAAAAGAGCAAACACCAAGTATACCGTCGCGAGCTCAAGACACACATCACCCTCACAACACTCGTGCAAAAAAGAAACAAATGGAAGCCAGAATGGAGAAGATCGAAGAGAACATGGCAAGACTGCAGAAAAAATTGGAGGACAAAATAGCTCAGAACAGTCAAATTACCATGAAGTCTATCAAGAAAAGCCAGGAATCCTTAGTCGACCAAATCGTGGCTAAGTTGTCTGGCTTACAACAACAAACAAGTACACCCGGAGTAGGTGCGTCTGAGGGGGTAACCATATCACTAACCCCATAGGTGGTTATTACACCTGGGATCTTACTCGAACTGCAAGAGAACTTATCTGCAACGAAAGGAAAAGCATCATCTGCTGCGAAAGTACAAATGTCCACAACCTGTCCTGACAACCATCCGGATGATTACAATATCCCAGATTTCGATGAAGAGGACAAAGCGAAAAAGATGGAAGAGAATATCAGAATGCTGGAAGACCAGATGAAGATGGTCCAAGGAGACCATGATTATTATAGAGTGGACGTAATGGAGCTGAGCCTAGTTCCAAATTTTGTGCTTCCACCAAAGTTTAAGGTCCCGAGGTTTGAGAAGTTCGACGGGAACAACTGCCCTTCAGCCCATATCACTATGTTCTGTCGGAAGATGACAGGATACAGGGGAAATGACCAACTCCTGATCCATTACTTTCAGGAGAGCCTGTCCGGTTCAGCTATTCGATGGTACAACCAGCTCAGCCGAACTCATATCAAGACGTGGAAAGACTTAGCCAAGTATTTCCTAGAGCAGTACAAACATATCAATGATATGAGACCAGACTGAGTTATGCTGCAGAGCCTGGAAAAGAAGCATAACGAAAGTTTCCGACAGTACGCACAGAGATGGAGGGATTTATCTGTGCAAGTTCATCCACCCTTGGATGAAAAGGAAACTAGAAAGCTGCTTGTACAGACCCTGAAGACACCTTACTTTGGGCACCTGGTGGCAATCACATCGGGAAGTTTCTCAGATCTGGTCATGGCCGGTGAAATGGTCAAACTGGCCATAAAACAAGGAAAAATCAAAGGAGGGGACTCCAGTAAGAAGCCTCTCACAAGAGCAAGGACCGCAAGATCAACAATGTCAACACCTACAATGCTAACAAAGGTATTACGATCTCAAGTTCAAAAGCAAGTGCAGCTGTACCATCTGGTACTTTTAACCAATCTCAGAGAGAACCAAGGAGAGAAAGGGAAATGGAGCAGTTCGATCCCATTCCCATGACATATAAAGAGTTATATCAACAACTCTTTGACACTCATGTGATATCACCATACCCAATGGATCCGATAAAGCCCCATATCCGAAATGGTTTGACGAAAACGCCCACTGCGAATATCATGGAGGTGTGCAGGGGCATTCAATTGAAAACTGTCTCGTATTCAAGAGGCTTTGTACAACGAATGCAGAACAAGAACTGGATCCATTTCAACTCTGAAACACCGAACGTCGCCCAGAATCCCTTGCCCAATCATCAGGAGACAAGAATCAACGCAATCACCACTGAGAATGGCAAGAGAATCAAAACTTGTGTTTCAGATATTAAAGCTCATTTGGCTTGGGTATGGAGCCAAATGGTAAATGTGGGGCTTCTTACACCCCATTCACGTGCAACAAGAATTGAAGATGGTAACCATTGTTGTTACCACAACGAAGAGGGGCATAATGTGCAAGAGTGCCCAGAATTCAGATCAATAGTCCAGCTCATGATGGACCGAAAAGAGTTGGAATTTTTTGAAGAAATTCAAGATTCTTTGGAAGTAGATGTTTGTGCCACCGGAGAATCATCAGACAGAAGATTTGGTAGGGGTAATCCTTTGATAATTACCCCTAAGGCAAATATGACAGTAACAACACCAGCCAAGGTGGTGATCACAGCACATCGACCTTTTCAATACAAGGACAATCGACAAGTGCCATGGAAGTACGAATGCCAGGTGAGTACTTCCAAAGAATGTGATAGCAAAGTGGGGTAAAGACCACTTGAGCAATTCAAAGAAGATGTGCTAGTTGTCAATGAACCTAAAAAGGTGGAAAAAATTAAATAGTTCCTCAAGATCTTGAAGCACAGCGAGTACAACATTGTAGAACAGCTCTACAGCTTACCTACGCGTACTTTAATACTAGCACTATTTTTAAACTCAGAGGCATACCGATAAGCACTGTTGAAGGTCCTTAATCATATGTTCGTGCCATAAGACATACCAGTCAGCAAGATGGATCGACTGGTGAATAATATTAAAGCTGATAATCTCATCTCATTTTCAGATGATGAGATTCCATCCGGAGGAAGATGCCGAACAAAGGCACTGCATATTACTATGTATTGCAAGGGGTACGCTTTACCGAGTGTATTGATTGACAATGGCTTGGCCCTGAACGTGATATCTTTGGTGACATTGAAGAGGTTGCCAATAGATATCTCTTATATGAGAGCCTGTCAGAAAGTGGTCTGAGCATTTGACGGGACCAAACGAGAGGTACTCGGTAAGATCAAGGTACCTTTGACCATCGGACCAGCCACCTATGATGTTGAGTTCCTTGTGATGGATATTATGTCGTCCTATAGCTGTCTTTTGGGAAGGCCATAGATTCATCAAGCAGGTGCAGTACCCTCCATGTTGCACCAAAAAGTTAAATTTGTTATTGACGGGGCCTTAGTAATTATCAATGCTGAGGAAGATATCGTGGCAAGTATGACCACGGAGGCCCCATACATCGAAGTAGATGAGGAAGCGGTGGAGTGCTCATTCTGCTTCTTAGAATTCATGAATGCCACATTTGTGACAGAAGGAAGAATGATTCCTAAACCCCGACTCTCCTAGTGCACCAAGATGGAAATCAAGTAAACCTTGGGACGAGGCGCCAAGACCGGAAGAGGATTTGGGAAGTTGCTACAAGGATTGATCAATCTAGTCCTTTCTGTTTTGAAGTTAGATCAGTTTGGACTCAGGTTTCAGCCTAGTTACCATGAAAAGAGGAAGGAAGTCCAGAAGAACTGAGAAAGAAGACTAGCCAGCTAAACTGGAGGTGAACTTCAACGGGAACCCATGATATTCTCGCCTCTTTACCGCATATTTAAGTCAGGTGGTTATGTGTTTGAAACCACCACATCCGAGTTAGAAGCGACTCTGGAAGATCTATAAGCATCAATGCCGTGACCACAGAAGATGTTGACAACGAAGATAGATCTGGGATATGCCCTCTCCCATATGGGTTCGTGCCTAGCAGCTGGTCGGTGGAAGAATTACCTGTGGTTTACAAGAATCTTTCAGAGTAATATTCAAACTATCCCTATTTGCCTATACCCGGGGTAATAAATGATCTTTTGTAAGGGTGAATAAACATTTTATTTAAGTTCAATAAAAGATGCATTTTTTCCTCTCCATGGCAAACAAGTTTTCTTCTTCTCATTTCTTTTTGAATTCATTATTTATTTTCTTCATTCCAGTACCCTAATATATTTTCTTTCAAATTTAATTCTTTGACTATTTCGGGTGGGATATTTCCTTTCACACACACATATCTCATTTGTTCCTTCAGGACCCCAGATAACGATAATTTAGGCATTGATGACCTTGATCCGAAAGTGGATTTTGAAACGTCCATTTGTCTCGGGGAATTTGATGAATGCGACACTGAAGAGGAGTGTAACTTGCCTACCGAATTGTTGAGAATGGTAGAAATAGAAGAGAAGCAAATACTACCACATAAGGAGGCAATCGAAATCTTGAATCTAGGCACTGAAGATGACAGAAAGAAGGTTAAAATCGGCACAACTCTATCGGCGGAAGCAAGGAAAAACTTGATAGTCTTACTTCAGGAGTATAGAGATGTGTTCGCCTGGTCATATCAAGACATGTCGGGACTAGACACAAATATGGTAGTTCATAAACTGCCAATTTAGCCGGAGTGCAAACCCGTGCAACAGAAACTGAGAAGGATGCGACCTGAGATGCTCCTTAAAATTAAAGAAGAAGTCAAGAAGCAATTCGATGCTGATTTCCTTCAAGTGGCCAAGTATCAAGAGTGGGTGGCCAACATAGTGCCAGTTCCGAAGAAAGACGGGAAGGTTTGCATGTGCGTTGATTATCGGGACCTGAACAAGGCAAGCCCTAAAGAAAACTTTCCTCTGCCTCACATTGACACGTTGGTAGACAATACAGCTGGGAACACTTTCTTTTCATTCATGGATGGATTTTCGGGATATAACCAGATCAAGATGCATCCTGAAGACATGGAGAAAACCACGTTCATAACGATGTGGAGAATCTTCTGCTATAAAGTGATGCCTTTCGGACTGAAGAATGCTGGGGCAATATATCAGAGAGCTATGGTGACCCTGTTCCACGACATGATGCACAAATAGATCAAATTTTATATCGATGACATGATTGTCAAGGCATAAACCAAGAATGAATATGTCGAGAATTTGAGGAAGCTCTTCCAGAGATTGAGAAAGTTCCAACTGAGATTGAACCCTAGCAAGTGCACCTTCGGGGTAACAACCGGAAAACTATTAGGCTTCCTGGTCAGTAAAAAAGATATCGAGGTCGATCCCGATAAAGTTAAGGCTATTCAAAGTCTACCTCCACCACGAACACAAAAAGAGGTCAGAGGCTTTCTGGGTAGATTGAACTACATAGCACGGTTCATATCTCAGTTAATCGACAAGTGTAACCCAATCTTCCATCTTCTCCGAAAGAACAACGCTGGAGCGTGAAAAATACCAGATTGCATTCGAGAAAGTAAAGGATTATTTGTCTCACACTCCTGTCCTGATGTCCCCTATCCCGGGTAAACCTCTATTCTTGTATCTCTACATATTCGAGAACTACATGGGGTGTGTCCTAGGTCAACATGATGAATCCGGGAAGAATGAAAGAGCCATATACTATTTAAGCAAGAAGTTCACTAATTACTAGGTCAGATATCCTCCTATCGAGAAGGTTTATTGTGCTTTAGTCTAGGCCACAAAAAGACTCTGACAATACATGTTGTACCACACTACTTGGCTGATTTCCAAGTTAGATCCCCTGAAGTACATGATGGGTATATCTGCTCTATCTGGAAGGTTAGCCCGATGGCAGATGCTCTTGTCTGAATTTGACATCGAGTACGTGAGCCAGAAAGCAATCAAAGGAAGTGCCATATCGAAATTCTTGACAAGTAGAACCGATGCGAATTATGAGCCTTTGGACTTTGACTTCCCAGACGAAGACTTGATGGCTATATCCTTAGAAGAAGCAAGCACTTCAACGGACAGTTCCTGGAGAATGCATTTCCATGGTGCATCAAATACATTAGGCCATGGCGTCGGGGCAATCCTGATCTCTCCAAAAGGGAATCACTACCCATTCACCAGCAGACTGAACTTTGACTGCACCAAAAATATGACAGAATATGAAGCTTGTGTCTTGGGAATTTGGGCTGCACCGGGGCAAAATATAAAGACCCTGCAGGTATACTTAGATTCAGTTTTAGTAATCTATCAGCTTCGCAGAGAATGGGAAACCAATGATACAAAGTTGATGGAATACCGAAGACTAATACTGGATCTGCTCGAAGAATTCAATGAAGTCACCTTCCACTACATGCCTAGAGAAGAAAATCAAATGGTTGACGCTTTAGCTACCTTGGCAGTCGCATTCAAGGCTGGCAGGGAGTCTGAAATGATGCCAATTAACATGCAGTTGTATGAGTACCCGACTCATTGTTACCAAATTGAAGAAGTGAGAAACACTAAGCCATTGAACTACGACAATCTATAGTATATCAAGCATCGGAGTTACCAGAAGAAGCCACCGAAATCGATAAGAGAACCCTTAGAAGGATGATAGCTGGATACATCCTTGACTGAGAGGTTTTATACAAGAAAAACCATAATAAAGTACTGTTAAGGTGCGTCGATGCTGAAGAGGCAAAAATGATAGTCGAAGAAGTACATGATGGAGTTTGTGGAGCACATGCAAATAGACATATGATGTTAAGATAAATAATGAGATGCAAATATTTTTGTTCCACACTAGAAAGTGATTACATCAACTATGCTAGAAGATGTCATAAATGTCAGATTTACGGAGCTAAAATCAATGTTTCACCTCATCCACTTCAAGTAATAACGTCGCCCTGGCCTTTCTCTGTGTGGTGCATGGACGTTATCGGGCAAATCCATCCAAAGGCTTCGAATGGTCACCGTTTCATTCTCGTGGCAATTGATTACTTCACGAAATAGGTAGAGGTTGCGTCGTATGCCAGTGTCACTCAGTCCACTATTTGCAAGTTTTTGAAAAAAGAAATCATATATCGGTATGGTCTACCTGAAAGGATCATCACCGATAACGCTACAAACTTGAACAACAAAATGATGAATGCTGCTTGTGATCAGTTCAACATAAAGCATCACAATTCTACTGCTTACAAACCAAAGATGAACGGAGCAGTAGAAGCAACAAACAAAAACATTAAGAAGATAGTGGAGAAAACGACTGAAACTTACAAAGACTGGCATGAGAAGTTGCCTTTTGCTTTGTTCGCTTATCGAACCTCGGTACGAACCTCGACTGGGGCAACTCCATTTTCAATAGCTTATTGAATGAAAGCAGTGCTACCCATTGAAGTAGAGATCTCGTTACTCCGGGTCTTGACAAAAGTCAAACTGAATGATGCAGAGTGGGTACAATCCAGATATGATCAGCGTAATCTGATAGATGAAAAGAGACTGAAGGCCATTCATCATGGTCAAATATATTAGAAACGGATGATTCGAGCACATGACAAAAATGTGCGCCCGAGAATATTCCGCGAAGGAGATCTGGTGCTAAAAAGAATTTGGCTAGTATGGAAAGATTTTCGAAGAAAATGGACACCAAAATTGGGAAGGACCTTATGTCGTAAAAAAGACATTTTCTGGAGGAGCACTTGTCTTGGCTGAAATGGACGGACCTGAACTACCACATCCTATCAACTCGGATGCAGTCAAGAAATACTTCGCCTAGGATAAAAACCCGAAAGGGCGTCCTAAGTCGAAGAAAGAAAAAGAAAAAAGAACAAAAAAGTAAAAAAAGAAAAACGAAAAACGTTTAGGGTGAAAACCCGAAAGAGCGCCCTAAATTGAAAAAAAAAAAGAAAAAAGAGAAAAAGAACAAAAGAAAAAAGAGAAGAAAAATAAGGTGGGTTCAAGATGAAAACCCGTAAAGGGAGTCTTGAAACCAAGGATGGGTCCAAGTTGAAAACCCAAAAAGGGCGATTTGGATATTAACAGTGGAAACATCTTGGCATCTGAATCTTCTACAAACTCAACAAGTCGGAGAAATATTGCACTCTCCAGAACGTTGTCGTATTTTCAAAGATTCCTTGACAAATGCTGCATTTAAAGTCACCTGACGGCTTTTCAGCTCAGAAGTGCCCGCATTATCGAGATCTAAGACATTCTTTCACACTTTATCATGTATTCATTGTTTAAAATGTTTGTCATGTATTATTGGTTCTTTTCTCTCTCATGAATAAAAAACAATCTCTTTCTCTAAACCAATTCCTTTTGAGCATCTTGGATTGAGTATAAACTTAATGATTTATTTACTTATGCAAAAGATAATAGCATATTACTGCACAAAGATTCATTGAAAAGTACAGGTACCCGGAAGTCGATCAAGGCTCATGCATATACTTGAGATGGTAGAGAAGTATTTCCCAGATCAAGGATAAAAAACAAAATATGCACATTAGATTTCAACATTTGAAGAATTCAAGACCAGGGATCGGAACTTCAAGATTCCAGAATCAAGATTCCATAATCAAGATTCCAGATAGGCAACCAGAGATCGAGATTTCTCCCCAGAGCCCCAAGATAACATATGTTGCATATGCATTTTAGGCACACCTAAGAGCATTGCATTCATAACATCACATATATGCATAACTTTTTCAGGTTTTAGCTAGAGTCAATTTCAACTTCGCAGCGAAGGATATTGAACTTGCAGTGACACAATTTGCTCAAGAGTAGATTTCAACTTCACGACGGATGATATCTAACTCGAAGCCAAACTTCACAATAAAGAGGTCATCCATGGTTTCAACTTCACGACGAAGGGAATCGTGTCCACCCGCAACATACTATACTTGGATTTCAACTTCACGGCGAATCATTTTCAAGTCAAGGCTCAACTTCATGACGAAGGGACCATCCGCGATTTCAACTCCACGACGGAGGATATCGTACCCACACATCCGCGATTTCAACTTCACGACGGAGGATATCGTGTTATTTGAAGCTCAACTTCACGACGAAGGGGTTTCCCAATTTCATAGCCAATTTTAACTTCACAGCGAAGGATATTGGACTCAAGACAGCACAAGCTCAACTTCACAGCGAAGGGGCGGCTGACTGCCAACAAACAATTTCCCAATTTCAGAACCAATTTCAACTTCACAGTGAAGGATATTGGACTCGAGACATCACAAGCTCAACTTCACAGCGAAGGGGCGGCTTACTATCAGCAAATAATTTTCCAGTTCCATAGCCAATTTCAACTTCACGGCGGAGGATATTGGACTCAGAACAATACAAATTACTTGGATTTTAACTTCACGACGAAGGATATCCAATTACCAGGCTCAACTTCACGACGAAGGGGCCACCCGTGATTTCAACTTCATGACGAAGGGAATCGTACACACAAGCAGCATCCATCTCTAGATTGGATTTCAACTTCACGATGAATGATATCCAGCTCAAAGAAGGAGTGTCTGTCAATAAATTTTCCAGTTTCAGAGTCAATTTCAACTTCATGGCGAGGGATATTGGCCTCGAAACAACGTAACTTACATCGGATTTCAGCTTCGCAACGAAAGATATCCAATTCCCAGGGTCAACTTCACGACGAATGGGCCATATACAATTCCAGATTCACAAAAAGATTGACCCAACTTCACGACGAATGAGTCATCTGTAACACAGCCATACCGAAGTCTTCAAAGTTTCATGACGAAGTATATTGAGCTAGAAGACGATCCATAAGTTGATGGTCAAAGCTTTGAGTTCAATTTCGACTTCACGATAAAAGATTTTGCGCTCAGAATTTTTCAATTTCGACTCAACCCCACGACGAGGGAGTCGTTCTGTCATTTAAAGTTGACAAACCAGTCTTAATATCGAGTTTCAACTCTACGACAGAGGATATTCGATATGGCCGAAATTCGTGTATTTTAATATTTTCTCCATTTTCGTTACACGATAATAAGCAAAGAGGGATTAATTTAATCCATGCTCATTTAATTAGTATTATATATATATTATTGTTTTAACACATATATTTTATTTATTTTATTTTTACATTGTGACAGGCCCAAACATATAGCCCGTGTACAAATAAACAGCTCCAAAGAAACGGGAGAGGCCCAATAGTGACCTAAAGTATAGGAGATTAGGGTTTCCAGAACCCTCCTTCATTCATTTCATTCAGCTCCGCAATGAGGAAAACCCATCCAGCCGAGAACTCTCGCCACGCACGCCTCTCCAACAGTCCGAGTTCTTCGGCGCAAGGAAAGCACACGAGGCCATCACCAACAACCACAACCAACAACATTAGTCATATTAGGACTCTACAAAAAATAAGATATGTATACGATTATAAATAAGCCTTGTAATCAAACTCATGGAGGACACGGGTTTTTATCACAAAACTACGCTAGCAAACAGAGAGATTACGAGAGACACAAAATTCAAAAAAATATTGTAACAGCTTTGGAAGCATTATTCGAAGTGGAAATAAAATAAAGGTATATTTTTGCTTACCTTTTCATTCGTTCGATCCTCTGCATGTCATTTTTATCTCCTTTCGTTGTGTTTTGATTCGAAAGAAAACAAAAAGAAAGCTTTTGGCCGATGAACGGGGCGTTTTCGAGATCTATTTTCTTAGATCTAGCCCCGAGGTCGATGTGTTTTAAATAAATATTTTGATTTTTGGAAATAAGATGCAAAAGGCTTTCGGAATTTAAAAAAAATAAAAAGCAAAATTTTTGCCGGCGGCGAGGCGGCGGAGTCACCGGAATCTAGAAATTTACGGCGGTGTTCTTGTGTTCTTCAAGAACACAAGAACAAGTTGAGAGCATTTTGAAATATGCGAGGGGCATTTTGGCGAGAGAAGGAAAGAAATGAGAGATTAAACATTTTTTTAACTTAAATACTCGGCCCGTTGGACCGTCCATAACCCGACCCGTGTACCTCAGACCTGCATGTTTTGCTCTAAAATAGGGTAAACCGCACTTTTGGTCCCCTTTTGTTTTAATTGCTTCATTTCAGCCCCGGAAATCCCGATTCATCCTCGAAATGTTTCAAAATTGGTCACACGATCTTCTGTTTTTACAATTCAGTCCTTTTTCTGGATTTTAATTTTAATTTTCTTTTTTTTTATTTTATATTAATTATAATATTTATATATATGTATTTAATATTAGTTTTTAGTTTTCTTTATATTTATTTTACATACTGTATTATTAGTATTTTATTATTTATTTGTTTATTTATGTGTTATATTATATATATATATGTGTGTGTGTATGTATGTATACATTTTATTTTATTTCTTAATATGTTTATATTTTTATTTATTATATATATATATCTATTATTTTACTTCTTAATATTTTATAGTCTACAAGTTAATATACATGTAAATATATTTTCTTTTTTTCTCTTTCCCCTCATTTTTTGATTTATTTTTTTTCGTACTTTATTTATTTATCTTTGTTTCTTTATTTATCTTATTCTATTTCGTCCTTATTTTATTCATTTTGGTTTTACTATCTCCATATTAATTATGTTGTTTATTTTTTTTCTTTATTTTATTTGTCGTTATTTACTTATTTTCTCTTCTTTATTTTACTTTCTCTATTTTCAATTTATCTTCATCAATTTTGTTTTTCTAATGCTTTTCTTGATTATTTAAGGGTACACTTTCAAAACGGTTAAAGGTAAGTAATTTGGATCGTTATTTTACCTTTTGATTTAAATTTATAACTTTCTTAATAAAGACAACTGGAAATTACATAGTACCGAAAGGGTAGTTCAAGGGTGCTAACCCTTCCTTGACGTAACCGACTCCCGAATCTGACATATCAATGGTAAGACGCAGATCAAGTAAGAAATAAGGTATCCGATCAGCCCATTTTTAAAAAATAAATTATCGGTGGCAACTCCTAACCATTTAATCCAAGTCGAAGCTCAATTCTGGGCCCAACCGAAAGACGGTTCCGAGAATATATATTATAAAATATAAGGAAATTACACCATTAATTTTAGATAGCATATAAACTACATAATATGAGGATTTCTTTGAGGAGTACTCTAATTCAGCGCATTGAAATCGATTTGAAAGAGTGTGATAGAAAGTTTTTAAGATTAGAAATCTACTTTGCAGGTTGTCCCATACCATAAGAAACATTATTGCAGAAATCAATTTCATCACATGGTGAAGTTCCGCAGGTCACACTGGTGAAATATACTATAATAGGAGGCTGCATTTATATATTGAAGAATCATCATTTATATATATATTTGAAATTTCAAGCTTCTGTTTGCTGATCCAGAAGGTTGCATGTGCATGTGAATCCCTAATTCCCAAAGTTTTTATGATTTGATGTGTTGGTCGGTGGGGATTATTCAGCAGAATGCGACTGTTGTTTTCAGCTATAAGAAAGTCATGGAGGTGCATATTCTTTATCAAAAGATTGTGGTCATGGATTGATATCCTTTTCTAATCATGCCTGCACATTAGGGAGAGTTTTATAAAATAAAATCAGAGATAAAGGCTCTTTGCTTTACGTAGCATTACGGAAGGAAAAGTGACAATATCCATTAAATTGAACAATGAAACAGACCAGAAAAAGTTGGATTGCTACAGATTCTATGCTTCACTGCAGTAATTGCTCTGCTTACATATTCTTAAGAATTCATATGATATCAGAAATGCCTTAAGAGGGGCTAAAAGTTAATTTACTATTGAGATTAAACTACATTGGTAAGGGGGAAACTTACTGCATAAACTCCCGAATTTGTCATATGGTGGTTGGAAGAGGTCCATGATGACAGAAATATCAGATGGTACTGGAATTATGTCTCTAACGCGTGATTTCGATGCTTAAATCGATGTAATGTCAAAGTGTTTCTAAGGACCAAGATTAAGCAATAAATGGTAGTGGGAGTGTAGTTGGGTCCAAGATAAAGAAGTGGTGCAACCACAAGTAGGGAAGGTATATGTGGAATCTGAGCCTCAAACATGAAACTGGGGAGGGAAGACCAACGGAGCCCCCCCTTCAAACATTTATAGCTTGTGGGACTCTCTATCAAGAATCAAAATGGCAATGTAAAAAGTGTGAGTTCCATTCACTAACTTGCAAAAGAGCATTATTTGAAAAAATTAACCTTAAACCCTGCCAACAAAGGGACACAAGCCTTATCACAAGAAGTAACTAACAAAAGCATGACCCCACCCCACCATCCCCTCTTTCCCCTTTTGTTCTTCTCTCTCACTCTCATGTGTGTGTTCTTTTGTGATGTAAACTTAAAATACTTGACATTATTATGGAACCCCGTACGACAATTGTGTCTAAAAAAAAGAGATGATGGATCTCCAAGAGTGAAGAAATCAGGCAAAATCTTATGCATAAGCGAAGAATGAGGGCTTGACAAATCCTCATAGAACCGACCAATTTTATGGTGCCAGGGCAGCAACAATGATGGTCCAGTCTCTATAATATAACATACAAAATTAAGTTCTAAAATCCTAAGGAGAGTTCAATTGAGAATGGACACTTTTAAAATGCTAAACAAACATTTGATCAGATCAAAACTAACAAAGCTTGAATTGTGAGGAGGAAGGCCCTACTTTACTATATATATATGAGAACATATAGCCCCACTACTGTCTGCAGCCCTGAGAATCCTTCACAATCAAATCTACTTCTGACTTTCTCTTTTTTCATCGTTCATCTCTCCCACGCGTAGACAAAGAGGTTATCAGGTTTAAGTTAAAGAGATCAAACTCTGAGAGAACTGTCTATCCCATTTTTGCTAGTGTTGCAGCTTCCGAGCTTATTACATGGATGAGAAGTGGAATCTATCAAAGAAGGAACTTTCAGGAACCACCCATTGTTCAAGTTCTTCAAAGTTCTCACTCCCAAGGAGTTTCTCAACAAAGAGTGTTTCTTCCAAGTCTCCCCTTCTTAGGAGTTCCTCACAGAAGAACTCTTCTTCTTCTTTTTCATCTAAATGTCCACTACCAAAAAGTTTTTCACAAAAGACATCCATTTCTCGTAAATGTAGTAGCGTGGCCAAGGAACAAAAGGCAAGATTTTACATTATGAGGTGATGTGTTGCCATGCTTGTTTGCTGGCATAAACACGGAGATTCTTGAACATCAGTGGAGATAATGATCATATATAGATCAGTAGGGAATCAAGGCTCCTTTTCCTTTTCTCCACTCGTTTATGCAAGATGGTTCTTGGATTTGTTTGTCTTAAACTCATGGATTTTTATACATCCATTGCATCAAGTTATAGATAAATTTCTCAGGGTTTTTCTTACTTACCTTCAGTTTATAATTAGTTCAGCTCGTAATTATAAAATGAGAATAGCTACAAGTTTTATAGTTGTAAGAGAAGACTCTTATCAACAAATAGATTTCTCTCAAATCCTAAACTACCAAAATCTTTTATTTTCCCCCTAATCATTGCCCCTTCCATTTTGTTTTCCTCTTGAGATCTTAACCAAAACAGTGTTAGAAATAATTGAGTAAGAGTAATTTCCCTATAACCAGATTAGTGAGAATGCAAAATAAAAGCGGAAAAATAATACCCGAAATTGATAACGGAGTTCAACCAATTTTCTTACGTCTCCGGACTGCTACAGATCTTTTACTAAGAGAGAAAATTTACAGGTGTTTACAAAACACTCACTACTCACAAGAAAACTCTCTAGTATTGGGAGAAAGAAATGATTTGGGATGATTTTGAAGCTAAATGAGCTAGGGTATTTATAGTTGAAGCTTAAGGACTTAATCTTGTAAATACCCTAAAGTTTAGGGATTAATTGTGATTTTCCCTTTACCATTTTCAACAAAAAACATGCCAAACTTTGACAAACAATTAGCACCCGTCTGCTTTGAATTTGCCTTTGAATTTGTGGCTGCTTTAAATTTCAACAATCTCCCACTTGAAGACTGATTTTAATCTGTCTTCACTCCTTGATCAATGCAACATCATTTCTGGTCTTGTTATTCTAGCATTCCAACTGAAGCTGAATACAACTTTAGTTTGTCCGTAGTCACCGTCTTTGTCAACATGCCTACTGGATTTTGAGATCCACTAATCTTTTCAAGTTTCAAAATCCCATCTTCCAGAAGAGACCGGATAAAATGATATCTCAATTGTATGTGCTTCGTCTTGGAATGAAAAGACAGATTCTTTGCTATATGTATAGCACTTTGACTGTCGCAATACAATACATTATTTTCTTATTTCTTGCCTAACTCTTTCAAGAAACTTTGGAGCCAAACCATCTCCTTGCTGGCTTCTGTAACAGCGGCATATTCTGCTTCAGTTGTGGAGAGAGCAACTATCTTCTATAGTTGAGAAACCAAACTCACTGCAGTTCCTCCTAGAGTATAGATATACCCTGTAGTGCTTCTTCTGATGTCGACATTTTTGGCTAAGTTAACATCTACATAGCTTGTTAGTATCGTATCTCCACCTTTGAAACAAAGTGCTTTGTTTGTGGTACTTCACAGATATCTGAGGATCCATTTGACTGCTTCCCAGTGTACTTTGCCCGGATTATTCATGTACCTGCTAACAGCTCCCACTGCTTGAGCAATATCTGGTATGGTACAAACCATGTCATACATCAGACTTCCAATTGTTGAGGCATACGACACCTTCACCATGTGTGCACGTTCTTCCTCCGTCTTTGGTGACTGTTCTTTGGAGAGTCTAAAATGAACACCTAAAGGTGTACTTACTGGTTTAGCATCTTGCATGTTGAACCTGGAGAGTACTTTGTTGATGTACTCAGCCTGTGATAACATCAAAGTCCCCGACTTTGTGTCTCTCTTGATCCTCATCCCAAGAATCTGCTTTGCAGCGCCCAGATCCTTCATAGCAAACTGCTTCGACAATTTTTTCTTCAAGTGTATAATCTCTTGCATGTCCGAGCCTGCAACGAGCATGTCATCAACGTACAATAATAAAATAGTGAAGTTGTTATCGAACCTCTTGATGTAGCAACAATGATCTGCTTGGCATCTGGTAAAACCACTGCTACTCATGAAACTATCGAACTTCTTGTACCACTGTCTACGAGCTTGTTTTAAACCATACAAGCTCTTCTTCAACCTGCATACCAGGTTTTTCTTGCCTGCCTCTATGAAGCCTTCTAGCTGCCTCATATAGATTTCTTCCTCCAAATCACCATGAAGGAAAGCTGTCTTTACATCTAACTGCTCAAGATGTAGATTTTCTACAGCTATAATTTTCAACACCAGTCTGATTGTAGACAGTTTCACGACTGGAGAGAAAATTTCATTGTAGTCAATACTTTCTTTTTGCTAAAAACCTTTGACAACCAATCTCGCTTTGTAGTGTTTGCTCCAATCGTGCTCTTCTTTGATCTTGTAAATCCACTTGTTATGGAGCGCTTTCTTGTCTAGTGGTAATTCAGCTAATTCCCACATCTGATTTGACATAAGCGAGTCCATCTCATCTTTTATGGAAGACTCCCACTTAACTGAATCCTCCACCTGCATTACTTCATCATAGCACTCTGGTTCACCATTGTCAGTCAGCAACAAGTAGTGAAAAGAATGCGAATAACGCTGGGTTGATTTAGGAATTCTAGAGGAGCGTCTCAGTTCTGGTGTGTGTGGTTCTTCTTGAACTGCTTCAGGATTGATCTGAACATCATTTTCAGAAATCTCCTCAAACTCAACAAATTTCTTTTTTCAGCTTTGGTATTGGAGATACTTGATTCTATGGTTGCCCTGTCTTTGTACATCACATTTTCATTGAAAATGACATCTCTGCTTCTGATGATCTTTCGATTTTCATGGTCCTAAAACCAGTAACCGAACTCATCACCGCCATAACCAACAAAGCATATTTGTTGGAGTTAGCATCAAGTTTATTTCTTTCAGCAGAGTCTATGTGTACATAAGAAATACAACCAAACACTCTTAAGTGTGAAAGGTTTATTTCTTTCTTGTTCCAAACTTCCTCTGGTAATCCACCATCTAAGGGAACTGAGGGCCTACGTTTGATCAGGTAAGCTGCAGTGTTGATAGCTTCAGCCCATAGCATTTCGGGCAAGCCGACATGTATCCTCATTCTTCTGGCACGTTCATTCAGAGTTCTGTTCATTCACTCTGTTACGCCATTCTGCTGTGGTGTCATGGGAACTGTTATCTCCATCTTGATCCCATTATTTGCGCAAAATTCTCTGAATCTTCTTTTTTTGTACTCTCCTCCATTGTCAGACCTTAACCGCTTGACTTTCAAACCAGTCTCATTTTCCACCATGGCCTTCCATTTTCTGAAGGTATCAAAGATTTCTGATTTCTTCTTCAGAAAATAAACACACACCTTCCTTGTAGAATCATCGATGAAGGTGACATAATATAGTGAGCCTGCAAGAGATGGAACTGGAGATGGTCCCCATACATCAGTATGAACCAACTCTAACTTTTCTGCCTTGGGTGTCTTGCCAATCTTTGTAAAACTGACTTTCTTTTATTTGCCAAAGATGCAATTCTCGCATAGTCCGACATCTACACTCTTTAGATCTGGCAGCTTCCCTTTTGATAAAAGTGTCTTCATCCATTTCTCGCTCATATGGCCAAGCCTTTGGTGCCATAGGTTTGATTTTCCATCAGCATCTGCTACTGTAATGATATTCTCTAAATTTGAGATTATATAGAGAGTGCTAGTCTTCTTACCATGAGCAATGACAAGTGCTCATTTGGCAATCTTCCATTCACAGCCTGAAAAGGTTGTGTTATGTTCTTCTCCATCAAGTTGTCCTACAGAAATCAAATTTCTTTTGAGGCCAGGAATATGTCTCACTCCTTTTAGCGTCTAGGTGGTCTAGTTTGGTAACTTTAATTGGATATCTCCTTTTCCGACGATCTTCAAGGTTTCATCATCAGCTAGATGAACCCTCCCAAAATCACCACTGACATAGTTCTCCATGATTTCTAGGCATGGAGTAGAGTGAAAAGATACCCCTGAATCCAAGATCCATGATTCAATCAGACTGTTGATGCTTAAAATCATGGCATCACCTATCTCATCTGTCACATTGGCAGAATCCTGTGCGTCGTTATCTTTCTTCAGTGCTCGACAATCTCTTTTAAAGTGACCGTTCTTGCCACAATTATAACAGGTAAAATCTTTCTTTCCTGTTTTGGATTTTTCCCCGTCTAGATCGATTTGAATTTCTTTCTGAAGTTCTCCCTCTAGACTCCGTGTGCAAGGCTGAGGAGATTGATGCTTCACCCGATTCTCTTCGTCGAATTTCTTCACTCAATACCAGATCCCGAACATCGTCGAATTTTAATTGTTGTTTCCTGACGAGCTGTTGACTGCTGTAACAGTAGCATTCCAACTGTCTGGTAGAGATGATAAGAGAATTAAAGCTCGAACTTCATCATCGAATTCAATTTCCACGAAACTCAACTGGGTTGTGATTGTGTTGAGTTCATTTAGGTGTTGAGCCACTGATGCCCCTTCCGCCATCCGTAAATTGAATAATCGCCTCATCAAGTGAACTTTGTTCGAGGCCGATTGGTTTCTCACACATACTGGATAGAGCTGCCATAAGACTCGCCGTGGTCTTTTCCTTTGCTATGTTGAAAGCAACATTTCATGACAACGTCAGTCGGATGACTCCGAGGGCTTGTCTGTCGAGAAGAGCGCAGTCTTCATTCTTCATGTCCTCTGGTTGCTTTCCTGAGAGAGGTTGATATAGTTTTTTCTGGTACAAAAAATCTTCAATCTGCATCTTCCAAAAAGCCAAAGTCCACACCATCAAACTTTTCAATTTTCACATTCCCTTCGTCTGTAGCCATCGCTCCCACTCGAATATGGCTTTGTTTGGATCATTTCTGACAATTTTTGCGAACCACCTTATATTAGAACACCTCCATCGACAAATTCGTATCGCCGACAATATTTTTACTATTCATGAAATTCACTATTCACGTGAATAGTAATAAAAAGTAATCTCGCAAAAAATTAATAAAATTCACAACCAAAAGCTCTGATACCAGTTGTTAGGAAATAATCGAGTACGAGTAATTTCTATATAACCAGATTAGTGAGAATACGAAATAAAAGCGGAAAAATAATACCCGAAATTGATAACAGAGTTCAGCCAATTTGCTTACGTCTCCGGACTGCTGCAAATCTTTTACTAAGAGAGAAAATTTACATGTGTTTACAAAACACTCAATACTCACAAGAAAACTCTCTAGTATTGGGAGAAAGAAATGATTTGGGATGATTTTGAAGCTAAATGAGCTAGGGTATTATTAGTTGAAGCTTAAGGACTTAATCTTGTAAATACCCTAAAGTCCATGGATTAATTATGATTTTCACTTTACTATTTTCAACAAAAAACATGCCAAACTTTGACAAACAATTAACAGTCAGCTGCTTTGAATTTTCCTTTGAATTTGTGGCTGCTTTGAATTTCAACAAGCAGATCTCAAAATCAGGAGGTCTCCTTAAATTTAATCATTTTGGAGTGGCTTTTGGCTGGTAGCTTTTCTTCTTTCAATTTTGTTCCCATTTTCTTACTTTTCTTTTGTGTTGATTGATGGCACCGAGATTCCTTTAATATGTGGCAGCTACCAATATAATAATAGGAAATCATTGGCTATTGGATCTGTATTGGGAATGAGAACCCATCTATTTACTTACCCTTTCTGAAAAAAGAGAAAGGAAATGAGTATTATGCTAAAATGGAAGGGAAATACCTTGGAATATTGATCTTTAAATTAGGGTATGGGTTTTTTCTTTTGGTTCAACCCTGAAACTAGTTATTCATGAGTGGTTAACACTTGGTGAGATCTTTCACAATCCAGGTTAGTGCTAAGAAGAACTTCTACGGGGTAGTACAATAAATGAATATATGATACTGGTGTTTCGTGCTTGTGTTAAACATGAGTATATTCAATTGGAAGCAGCACCAATTCCTGAATGCTAAGTCTTCTTAACATGAGGAAACAAATTATGAGGAAAAGTATTTTTAAACTGGAAAACACACTTAAACCAAGAATTGTGCCGAGATACATGTATTATAGTCATTTTAATCATGTTGTTCAATCATGTTTGCATCAGTCAAATGCAGCCTTCACTAAATAGCAACATCTGTTTTTAGCTAAAATGTCTGACACTCTATATGTATTTTATTAACCCCCTGATTACTTCAAAATGAGGGGATACCACTACTATATTTGACAAAAAATTTGCAAGTTTTCATAAGTTCTAATAACACTAAGGAAACTGCAAGTTGAATGGAATGAAGATTCCCAGAGTTTAATTTCACATGAAAGTAGATCCCGTCACTTAAATTTAGGTGCAAATATCGTATAAAGGTATGTTTTTTTGGTAAGATTTTCCTAATACAAATGTCAAAAATGGTGATATGCTTAGACTAATATGTTTAGACCAATATCTTCATCAATTAGCACTACTATCTTGCATCTACGGATGTTTCCCCCTGTAAACTAAGGTTTTACATGAAAGGTCGACCATTAGATTAATGATGTCTTTGTTGTCCAACAACAACCTAGGCTAAACACAAAAGTGGTAACTGTAAGTAAACTACCATTGACCTAGAAGCAAGGGTGATTTTCCCGATAAATCACTATTTTAATGTTTATTTCCCTGTCAAGCACCGTTCAAACTATATTTCCCGATCTAACACCTTTTGTAGTAAGGCGCGCCCCCCTGAAGCGCGCCTTATGCTGACATGGATACACGCTGGCTAAAGCGCGACCCCTGGGGCGCGCCTTATGCCACGTAGTGTATAGTATTGTTCAAGGCCCGCGCCTTTGCTTTAATTCTGACACACGTCAGTAAGGAGCGCCCCCGAGGCCGCGCCTTTGCTTTATTACCCACCTACCCCCGCCCGTTCACACCACATTCCCTCTCTATAAATACCTCCATTCTCAATCACTTTCATCACACCAAATCCTTTCAAATACTCTTATATTCTCTTATATCTCTTTAAGGTATATTTTATTATATTTAGTATTTTGTTAGTAATTTATTTAATTATTTAAATTTTATAATATTTTATTTAATTCTTTTTTTTTGCATATATAAAATGGAAGGCGGTCTACTTCGTTTGGATGGAAATCATATATCTCGACATTTTGCTTATACGATAACATTTTAACATTTTAATTTAATTTAAATTATTAATAATAATTTATTTATTTATTTAATGCATGATTATTAGTTTATAAATTAATTTTTGTAATTATCTATATTTTAGGAGAGCGACCGTATATTAGATCCTTTTATTAGGAACCTTAAGTTAGCGATACCTACCCGTGTCTGGTCGTATTTAATAGAGACTGGATTCGGCCACATAGGTAGATATGAAGGCCATTGTAAGATAGAACCAGACCTTATTTATGCCTTAGTGGAGCGGTGGAGGCCGGAGACCCACACATTCAATCTTCCGTGCAGAGAGTGCACGATTACGCTTGAGGATGTTTCTATGCACTTGGGGCTTTCGGTGGATGGAGATGTGATATCAGGGATGACGCACAGTGATTGGACTATTTTGTGCCGGAATTATCTAGGACGTGTCCCGTAAAATTTTAACGGTGGTTGGATACCGTTAAATTGGTTAGATGCCAATTTTCGGGAGTTGAGCGAGGACGCCTCTGATGATGAAGTTAAAATGTATGCACGGGCATGCATACTGCAGCTGATAGGAGGGTTGCTGATGCCAGACAAATCGCGTAACCAAGTTCACTGTATGTGGTTGCGATATCTTGGCGACTTTCATCTGGTCGTATCACTGAGTTGGGGTTCGACAGTTTTTGCTTTCCTGTATGGGGAGATGTATCGAGCGACTGACTACAGGAAAAATGCTATCGGTGGATGTCTCCTTCTGTTGCAGTATTGGGCATGGTATCGATTGCCCTTTTATGTCCCGTTGTGAAGAACCCGTTCGTATTTCCGCTACTATTGAGGTAATTATAAAACTGATTTCGTATATTAATCATTTTATACAATGTATACTAAAAATATTTCCTTGAATAGGTTGTCTACTGATAGGAAAAATTATCGGGAGCTACCTGATGATTTAGAAAAAATGAGGGTGCTAATCGATCAGAAGGCTGACACACAAGTATGCATTTTAATGCTTAAAAATCGATTTTGTATTATAGTTATATAATTAGATTATTATTTTGATAAAAACTATATATATTTATTTTAGTTTGAATGGGTTCCATATTCTCATAATGATGTGAGGATGTGCATCACACCTGAGTTGAGGGGACCATCAGATGTTTGGATGGAGGTGGTCCCTTTGATCTGTTATGCGATCGTCGAGTGACACTCCACTGATTGTGTTATAGGACGAGTTACATAGCACAGATCGACGCGAAAAGTCGGATACATATTAGCTGGTGAAGCATCATGAATGGGTCGTGTTATAGGAGGATCGATATCGGCACTGTCCCTGTAGAGAGCCCATTTATGATGACCTCTTGACGGTTGCATCCGGTTATTATGAGTGGTTCAACAATAACAAAAAATCATTTTTGCTTTCTGAGGATGCACGAGGGCGGAGCTTTCAGCGACGTCGACAGAGACGTGCACAGTCATAAACTTATCGTCCCCCGACACGTGGACGGAGAGCATGTACTTCCAGTTCGTCCTCAACTGCATCAGCAAGACCTTCACAGCAGCCACCATCTGCAGCGACCTACACCCCGTAGCCATATATGATGTCGCTGTCGCCTTTCCCTTACCATATGCCATTGCTGCCACCGTCTCCTAGTTTTATGACTCTGCTACCGCCACCGTTACAGAGTTATATGACCCCTCATCGAGAATATTATGGGTCGATGTTTGCAGATCTGACTTAGGGTTCATATATTGGTTTTTTGGCAGGTGCAACCTCATTACTGATGGCCGCAACATAGACACCTCTTGTACAGTTTTCTCACTCATCGATGTCTGGGTTTTATGAGTTTTCTCAGTTCTCGCAGGCCAGTGGGATAGTCAGTCATACATCTACAGGGTCCTTATTCTATAGAGGTGCTACATCGTCATCAATTCCTCATCAACAAAATATCTCTGCTCATGACGACGACGACAACGATGATGGTGATGATGATGACAACGAGGAGTCAGAACCAGTTATACGCATAAATCCTCCTCAAGCAGACAGCCACCGCCCTGCGGAACACATTCACACCGCAGACATCGATAGATTTTGATATTTTATTATATTTGTATTTAGTTGTTTATTGGACTATTTTTATTGTAATTTTTTTATTTATCAGTTAATACTTACTTTATTTTTTTTAATTTGGTTGAATTTTTTAAAATTTATTTTGTTAATATTGTTGGAATTTTTGTTAATATATTTGGTTAATTTTGTTTATTACCATTTAATATCAGTTATTGTAATTTGGTTATTATTTACCATTTATACTTATTGTAAGTTTGTTGTATTTAAAATTATATTCAAATACCAAATTGCTATTAGTTTGATAATATTTAATAATTGTGTTCGATAACTTTCTTAAGTTTGTCACTTATTATCTCTTTTATTATAATCACATATAACGCCAACGTCCAATCTCGTTTTCTTGTATCGTTTTTTTAATTTTCATCAGCGGTTATCGAATGACATTAACTTTAAGTAAATGTAAATTAAAGTACAAGAATTATTATTTAATATACAACTACAACAGTTACATATCAATTGTTACTTGATGACAACAGAAGTGGACATGTTCTCTTAGTGTGTCCTGAGTTTCTACAATGCCCACATTTTTTGTTGTGTCTAAATGTTTCTCGAATATCCATATCACAATGAATTCGAGTGGATTTTGGATGACCACGCTCCCTCAATAAACTTGGATCTGGTACAATCGGAACCCAATTTTGAACATCATCAGGGTCTTTGTCATTACCTATGGGGGGAACTCAAATTTGTATACCTTAAAAACTTCTGATAGTAGGTATACGGGATCCACAAAACGATTATAGACGGGTATGCAAGCAAGCTGCTATCACATGAGAGCATAGATACTTCAGAGCTTGAAAAAAACCCGCAGTCGCACCATCTATCCCGTAGATTTACTCTTAACGACACAACTTCAATCCCTTGAAGAGGTCGCGACAACTCTGTGACACGAAACAATGCATGTGTTCAAGAGAAGCTTGTTACATACATTCCATTTGATGCAACAATATTTTTTGTAGATCTGTAACTAATATAAGGTGATAGACATGACCGCCTTGCATCCAGGTTTGAGCTTGTTCCCCGAGCTTCGCAAAAAGCGCCCCCAAATAAAAATATGTAGTTTTTACCAAAGTCTCTATAGGTAAGTGACGTGCACCCTTTAAGGTCGAATTGATTGCCTCAGCCAAGTTGGTTGTCATATGTCCATATCGATATTCACCATCATATGCGTTTATCCACATTTCTTTATCGATGAGGCTGATGTAATTGTATCATTCCTCGTTATTCGCCCGTAAATCTTGAAGCATGGATTCAAATGTTTGAGGAAGTAGTTCGTAACCTGATAAAAAAATGTAGAACTTACTAACTTTGTTTCTTTACAAAATGAAAATGATCGAAAGAAAACAAACTACATCAGTTTCACTTACCCATGTGCATAATTAATTTACGCTCATCATTCTTCTTGTACCTTCCATGGTAGTTCGCAACAATGTGTCGAATACAATACCTATATTGGACAAAGGCATTGGACCCAAAGACTCCATTGATGCTTTGATCCCTACTCCGCGATCTAAAATGACACAGATTTTTTTCCCTCGTGATAACATGTTAACGTAAGTTTCGAAGGAAAAAAGCCCAAAAATCTGTATCTTCTCCTTTAACAAGAGAAAAACAACTGGAAGAATGTTGCGATTACCATCTTGGATAAATGCCAATAGTAAAACTTGCTTGTATTTTTCATACAAGAAAGTGCCGTCGATCTGGACCACAGGCTTGCAATATTGACAACATTAACGCATTGTGCGTAAGTCCAAAAACCTTGTAGAATTGGCGTCGATCGCGAAGAACTCGATCATTATAGTATGGATGGGAGGTTTCAAAGTCCACAATTGTACCAGGAGTCAACCTCCACACCGGCCTAAACCAACTTGGAAATTCATTGTAAGATACATCACATTCGCCATGAAGTTTGACAATGGCATTTTATTTTGCCAACCAAGCTTTTTTATAGGAGGCAATGTACTCATATTGTGATTGTATAGCAGAAATCAACACTTTAATAGCTATATGGGAGCTTGCTTTTATCATGGGCATGATGGCTTAGCAGGTCACTTCAGAGTCCAAGTTGGGATGATCTTGGTTGATCCCTCCAGCACAACATGTGTGAGGACCGTTGTATACCGTTAGTTCCCATATATTGTTTTTTCTCTTCCTTTTCGATACGCGAACCATCCAATTGCATCCGTTTTCGCGTCGGGCATAATGGCATACATATTTTTCTGTCGTGGAGCTGTCGACTCTGGATTGAATAGAATTACGTATATTGTATTTTTTATAGCCATCATCGCTTCTTCTTTGCTTGAAAACTCCATGCCTAAAGATAACTCACCATTATTTATTGATGAGTAATATCCATAGTCACCGAGATGAGGCATATCTATAAATTCTGGTCCGTACATTGCACCATAATCAACTTTATACATGTGTGCTGGAGGGTGAGTGTGCCACATTTGAGGGAACTTCATCTACATCATCATCATCATCGGAATTGAATTACGGTGATTATGGGTGAATGAATAGTCCAGTCTTAGCACCATCCGCACCTGGCTCACGAATCGGTTCTTCTGGCGGAGATTATGTTTCTTCCATGCTCTCCACATTTAGGTCGAAGAACCTACAACTTGGATGCCTTCCCCTTGAACTAAAAGGCATATCGACAGTGAGATCGAAAAAGCTCACAGTCGAATGCCTCCCCCTGGAGCTTGAAGTCATCGTGTCAAAATAGAAACTGCACAAATTGTTGCGTCGAGGGCATCTCCATATTAAGGTCAAAGAAATTGACAGATGAATGTCTTCCCCTTGAACTGGACGTGATGTTGCCATACGAATTATTCGTGGACCCACCTTGGTACATATCGTAAGGAGTTGTTGATGAATGTCTCCCCATTGAAGTTGATAGGACGACACCATGATGTGGATTTCCCATTATGGCATTAAAATCATTACACATTACTGTAGTCGGGCTGTCAACTTGATCAGTTTATTCAGCTAGCCCATAGTGGGAGGTTAATGACAGACCCCGAACAACACACACCTCAACAAACTTTGCATATATCTTCGTAACGGCATCTGAATAATTATTTTGAGAATCAACCATCATTTCAACATCATCATTGTTCGATAGTTTGAACGCTATATACCATAATGGCAACAATGATGTTGGAAATATGTACTGAAGCGACGGCAATCTTCTAGTACTTCCAAAATGAATCTTCCTTGAAATTTTCGTTATCAGCTCCTCAAGAGTTATGTTTCTCTTGAAAGATATTTTAACATAATGATTTGATACAAAAACAACACCGGTTTCATCTTCCCAAATTTCTCCATTATAATAAACAATAGCTGAAATTCGCGTCATTCTTAGAGTTTGAAAGTGAGACAATCTTATATCTAAAAAAATAAACCTGAAACAAGCCTAATAAAATAAATAATATATGAATTAAAATATAAGGAAATAATTTTTTTACATAATAACGTAAATAATTTAAATAATATAATTTTATATTATTACCTTATCGGCAAAAATATTTCAATGTATGCTCCCGCATTCAAATTTTACAAACAAAAAAATTCATTGAAAACAATTAGTATAATATTTTTTCAAATAATCATATATAATTATAAAAAAATATTATAACAAAATTACCTTATAACGAAAGATCGAACGAACTTCTGAATCAAATATAAGAGGATTGACGGGTGTTATACTGATTGAGAGGATTATTGTATTAGTTTTTCGGTTGAGAGGAAGTTGTGAGAGAGTTTACGGGGAGATGGGTATTTATAGCCGAGATGAGATAGTGTAATTATACAAGGCGCGGCCCCTGCACAGAGCCTTGCATTATGCATGTGATAATCGGGGTCGCGCCTTACATAATTGTGCCAGAATTAAAGCAAAAGCGCGGGCTTTGAACCGCGCTATACTCTACGTGGCATAAGGCACGCCCCAGGGGCCGCGCTTTAGCCAGCGTGTATCCATGTCAGTATAAGGCGCGCTTCAGGGGCGCGTCTTACCCCATTTGGTGCCAAATCAACGTAAAGCACGCTTCAGGGGCGTGCAAAGGGTGTTAGATTAAAAAATATAGTATGAACGGTGTCTGACAGGGAAATAAACATTAAAATGGTGATTTATCGGGAAAATCGCCGGAAGCAACTGACATTTAATATATAATGATGTAACTTAAAAGGGCTTTTGACTCCCGAGCCTTATATCTGTTAGTCTACGGGGGAGAAAAGACTAGTATAGGTAACTGCGATGATCAACCAAGTTTAAAAATATTGTAAAAGCTCAAATCATTTCAAATAAATTGAGATCATGAACTGTGGTTTATGCAGATTGAGAATCTAAAATTAACAAGAAATTGCTTGATGCATACCTTATGAACAAGTCGCCTCCAATCTGTTCGGTTTTGTCCACTAGAAAGACTGGCTACTGCAGATCTCAACGATGGGGTATCTAAGAAAATGCAAGGAATTGGGAAGATATCTTTTACAGGATGAAACAACAAGAAATCAGCTCAAATTTCCCACTTCCAGAAAATCAAAAATCTTGTGGAAGAGTCATAAAATATACACATTTCAAGGGTTTACCTAAAACATGATCAAAGCAGAGAGATTCAATGATAGAAATGAATTGTTGGTTGGGAATATAAGAAAATAGTAAGTTCAACACTGCGTTCTTTGGTTAGCCAGTGGTAAGAACGGCAACTTCTGGATTAAAGCATCGTGAATAATTGATCATCATCAAACTCAACAACAAAAGTAGATGTCTTATCAGATACAGAATCATAAGTTACTATCTAATAAAACAATTCAGATGTCATAAAATTTTCCTAGTTTTATTATTCTTAGAAGTGAAAGAAAGATGATCACTTTCCTGTTCGATCACTGGTCAGTTAAGAAGCAGCAAATCAACAAGTTAAATAATAGGCCATTTGATGCTCTATCAATCTATGATGTGGCTCCTTCTTATTGCCAATGCCAACCTTTATTTCCTTCACCACTTTTATGCTACACCTGTGTCGAAACGGACTTTTCCCCGGAGGGGAAGAGGGTGGTCCAGTTTCGAAAATAATCTTGGAATGACCGGTTTGTAATAAAACGTTGTTCTCGGAGTCGTCATCAATCCTTGATTAGGTTGTGATTGGGCACCCAAAACGTATTTACCATTTTAATAAAATATTAATTTTAATTAAAACGACAAACTTGCGGTCTGCGTTACCAAAATTTGAGTTCAGGAGTTGGTTACGTGTGGGGAAGGATTAGCACCCTCACAATGCCCTAAATCGGTACCTAATCGATTAATTAATTATCTTTGTAATAAAATGTACAAATTCGAGTATACTTTAATTTAAGATCCCCTAAAAATAATATTATTTGAATTTTTGGATTAACATAATAATATTTAATTATTTTCTATTGAGAAGAATCGATCTCTCATACCTTGAAGCAATCGATTCTCACTCCAATCGAAATAAAGAAATATTAAAATTTCATTTTAAATTTCAAAATAACAACACCCAAAATAATTTTAAGAGTGAAAACTATAACATCTAATTATTTCTTAATCGAGAATAAATGACCATTTATGCATGGAAACAATCATTTATTACCTCAATTGAAATAAAGAGATATTATTATTTCATCTTAAAACTCAATTGATTCAAATGTTTTTATTTTGAAAAACACATGCAAAAGTAAAACAAATTAAAAATCTATCAAGCAATTGATTAATTATTTATTTTACTAATATTTAATGAGAATAAGGATGTTCAATTAATTAAATATCTCGAGACGAGACCTTAGATTCGATGTAACAGCATTTTCTCGATGAGTTTAATTTAAAAGAACACAGTCTTTTCTCAATCCCTGAATTTTAAAAATGGATTCGATTTAATTGGTGTCACTTAACGGGATAAACTTTCGTTTTAAAATTATCGAAAGTAACTTTCTTATACGTTAAGATAGTTATTTTACGACAATATTAAAGCGATCGAATATTACCCTTAATCAATTTATGTTGATTCGAGTCAAGTGATGCTGATGAGGGTATCATATAAGATTAATCAGGATTAAAATGAATTAAATGCAAACAACTTGCAAAAATTAAAAATAAAATAAAAGTAGGACTAAAATATAAGTTATCATATTGTCATGCCAAAATTAAAATAAAATAAAATATACAAAGGACTAAAATGAACAATTTCAGTATTACAGTCTAAAATTGTAAATAATGGAAATAAATAAAACAAATGGACTAAATTAAAATAAATTAAAACTACATGGCTGAATTAAAAAAATAAAATATAATATGGTGCTCAAAATATAAATATGCAAAAATACATGGGCTAAAAATATAATATCCCTAAAAATAAATATCAGGCATAAAAGGGTAAATTTTAGAAACAATCCCTTTAGGGACTAACATGCAAAACACGTCTAAATTAAGGGGACTAAAACGAGATTAAACTAAAAATTATATAAAATAAATATAAAATGAGAAAATAACAAAAATGGTCCCCCAATGACTATTTTGTAAAAACACGGCAAAGTTCCCTAAGGGTGATTTTCCCTGAAACTTTCCTATATATACCAACTTTTTATTTTTTTTTATTTTTTTTTCATTTTAATTGTTTTAGGATTCCGGCCGGTGGCCAGTCGCTTACCTCCGTCGGCCGCCGCTCCGTCGCCTTCAACTAGGGGTGTTCATTCGGTTAAAACGGTGGCCGACCGAACCGAAATACCATTAATCGATTTTTTTTCTTTAACCATTAACCGAACCGAACTTTGTTTTGAAAGTATTAACCGAACCGAATAAATTTCGGTTAATTTTTGAATTAATCGAAATTCTTTAAAATTTTATAATTTAATATTTTTCTAATTAAAAAAATAATTTACAATTAATTTAAATAATATCTAATTATAAATAATATATAATTAATTTAATTCAAACACTTTCAATTTATTTTTGAGATTATTTTAATTAATTAATATTGGTTTGGGTTTTAAATGGGGTTTAAATGGATTGGACGGCTAAGTATCTTAATATAATTATATTTAAATGTTAATTCGGTTAATTAATCAATTTCGAACTGAGTTAACCGTTAACCGAATTCCAAAAAAATCCTTAACCGTTCCTTGACCGAACTAATTTGGTGGCCGACCGAATTAACCAAATTAATTTGGTTTGCTCGGTTAATTCGATTAAAATCGAATTTTGAACACCCCTATCGTCAACCGCCGTTGCGCCGTTGGGCCACCATCGCCTCTGGGGGTCGATGGCTACCATATTTCACCGGGAGGTCCGTATCGACCTCCCCATCTCTGATCTAGGGTCGATTTTGCGAAAATCGGCCCCAAACTCCACAAATTAAATCAAAATCGTTCAGTTTTCTTCACCCTAATTCGCCATTGTCCACCGTTAGATTGTCTCCAAACCAAAGTATGTTGTTCTACATTATCTCCTCTTCATTCTCAACGGTGGGATCTTCGAACGGACCCCTCCAACGCCGTGAACGACGCCGGTAACTCTTTCCGTTTATTCTTTATTTTATTATTATTTTATTTGAATGCTAAATAAATAAATAACTAAACACTAAAATAAACACTAAAAATTACCTTGGAAATTTTCAAATTTTTTTGCTTTCTTATTGTCTGTTTTTCGAGCTCTGGTATGTCCAAAAGGGGGAATCGAGTTTACAACATTTTCATTGGGTTTCAATTTCTAAAAATAGTAAAACATTAGTATTGGTTGACAAATTGGTGTTGCAGGGCTGATGATGTTGCTTCATGTGGGATGACCAGTAGTGGACCGCAATACGGTGGCTGGCAGCAGGGCTCGATCTGGACCGTTGGATGGGTCCAGATCCAACGGTTGAGCAAAGAGGCGGCTGGAGTGCTTGGGAAATCCTAGCAGAAATCCTAAATAGGTTTAAGGTTTGTTGGGTTCCTCATTGGGCCTAGATCGGTTCTGGGCCCATATTATCTTCTGTTGGGCCTCTGAGTTTGGGTGGCTGTTTGTATTCTGTAAAATAATAATAATAAAATATTATGTTAGTATTTTTAAATAATAATAATAATAATAACAATTATAATGATATATTAAAAGATATGACGAAAAACCAGTGTCTGCTTTAAGTTTAAATTCGTGTGTGTATATATATATATTAATTATGGATATAATAAAATCACAAAATATGCTCCTGTATAGATAATTCTTGAAATTACATAGATAGTAATTGATTACAAAGAAACACATGTATACAAAGAGGGAATGCAATATCAGTCCCAGATCATAACAACTGATATAACTACAACACCAAGAAGCACGGCAAGAAATTTAAAGGAAGGCGTGTCAAAGTAACATTTAGCTTGTGGATTAAAGCCCTTAGCAATCAGATGATTAATGGCAACATAAATGAAAACTCCACAGGCAAGTCCCATTGGGATAGCGTAAATCCAGTCAGCTTGAGTAGTGGCATCAATGGAAATGCCTATCCCTACACCTATGGGGCTGGAAACAGCGAAGGCAAAAGAGTAAGCACATGTCAACAAAAATGGCCGCTTTGGTAACATCTTCAGAAGTGCAATCCCCATAGAAATGGCTGCAAAAATTTTGTGCAGTGAAATTGTCCAAAGATTCCTCCATGCATCTCCCTTGGTACCTGCAAAAGACAAATTTATCGAAATAAGTTACACCGTGTTACGATTGGTTCTTCGTTGATTGAAAGGTATAGTAGAACTTACCTGCAACACCAAAGGCAATGCCCTCGAAAATTGAGTGAAAACACAATGCGAAAATAAGGAGTAAAGTATCTCCAAAGGACGTTGTCCTAAAGAAAACCGGATTATTCGAATCGATTCCTACATCTTTGGAATGCTCGTCATCAGCTGTTCTTCCTTCTTCCACTTCCACTTGCACTCTAGTGTCTCCTTTCACCACTTGATGTAACACTAATGATTATGCAATCACCAAGCATGGTGAGAAGATACCCCACCGATGCCAACATGAAGGCGAAAGGGTACGTTTTGGTTGTGAGATCACCGAAAGTTGCACTAGAATCGCTCAAGAAATGCATCAAAGAGGTTCCCAGGAAAACCCCACCGGCAAACTGTGTGCCTAAGAGGAGAAAACTTTCGTTCCATCGATAGAAATAAGGGGAAACCCCACCGGCAAAAGTTCTCAGTTGAAGAATGATCAAACACCATATTTTCACCAAGATTAAGCCATGCTCATGCAAGCTTACATGGTCACCGTTGTCCCCTTCGTGATCGTGTCCACCATGACCTTTGGTTATTGAGAACTGCAAGAGAAGAAGAAGAAGAATGAACAAGGACGTTGACTTGAGTTTTGCAATGGTGGAAATTATAGCCATGGGTATCACTTCCCCCTTATAAGTCTGAACGAGGAAAAGAGAAATAATATTATAGACCTGGATTTGCTCGCCACTTCCGAGTTTGCAGTACAGCATTGACTTTACAAAGATTGTAGTATTGTACTACACAGAATAACGATCAATTTGTTTTATCCGGGTTGGCTGGCTCACGTCATTCTTATACGGCTAAGTTATCGGAGGTCATGTGCAAATTTTTATAAAGGGGTCTTTAGATCTCGAATTTATTTTGGATTTCTATTTTTTAAGGTTTTTTTAATAGTAACAACTGATAGATATACTCGATAGTATTCTCGATTTCAAGGTCCTTATTTTTTAAGACCCTACGCATCGTGCACTTTGTACACCCTCACCCACGCTTCTGCTTATACCTATCTGTCAGTGGTGGCAGTGCCTGAATTGGGTTAGGCTTCACTTTGAGGACCCTCAACCCATTTCTCGATTGATCATATGATCATAATATCCAAATGCGATTTACTGGTTTCGTGCTCTGGTATTATGTTATTCGAGTAGTTTTAGTCCAATATAATATCATGATGACGACGACGACACAATGTTGTCAATACATATACTATTACATAGTGATTATCCAAATACATAAATTATTTCATTTTATAATATTTTATGTAACATTTCACAATTATCTTATTCTAAATGCCTTATTTTAGATTTTTTACAACAGTTTCCATAGACCATACTTCAAGAAGTTTAATTTATTTGCCATAATCCAATAAATAACAAGAAAACAAAGTTTGGAAAAAAATCCAGGGCAATAAACTAAAGAAGTTAACAGTGTAAGAGAAACAAATAGTTTAAGGAAAAAAACAATGTAAAAATAAAGTAATTGAAGGGGTAAAGTTTAGATATTTAAGAGTCAGATTTTACCGGTAGCGTATGTAAATTGTAATTTGAAAATAAAATAATTTACAGATATTAAGAAAAAAATACATAAATAAACCATAAGTGTAAAATTTTTAAGACTAAATGACTTAAAAGTGGCATCGAATCTAAAATGTTAAGGTGTCAGTTGCAGATTGCTGTTTCTGGAACACAAGATGAACAAAAATTAAAAGTTTCCACCGGCGTCAGTCGGGTCAATTATCCCTGATTTTTTGGAAATATAACAGTACTGTCATTAATTTCCAAAAATACTATAAGGTAAGCAAAAGAAAAATTAAAAGATGTCTCTCATATCTTGTTACTCAATCACCGTATTTAATTCCAGCCCCCTTTAATTGTAAAAAAACCCTAAAAGGGTTATTGTAAGAACCAATAACCGCCGCTGGATTTGATCTTAGCCGTTAACTCTTTCTCCCCATATTTAAAGCATCTTTTCACTCTCATCTTTGATCTCTGCTTCAAAAACAAAGCTTCCTCCCCTAGCTATATTACTATATTTTTAATTCTTCTTGTTTTTACTTGGTAAACATGACGCTCTTATCTGTTTTTTGTTGATTAATTTTATGATAGCAAAAATTGAAGAAAAATCTTAGTTTGGGTTTTGGTGTTTATGAGTTTGGGGTGATTAAAGTTTTGACTTTGACCCGTTTGGTAGCTTAAAGTTAGCATCTTTGGAGTTTGTAAATATGGGTTTTAGGTGTATTACCGTAGAATAGTTTTAGCTTTTCCGGTTTAGTATCCGATCATTGATTTTGGGAGTCTTGTTAAAGCTTAATGATCATTTAGGATTTTAATAATGTTTTCTGGACTGGGTAGGAGACCAATGGTAGGAACTGGTGAAGGATCATTTGGTGATGATATGGAGTCAGAGATGGGGCTATTGCTCAGCGAACAGCGGAGTAAGCAAGAAGCTGATGATCTCGAACGAGAGCTAAACTTGTATAGAAGTGGCTCTGCACCTCCAACCGTGGAGGGTTCACTGAGTGCAGTTGGCGGGTACTGGTACTGGGGCTACCGCTTTTTCAGCTCTTTTAGGAGCTAAAAATGGAAATGATTTTGCATCCGAGGAAGAGCTAAGGTCTGATCCAGCTTATCATTCATACTATTACTCAAATGTGAATCTCAACCCAAGGCTCCCACCTCCTTTGCTTTCCAAGGAGGATTGGAAGTTTGCACAGAGGTTGAAAGGAGGGAGTTCAGTGATTGGTGGGATTGGAGATAGGAGGAAAGTGAATCGGGATGATAATGGTAGCAGTCGGTCGTTTTTTTCAATGCCACCAGGGTTTGATGCCAGGAAACAAGAGAATGAAGTAGATGCAGAGAATGGGCATAGCTCAGCAAACTGGGGTGGTGATGGACTGATTGGTTTGTCTGGTGTAGGACTAGGAAGCAAACAGAAAAGCCTCGCTGAAATTTTTCAGGTTTAATGTTTAATCATGAATACCGTTTGTTCTAAGCTTTTTTTTTTTTTAATTTTGTTTAGTGGCTGCCTTTTCCTGCTGAACAATGGTAGTTTTTTCTTTAATTTAACATGCGTTCTTTAGCCATCTAATTTTCAGCAGTCAATGTGGTTGATCTTATAGTTTCATGTTCAATTCTTTTAAGGCTGTGGTTAGCATTTATGTTTGAGTTGTCTCGAGATTTATATTTTCATGTATTTGCGAAAATGATCATTTGTGTGACATACACTTATTTGCTATTCTACTGATTCCTAATCCTAAGGTTGTTATATTACTATGTGTAATACTTAGTAGGCATATTTTTAATCATAATATCTTCTTGTTCACGTATAGGTAGTTTGTTTATAGTGGTATCATAGACTTCAAAGCACTACTCAAAATCATTCTCATATGAAGTTTTAAGTTTTTAATCTTCCCTAACTTGAACCCTAATTTCTTCTTTTTCATGCATGAAAAATTTCTGGAACTTCTTCTCTTGGCTGCTGCAGTGAGTTAATCTTTAGCATATTTGCAGGCTGATTTGGGTCACTCTGCTCCTGTCACAAGGATACCGTCTCGTCCTGCTAGTCGAAATGCTTTTGATGAGAACTTTGAGAATTTAGGTTCTGCTGAATCTGATCTGGCTCATTTAAGGCATGAACTGGCTTCTGCAGATGCTTTAAGGTCAAGTGTGAGTGTTCAAAGTTCGTCTGCTGTCCATACTGTTGGTCCATCTTCTTCATACACTTATGCTACTGCAGTAGGTGCTTCCTCGTCTAGGAGTACAACTCCCGATCCCCAACTTGTTGCTAGGGCTCCCAGTCCTTGTTTGACACCAATTGGTGGAGGCAGAGTTGGTAACTTGGATAAAAGAAACATGAATAGTCCAAGCACATTTGGTGGTGTTACATCTGGGGTCAACGAGTCTGCGGATCTGGCAGTTGCTTTGCCAGGCATGACCCTGTCATTAAATGGTGCACCAGATGAAGGTAATCAGTTACCATCCCAGACTGAACAAGATGCTGAAACTCCCCAGAATTATTTTTTCAGTTTGCATGGTGGTCAGAATTATATCAAACCACAGACACACTTGAAGAAGGCTGAATCTGGCCATTTAGATGTGCCTTCAGCTAAGAGTAATAGGCAAGCTGAGTTTCAGAAATCTTCTGCATCCTCAAACGATTTTTACTTGAAAGGATCTCCTACTTCCACTCTCAATGGCGGAGGCAGCTTACCTACTCAGTTTCTGCGTGGTGGTGCAAATTCATCATTTCCAAACAATGGATTAAGTGGTTACTCTTTAGATCCTGGTTTGGCCTCTATGATGGCTAACCAACTTGGAACTGGCAATCTTCCAGGTGCATCAGCTATAGTCCCTGGAATGGACTCCAGAGTGTTTGGGGGAGGCTTGGGTTCTGGAAGGAACATTTCAAGTGCTGCATCTGAGTCGCATAATCTTGGTAGAGTTGGAGGCCAAATAGCTGGGAATGCTCTGCCAGCAGCTTATGTTGATCCTATGTATCTTCAGTATTTGAGGACATCTGATTGTGCTGCAGCACATCTTGCACCTTTTAATGATCCCTCTATTGATAGGAACTTCCTTGGCGACTCCTACATGAACTTGCTTGAGCTGCAAAAGGCATATATCGGGTCTTTGCTATCACCACAGAAATCTCAGTATGGTGTTCCATTGGGTGCTAAATCTGGTAGTTCTAATCTTCATGGTTTTTATGGAAATTCCACCTTTGGAGCTGCAATGGCATATCCTGGAAGTCCCTTAGCAAATAATAGTATTCCAAACTCTCAAGTTGGACTTGGTAGTTCCATCAGACACAGTGACCTGAATATGCGGTTTCCTTCTGGGACGAGGAATCTTGCTGGGAGTGTCACGGGATATGCAGGATATAACCTGGCCGAGAGCCTCACCTCCTCCCTACTTGAAGAGTTTAAGAGTAATAAAACTAAATGTTCTGAACTTTCAGAAATTGCAGGTCATGTTGTTGACTTCAGGTTTGTTCTTACCTTAAATCATGTTTTATGTTGCATATTGTCACTGACATTTTGATTCTTCTTATGAGTAGTGTGGATCAGTATGGCAGCCGTTTTATTCAGCAAAAACTTGAAACAGCTACAACTGAAGAGATAAATATGGTTTATGAGGAAATCATGCCTCAAGCTCTTGCTTTGATGACTGACGTGTTCGGTAATTATGTCATTCAAAAGGTATCCACTTCTTAATCCATTATACATCTGCTTAGTTGTATAATTTAATGCTTTATTTACCTTGTAAATTTGTATCTACCTACAGTTTTTTGAACATGGACTTCCAGCTCAGAGAAGAGAAATTGGTTGCAAGCTTTTAGGTCATGTTTTAACACTCAGTCTTCAAATGTATGGTTGTCGAGTGATTCAAAAGGTATATGATTGCTATTCTTCAACACTTTATTTCCTAATCATTGAGTGGCATGTTGAACTTCTTCTGTTGATTCTTTTCATTGAACAAGCTTCCTCACAATTGTTTTGCTGTTTCATTCTAAAAAAGATCAGCCCAATTTTGTAATTGATTAAATTAAAAAGTCCACGAGGTTAAGCTATGCTAACCATTTTATATAAAAATTCTATATGTCCTAATGTTTACTTTTGTAAATATGTGCTAACTGTGCTTCAATCACAGTAATTGTGCTTAGCTTTGTTATCACCTTTCCTGGTTTTTATATGGATTTCCTAAAAGCATTCATGCTATTACACGAAGAATACCACCCAACATTCTGACAATTATGTATATACTTTGTTTAATATTCAAGGCCATAGAGGTTGTCGATCTGGATCAGAAGATTAGCATGGTTCATGAGCTTGATGGTAGTGTTATGCGGTGTGTACGAGATCAAAATGGCAACCATGTGGTCCAGAAATGTATTGAATGTGTTCCGGAGGAAAACATTCAATTTATAGTCACCGCATTTTTTGATCAAGTTGTGACACTTTCCACTCATCCATATGGGTGCCGAGTTATACAGGTTCAGTACTTGTATATTATTATTATTATTATTATATATAGACCACTAGAACTGCTTCATGTAAACGAGCAATGTGTGTTCTGCATTATTATTTCTACTACTTGTGCAGAGAATATTGGAGCACTGCAAGGACCCAAAAACACAAAGTAAGGTTATGGGTGAGATTTTAGGATCCGTCAGTCTGTTGGCACAAGACCAGTATGGCAATTATGTTGTCCAGGTTTGTCATTCTTTTTTGGATCTGTTGGGACAAAAGTAATCTACTGAATCTGCTCTGGGTCTTCACTTTTTTGCATTCATGTCTATTAAAATACTGTCCACAATTGTATTTGCTTACTTTTTACAGTGTATCCTTGAAATTTGTTGATTTATATCTGAACATCTCAATGGTATTCATTGTACTAATTGATGCATTAACTGACCTCTACAGCATGTACTGGAGCATGGAAAACCCCATGAGCGCTCAATCATAATTGAGGAGCTAGCTGGAAAGATTGTTCGTATGAGTCAGCAGAAGTTTGCATCTAATGTTGTCGAGAAGTGCTTAATTTTTTGTGGTCCTGCTGAGCGTCAGCTATTGGTGAATGAAATGCTTGGTTCTACTGATGAGAATGAGCCCCTTCAGGTTCGTCTTTTTCTGCAGATATTTCGGGAATAGAAATACTATCCGGTTTCAAGTCTTCCGTGTTTGAAAAGAAAAATGCCAAAGATAACTTCACCTTTCTTTGCATCAATGGAGAAAAGCCATGAACCACGATGCCTTTATCTGTAATTTGGCGATCATTTTTGTTGGTGAGAATCTGTGCATACATTCATATAATAATTTAGGTGCATTTTTGGGGTCAACATTCATACACGTATGGAATGTTAATAAAGTTTAAGAAAACTCTTAAAATTCTACATATCACGTGGATGGCATATATATATATATATATATATTAGATTGATTGCATTGTGCTCAGGTTTTAGCTTTTGTTAATTTTCTATGGAGATTGTTCCTGTAGAATTTCATGGTATCCATTTCACATCATTACTGAGCTATTTGTGCATTCCAGGCAATGATGAAAGATCAGTTTGCGAATTACGTTGTACAGAAAGTGCTAGAGACTTGTGATGACCAGCAACGGGCGTTGATCCTTTCTCGAATTAAGGTCCATTTAAACTCATTGAAGAAGTACACTTACGGGAAGCATATTGTTGCACGTGTAGAGAAACTGGTTGCTGCTGGAGGTGCTGATTCTTCCTTGTCATTCGTGATTACTAATCAGTTTATATTTATGACTCTGTTCATGTATGGCGTAAATGAGTTTATTAGTATAGCAACTTCGATACAAAAGTTACCAACTCTCTTTTTTTCCAATGTTGGCTTACATACGTCGAAGTCTTTTAACATTGATTTTGCATTATTTTCAGAAAGGAGAATTGCTGCCCAGTCTCTGCACCCGTCTTAAGTCGGTATAGGGACATGTTTGTACAGCTAACAGAATCTGCGTGAAGCTTTCCCCTCTTGCTTTCGTCTTCCACATAATATCTAATGGCCACGGTTCTTCTACCTATCTTCTTAGACAGGTAAGAACTGTACGAAAACAATGTTGTTGCTTACCTTGTATCGAAAAAAGAAAACTGTACATTGCGTAGCTCTTAAGGCTTATTATACATAGAAATCGAGCAAAAGCTGAGAGTTTCAGCTATTGAAATACAACTGATGAATACACATGAATATAATGCGACTGTACAAACAAATATTGGAATGTGAAGAGCTTTTTATGTATAAAAAAGGACAGCAAAAGCATCTTGATTAGTAAAAAAACCGTCTTTTACTCCTAACAAGACATAAATTGCATCCCTTTTGGGCTTAAGGTATTCACATCTGTTCTCTGAACGAAAAACATGCTTGAGTTCACATCCAATGAGGGAGTTCATCAGCATCCAGCAGTTAATCTGCATTTGAAGCAGCTAATAATTTGATTTGGCGTTATTAACAATACTGGCAGCTGCGAAGCGAGAGGATTAGATTCTTTCGGGAAGTGGCGTGCGTCTTGTTATCTAGTTGAATTGTTGAGATGCGATCAGATTCATCGAAGGCATAAACATTACAGTAAGTTCTCTAACGTTAGTCCATGAAATACTCAGGACGAAGGAATTGGGGAATCATCTTTTAGTGGACATCCTAGGAAAGAAATAAAATTGCGATGAGAATGGTAAAATCACGTGAATTATTAATATTTTATTATGACGGTGTTTAAATTCGTTCCAATAACAGTTAAAGATTTGGTTCAAACTTGAAAGGGATGTATTTGTTGATTTGTATTGTCAGTCCTAACTAGAGTTCTTTTATCAGAAAAAATGATTGATTGAAATAGAACAATAAAAATAAGCTAGGATGGAGAAGAAACATATTTTTTTACTATTATTTTTCATTAGCCTCTTGTTGCGAGGATATCTTCGTTTGATTTCCCACGCGAGAGGTAAGATTTAAGTTTCCAAACCTGTTTGATTGTTATACTCACACAGTTTGATTATTCATACTGTTCACTGGTGATGTCTTATATATTATGTACGATAGTCTTAATATACGACTAAAGAAATGTTAATATATTTTTTTAATATTTTTGGTAAAATATTATCTAATACATTATTTTTTTTACCGAAAATATTAATATTAAGCGCTACTTAAAATGTTTAATATTTTCGGTAAAGTGTTACCTAAAACATTACTTTTTTCTATCGAAATATTAATATTATATTTTATTGAAAATTAGTTAACAAAATTAATATTTACAATAAAAAATAATATTTTATATAACATTTTACAAAAAAAAAACATTAACATTTTAATAAAATTTTTATTAATCGTATATTAAGAATGTCCTCGTTCACCATCATTCTCTTCTCCTACGCTTTTTATTTTTCAAAAACGAAACAAAGGTAAAAACTTTCATTTCGCACGTTCCCCAAAATACCCTTAAAAGTGCACCTACTTTGCTGACTTGGCCACTTCTGTTCCATACCAACCATGTCCGTTTCCGTAATAAAATCCCCCGCAACCGCCAATCTAGCTCGACCGACTTCATTTTTGCTACCCAAAATCACTTACGTGGCGGAATATAATTGGAGAATCCTGATTTTGATATTTATTAGGATATCTAACAGATCAAATATATCCGGCTAAGTCGTCCCACCACTAGACCAATCTGGAAACCAGACAGTGCACCTTTCTTTGCCCTATCTTTTGTCGCTTCCTGCCAAGCAGCCACCGATTTTCTCACAAATATCTGAATATATCTCTATAGTTTCCACCCTTTTCTTACCGATCCAAATAAAATTCGACAAATAATTCTAAAAGACTTAAAAAAATTATAATTTAAAGGCCAAAAGCTGATAAATAATATGGGAGAAGAATTTGAAGCTAACGGCCGAAACGATGAAGCCACTGCAACCGCCACCGGCGCCATCGTTGATGATGAAGATAATGTTAACGGTAGAGTTCTTGAATGGGAGATGGGATTACCTAACTGCGATGATTTAATTCCGTTATCTCAATCCTTAATAGCACCGGAACTCGCCTCCGCTTTCAGCATCTCGCCGGAGCTTTGTCGTACTGCTATTGACGTCAACCGCGCTTCACAGGACACCTTCTCCTCCCTCTGCTCCACTGGAGCCCACTCTTCCACCACTAATAGCAATAATAACAATTTCATTTCTTTTAATGACCCGATGGTAGTTGAACAGGAAGGGGACGGCTCGGGTTCGGGTTCCGGATCGGAAACTAAGAAAATGAGGAAGATGGATAGTACCGAGGAGGCGAATTCAGCAGTTAGGACGACGGAGAACTCGGACGATCCATTAGGGAAGACATCGAAACGATCCCGCTTAGTGTGGACACCGCAATTGCATAAGAGATTCGTCGACGTAGTGGCTCATTTAGGCATTAAAAACGCGGTTCCCAAAACAATCATGCAGTTAATGAACGTCGAAGGCTTGACCCGCGAGAACGTCGCCAGTCATTTGCAAAAGTATCGGCTTTACTTGAAAAGAATGCAAGGACTAAGCAACGAAGGCCCATCGGCTTCAGATCAGCTGTTTGCTTCAATGCCGGTGCCGCAGAGTATCCATGAGAATGGAACCGGTGTGAAAGGAGGAGGAAGTGGTAGTGTGAATAGTAACGGGCGTTTCGGAATGGCTATACCGATGCCTTATGGGGCACCTATGATTCCGGTGCCGATTTACAGGCCTGTTAATCAAGGAGGGAATCATCATCAGAATGGATATCAAGTGAATTCGTATGGGATGCTGCAGGGGAGAGATTGGTCTGGTGGGAATAAATATGGGTCAGTTGGGTCGTATCCCCATCATCTATAGTTCAATTTTTGTTCGAAGGTCTGTTTTTTCTTCTATCATTTCTTTGTAATACGAATGTTCGGCCTTTATTGATTTTAGTTGACTGTTAGTTATAAAAATATAATCTGGTTTTGGTTGAAAAGTCTTAATTTTTGTAACCAAAGGAAACTTCCTTTTGGTGGAAATTGAACTGTATCATGCTAATTTAATTTAGTTTACTCAGAATCGATCCTTACACTGAATCGAATAATTAACTCAAAAGAAATTTGAATTAAATTCATACATAGTGATATTTGAATCTGGAAACTTAACAGTTTTCTGGGCACTTCCTTAGAAATCATACCAAGTTATGAATTGTGGGGCTAGTGGGCATGGATCGCTATCATTGCTTTGGGAAAGCTAGCTTTTCTTTGCCATAAGGGTTATGGTTCACCGGTTATACAACTTGGTGCTAGCCAAGGATAACAAAAGGATCACATGTTGATAACAAAAGCATCTTTGCACTTATCCAAATATTTGGAAGATCATCCAACTGTCTGCATCGTTCAACCAAAAACAAGGCTACCACTGTTCAACGTTTCTTGGTCATTTTTACCTTTTCCAGCCGGTTCTTCTTCGAAAAGTTCCATCGGAGCGTCTGCACATAGGCCATGATGGGCCATCTGGGTCCAGAAGAAAATTCTTTGCCATTGATATCCCGTAAAGGTGGTAAAAGCACAAATGCGTTTTACTTAGAAGTGGACTCTGTTCACCTGTGTTCTAAGGGCGCTATTAACCATGTAGTTCCATTGGGGCCCACGTGGGTAATATTGTCTCAAAAGGTCAAAACTATTGTAAAATGATCAGACAATCTAAGACATTGACTATGCTTACTTTGACATGTGGGACCCACCGCATAGCATGCATAATCGAATGGGTATGAGCCGTTCGATCTTGATGATAGCACTCTGACTTGGATGAACTGAAGTAGAAGCATACAGTGAAGCAATGCCATTGCAGTAAGGAAGTTTCCATTACCAGTAATCTCCACATGAACAAAAGCCTCTGTTGAAATGATGGAATCTATAATTGTCACTTAGTACTATAACTCTGTCTGTAACCATAGATGCAAACTTCATAAACATATGACAAACAGTGCAAACTCTGAGGTTCTTGAAAAGTCTAACTGGCCTTCCTGCTGGCAAGCTTATAAGGCCAAAGCAAACTGCAAGTTTTTCACTGTGGTATAAACAAGAATCTTCCTTCACCTGCAGTGGATCTGCATTAGCAGAATATGCAGTGCCTTTTATTAGCACCGTTACTTGCTTCAACTTATCGTATATTTTTTCTGATTCGGGTGAGTTCTATTGTGCGAAAAGAACTTGTGTATCTTGTTGTTCACTTCTATCCAACTGCATCCTGGTTCTTTTGTAACCTTCTTCAGTGTCATCAGCTTTCTCTGGTTTTCTGCATTTTCCAGTAGTCCTGCTTCAGTATACATATTTGAGAGGGTGACGTACACAGTTGCATCATTTGGGTCCATAGCTAGTATGCGCTTTGCGACAAATTCTGCAACTTCGAGATTGTTGTGGCACCGTCAAGCAGCAAGTAGAGGTCTACATATCGAAGCTGTCAGCTTGATGGGCATGTTGCTTATGAAATCTAGTGCCTTTTCTATTTGTCCAGATCTTCCTAGTAAGTCCACCATGCAACTATAATGTGCTTGTTCTGGTAAGATACCAAACTCTCTTATCATTGATTGAAATATTTCGTAGCCATCTTGGATTTTGCCAGAGTGGCTACATTCAGAAAGAACAGCAAGGAAAGTAGAACCTATAGGTCTAAATCCTTTCATAATCATCCTCCTAAATAGTGACATCGCCCTTCTTGGATTGCCGTTCTGCGAGTAAGCTTTGATCATCGAGTTCCAAGATACAACATCTGGTGCTGAAATACGACTGAATACCTTCTATGCATCTTCTACACTTCCAGATCCGGTATAAGCTTCTATCAATGAGCTTCCAACATGCGTGTTTGTGTCTAAGTTAGCTTTGGCTATAGAAGCATGTATCTGTTGGCAACTTGTGAATGGTCGCAAGGAAGCACAGGCTCTCAAAATGAAGGAAAAGGTAAATTCATCACATACAGAATCTTTTCTTACCATTTCACTAAAACATCCAAAGCCTCATTTGTTCTCATTCTGAACTAACCCTTTTATTAGCGCATTCCTTGATACTTTAGAGGCCACATTTCCCATCTCTTTGAACTGTTTTTTGGGGTCATCTGTTAATCCGAGCTCAGAGTACATATCTACGATTGCAGTCCCTACAAATTCACCCAAAGCCATCCCTTTCCTAATCACTAAAGCATGAAGTAAACGTCCGTTATCCACATTCTTCATACTTCCACAAGATGCAAGAGCAATTGTAAATGTGTATTCATTTGGTTCAATCCCACTCTCCCTCATCAAGTAGAACTGCCTCATAGCTTTTTCAAAAACCTCATGTTGGTACAATCCATTAATGATTGTTGTCCATGAAATGATATTCCTTTGCGGAATCCGTTCAAACACTGATTCGGCATCTGCCATGGCCTCACACTTGCAATACATTGCCAAAAGTGCATTACTCACAGCTGTTTCTGATAAACACTGCATCTTCAGAACTTGGGCATGAAGCTGTTTACCTTCTTCGAGAGCCGAGAGGATTCTGCAAATTGCTAGCATAGTTGAGTATGTATAAGAATTCGGCTTGATACCCAAGCTTTCATACTCCATGAAGAACCTAAAACTTCATCAAATAACCCCCAATTAGCATAACCGGAGATCAAGCAATTGCATGAAGCAACATCTAGATGAGGCATCTGATTAAATACCATAACGGCACTATCTATATCTCCACTTTTAGAATACATATTGATAAGGCTAGTATTTACAAATTCATCCCCAACAAAGCCCAATCTTTGCAATCAAACCATGGTAACTCCTTCCAAGGTCCACATCCTTCATCACTACAGAACTTTAAAATTCTAATCAATTGATTAGTGACCAGATAACTTCTAACAAAAATACCATCTTCCCAGGTTCCAGCTCCGTGAAAATATGTTGGTACACCAATACCAGTTCTTTCAGGCATTTCAGCAAACACCATACAGTCATTTATTAACGGAATTTGTTGCCTCGGCTCACGTATTACTGGAAAGTTACATCTCTGAAACAAGGTTTGATCTTTAACAGAGCGAGCAGAGGACAAAGAGAAGGCTTTGAACAGACAAATGTTTGAAATTGAAGCTATGGCCGGCATTGTTGGTCTCTAGTACAAAAGAAAAGATAGAAGTAAAAATATGGATAATGATTAATGGAGAGTGTATTTTTGAATTTTGCGTTTTATTTCTTACCGTCAAAGATGACAAGCTTTTTGAACCACTGATAACGATATATCATTACGGTGTATCCTTTTTCAAGTCTTAGACACAAACAATTTGTTTATATTGAAAAAAGCCAAATGTTCTTGGCAGTTCCAATATATGATTCAAAATTTAGTTTACAGTAAATCACGGGATTACAAATTCACGCTTCCATGATATCTCTTGCTTAACTTCTTGAATTTAGCCTTGGCATGCTATTGGCCAGGAATTTATGAAGAAACAGCTCAACATAGATGAACAAGCTGAGGCAAACAACAGAAAAAAGGGGAAGCGGCATTTTGGACTAATGACTTGTTTATTACTTGAAAAGATTAAGAGTTCCCAAATCTGATCAAATGCGCACACCCTATTGCCTGATAGAGAAAAAACTTGGTCCGTGATGCCACACCAAGGAGCTGCAGAAAGAATTACGGAAAGAATAAATCAAGAACCAAATTTTTCCTTGTCATCTCTCATCTTTTACATAGCAGGATGAGAACATAACGCAACTAGAAGCTATTATTTCAAACAAGAAAGTCAACTAAATGGTATACCTAGACCTAGTTCTGCTCATCTCGAAGCACAATTTGACCCTAAATATCATTTTAATATCTTTCTCCGAATCTGAAGAACACAGCACCAGTTCCGGTGTTATGGTCAACAGCATACTCAGCTCTCACTTGACCTAGCTTGACACCAACGCCATATGATGAACCGTGATCTATTCGTCTGTATACCTTAGTTGGGTACCCTTTTACATCCTTTGAACTTCCTAGATCATTCCCATGCTCTGCAATGCATAAACATGTGTATTTCTCACAGGTACTCTAATCTCGGCTCCAAGCTGCATGTAGCATCAGGAAAAACAATTTCAGATGAATTTAGGCATTTCAGGAAAAACAATCTCTCCGGCACTTTTTCTGTTATCAGAACCCTCCTCTTTAGCTCGCACTTCCCATGAAATACAACATAAAAGATGAACTAAAAGTTAAGAAAATATTAGGAAGCAATATTACCTCAAGAATGTTTCTGGCTGCACCTAATTCACCCATGTTATAACCTCTCACAGAATAGGCCCCCCCAAGTAAAGGCGTCATAACTTGGAAGATCATCCACACAACCTCCAAAACGGCATTGAAGGACTAGAACAGGTGGTGGGGGTTTATCAGCACCTTCATCCACTTACTTTAGTTGCAGAAATCTAGTAAGTGTCAATTGGTGGCGGTTAAAGAATGGGAACTTGCTGCCAATGCCAAGTCCTTGGTCCACCTCAATCCAGTAAATAAATGCCAGAAGTAAGCTAGAAAACAATATTGTAAGTGAGCTCCAAATATATTTATGAATGAACCACTTTTGCTACTAAAGGTAGGAAATAGTTGACAATAACAGAGAATCTCTGGGTAAGCTGAGACTTGTAATATTTCAGAGAACAAACGAGATGTTCAAATACCCAATAATGAGGGCAATTATTCTAAATCCGAAGCACTTAATTTTGGTTATTCAATAAGGAAAGGCTAAAATTGCTAGAAAGATGAGAAACAGCTTTCTTACCTATCTTAGAATAAATCTTATATTAAGACCCATTTACCAGCATGTTTCAAGCAAATTTTATGCTATCAAATCTGTCACCTAACTCCCAATATTGAACAGTATCAGCCAAGACAGACTACCTAGTTGTCTCGAAAGATTTACAGTGTAAATATATGGGCTAACCTGAAACACATTCCTCTCGCCAATTATAGCTCCATTTACGAACTTAGTATTATCACGAGTGATATTTGCCTGTAGAAATGCCATTTGATCAACACCAGTACCACTGAGAGTGGTCGGAGGTCCATCCATGCTGATGCCACCACTTGGCAGCACTCTGACCGTTTGGAGCAATATGACTGCTTTCATCTCGGGTTGTTATCTCTTCCATCACAAGTCCATAAGTGAATTTACTTTGATGGGTGAAATTCTACCAGAGGTATGTCAATTACAATTACAATTGATTCAACGGTACATAAAATCCAAAATCACTTCAGGAACTATCATAAATTTAGCAGATTACCTTGGTGATGTTAGCTTTAAGACCAGCTCTGTCGAACTTCATCAACCCCAGGACCACCAGTGAAAACTGGGCTTAGTTTCCGACTATTGAAGCGCACAACATGCATGTTCAGGAAAAATCACCTGAGGATTCAAAAAGTTACTGGTGGTCAATGAACCAAGAATTGATCTGTTAAGACCTTTGAGATTTCGGTGCTCAAAAGAGACAGTTCCACCAGGTTGAAATGAAGCCTGAACAGAAAGCAAAATCATAGTATGCCACAAAATAAGACAGGGCTTTCAAGTTTAAGCCACAAGCCCACAATATCTTATCGTCTACATGAAGAACCGCAGAGTATAGAAAATATAAAAATATTTACATACCAATGTGGGACGCCCCCCACGTCCAGGTACAATACTCCACTCTGTACAGACTTCAGCTGATTTTTGATCCAGTTCTTTGAGCTTTATCTCAACAATGATGCCTCCCTCATTCTTCTCGTCAGGTCGTGGGTTCACTTCGATATTTGAAAACAAAGCCAGGGATTTTATGTTCCTCAGAGCTTGTTTCCCAGCTTCAATATTAAAACATAGCCTGGTCGAAGCTGTAAATCAAAGGCACAGAAATAAATAACAACTAATCACCATTAAGAGTGAAACTAATTGTAACGAACGAAAGAGAAGAGGAAGATGAGGAGTTCAAAATCGAAGCGAGAGAATTGGGGGAAATGAAAGAGAGATTATGGATTGTGAAAAGAGGAATTGGGGAATTGGATTTCAATTCCTAATGCTAAGGCAGAAGATAATCACCTGGAAATGGATACACGTAGGGAAGAATGGAAACTGAGTGAGACAAGGAACATGGGCTCAGAAGTGGATCCAGCCAGCAGTCCACAGGAGAAAATACTTTAGCTGTCATCTGTAAGGAAAGTTGTTAGAGTTAGTTACTACATTGTCGAGTTGTCATTAAAAGAGTGGCTATAATTTATTGTATTGAAAATAAAATAATGTATTATAGAAAAAAAACTTATCTGATGAATGAATGAAAAATTCATTTTCTGTAATTCCTCTTTTTCTCTTTTAAATCTTTTTATTTATTTGATCTCAACTTCTCTATTTCTCACAATTCATAACAAAGTGGCATCAGAGCCTAATTTCCTGATATTGCAGCAAATTGAGAAAACAAAAAAAAAGACTCAATCCATGGCAGAGTCGACTGAGCTTACTGCCATTCAACAACAGATTAAAGATATGTCCAAGAAAGTGGAACAAGCCACTGATGAAACAGAACCTCCAAAGTGGTGGGAGGAGCAAAACAAACGTCTAAACAATCTGGAATAAAAAATGACAATCAATCAAGCTTATATAGAACAAGTCCTATGAATCTTAACGGGGAGGAATGATGAGCAAGATATGGCGAGCTCAGAAAAGGAGCAGATTCCTACACTCACTCCAACAAAAGTTGATGGAAAGAAACTGGTGATGGTGACAATGATAAATGATAAGTCCAGATTCTCTTACAACATACACGAAACAGGTATCCTCAAATCTAAACCTTATAAATCTCAGATGGATTAATCGAATATTAGGGTGGAAAATCAAACAGGGGATAGTAATGAGGCCAAAATAGTTCAAGGAGGGGCAGTGGGAAATGCTGAATTTATGTTGTATAGGCCTAAGTAGAATTAATTTTTTTTGATGGAACGAACCCAAGGGAATGTGTACAAAAATGTCATAAGTTTTTTCATCTCTTTGGGATTCATGAGGAACAAAAAGTTGAGATAGCTGCGATGTATTTAGAAGGAAAGACTAAATCCTGGTTTGATGGTCATATTACGCAAACAAATCGAGTATATTGGCACGAGTTCGAAGCAGATTTGTGTCATCGATTTAATGATATGCAGTATTTAGATGTCATAGAAGAATTTAGTAAGTAAACACAAAAAGGAACAGTGGAAGAGTATCAAGTGAGGTTCGAAGTGCTGAAACCTTTCATTTTAATGCAGAATCCAACATAGGGGGAGGAATTTTTCGTGTCCATTTTCATAAGTGGGCTAAAGGAAGTTTTGAAACACAAGGTCAAAGTTCTCAATCTTAAAGGAGTAGCTGAAGCTTGTAGGCAAGCTAAATTATATGAAATCTTAATTGAGTTTGAAAGCAAAAGACAGATACAAACTTTAGAATCTCACCTTATCCCACCCAAATCAACTTTGTTAAATCTGCTCCAATTCAAAGGAGGCAGAAAGTAATTTCAAACCCTTAAAACAAAACCAGTTTGTTAGAGTATCACAGATTGAACAATTTGTGCTATAAATGTGGTGAAAAAATTCAACAAAGCCACCAATGCAAATTGCGACAATTGAATGCAATGGAAGAAAATGATAGCCCCGAAGAACCAATCATAACAGAAGAAGTTTTACGGGATTCGAATGATAAAGATGAGAATCTGGAAATTTCAGTCAATGCTCTCATAGGTAGCATTGGTTATACAATAATTAGAATTCAAGGATGGATCAGGGGCAAACCTCTAAATGTCCTTATTGTCATTGGCAGCACACATAGTTTTATCACTCCTAAATAGGCTAAAGTAGATATTGAGTTAGTTTTAACTCAACTACCAGCTATTATAGTAGATAACAGAGAGAAACTTTATAGTTCAGTCAAAAGCAATCAATTGTGCTGGATTATGCAAGGCCACCAATTTTTTCATGATTTTCGGGTCTTAAATCTAGGAGGTAGTGATATGGTCTTCGGGGTCGATTGGATGTGGAAATACAACCTATTTTTATGGATTTTAATGCCATGATTATCACTTTTGAGTAGGATGGATAATAATTATCCATTCAGGGTCATCAAACACCCTTCCTTATGAAAACAGTATCTAGTGACAAAATGCAAAAGATCACTGCTAAGGATCTAGATTTATTGGGAGAGATTTATTTGTTGAGTATGGAGTATTGTTAGCAACAAGTACCTAGAGAGTTACAACCACTGTTACCATAATTTGTAGGAGTTTTTGAGGAACCTACAGGGATGCTTCCCAAACGAATTCATGATTATACAATCACCTTTAAGTCTGGTGCAACCCCGATCAATTTGAGGCCTTATAGGTTTCCACACCATAAAAAAGCAAAGGTGAAAAGGCAGATTTCTGAAATGCTATCAGCTTCTATAATTCAACCAAGAAAGAGCCCTTTTGCCTCAACTTGCTTACTTGTTAAAAAAAGGATAGTTTTTGGTGATTTTGCGTGGATTATAGGCAGTTAAATAGTCAGACAGTGAAGAATAAATTCCCAATACCGTTGGTGGAAGACTTATTAGATGAATTACATGGTGCAACTTACTTTTCTAAATTGGACGTAAGCTGTGGATATTGGCAAATTCAAATTCAACCTGAAGACATCTACAAAACTGCATTTCGCACTCATCATGGATATTTCGAGTTTAAGGTAATGTCCTTTGGTCTTACAAATGCCCCTGCTACATTCCAATATCTTATGAATGAGTTGTTCACTCCCTATTTTTGAAAGCTTGTTCTAGTGTTTTTTTGATGATATATTAGTGTACAACACTACACTATCTACTCATACAACACACTTAATACTAGTTTTAGAAATATTGACACAAAATCAACTTTATGCCAAGAGAAGTAAATGCTACTATGGACAACCATAATTAGAATATTTAGGCCACATTATTAACGCTCAAGGTGTCTCAACTGATCCATTAAAAATTGATGCCATGAAAAATTAGCCATTTCCTCAAAATTTAAAGTCTCTCAAGGGTTTCTTAGGGCTGACAGGATATTATAGATGATTCATCAAAGGTTATGGTGAGATTAGCCGTCCACTTATAATGATGCTGAGAAAAGAGGGTTTTAAGTAGACTCTTGAAGCATTAGCATCTTTTACTCAATTAAAGGAAGTAATGTGTAAGGCTCCGGTTTTGGCTCTTCTTGATTTCACCAAAGAATTATGTTTGAAAACATATGCAAGCTGAGAAGGTATAAGGGTTGTTTTGTCTCAAGGAGGTCGTCCCTTGGCTTACAACAAAGCTCTAAGTCCTAAAAACATGGATCTTTCTATCTACGAGAAGGAATATCTTGCCATTCTCTTGGCAGTCTTGCAATGACGATATTTTATAGAGTGTGGTCCATCTATCATTAAAACAAACCATGAACCTTTGAAGTATTGGTTAGAAAAAAAGCTTACAACAACAATTCCGAAGAAATAGTTGACCAAACTATTGGGTTTAGATTACACAATCCAATACAAAAAGGGCGTACTAATGTTGTGGCGTACTAATGTTGTGGCAGATGCTTTGTCAAGACAGTTTGTGAATTTAGGTGAGTACAAGCAGATGAGTGCCATGATTATCATTCCAACTTGGGTTAAAGACATTGAGCAAAGATAAAATAAGATGCCAGAGCTAAGAAATATATTAGAGCAGTAACTATTAACAATGCTAGTGATCCAAATTGGAGGTATTCAAAGGGTATTTTACGCTACAAAGATAGAGTTTATATGGGAGAGACGGGTTATCTACATTTGAAGATTCTACAAATACTACATGACTATCCACATGAAGGGAATTTAGGCATTCAAGATACTTATCAGCGTGTGAAAGCTTATTTTTATTGGCTTAAACTTAAAGTTATGGTCTCTATTTATGTCCAACAATGTGAAGTATGCCAACGTACTAAATTGGAGCATATTGCTAAACCAGGTTTGCTACAACCCTATTTTAATTCCTCAACAAGCATGAGAGGTGATAACTATGGATTTTATTGAAGGTTTACCTGTTTCTATACATAAGAATTGCATTTTGGTGATAATGTAAAAATTGACTAAATATGCTCATTTTTTAGCACTTTCTCATTCCTATACTGTGATGGAGGTAGCTAAATTATATTTAGATCAGGTATATAAAATTTATGGTTAGCCTACGATGGCCATTTCAGATCGTGATAAGACTTCACTAGTCTTTTTTGAAAGAACTGATGAAGCAATTAGGAACTACCACACTCTTTAGCATGGCCTACCATCCTGAGACAGATGGTCAAACTGAGCGCGTGAACCAGTGTCTGGAATAGTACTTACAGGGTTTATGTTTTCTAAAACCTACACAGTGGGCAAAATGGTTGCCCCATGCTGAATGGTGGTACAATATAAATTACCATACATCACTAGAGATCACCCCTTTTGAGGCCCTCTACGGATACAAACCTCCTATGATGTTATGGTGTTTCGATTCTAATATACACAATGTTTAGACATTAATACAAGACAGGGATGAACTTAGACAAATTGTTAGTGATCAACTACAACAAGCACAAATCATATGAAACAACAAGTTAACTAATGAGTGTTCATAATCGTCAATCTTTGCTCGTTATTTCTTCGATTTTGTGGAATTATTGTTGCTAAATTGGTCGTGTTATGTTGATTTTCGTGCATGTCCTTACTTTCCAGAATTAGTGACAAAACATGCGCATTCTGCATTTTTATTATTATTTGGTCACGGTTGGAGACATGGGCACGACACGGGCTGATGTGGCAGTTTTTAGAAGGTCCAATCAACGACGGTTTCTAGAAAACTTTCTCCGTACGCCTTCTGGGAGATAGACGAGCAGAGTTGTATTAGGAGACTAGTTTAAGTTTGAATTTAAATTTGAAAAACAATTATTTTAGGATTATTTTATTTTATTTTCTTGTTTATCCTTAGGCTTTGAGAGGCTATAAATACACACTTCGGGTAAGCCTAAACTCATCATTCGGATTACAATATTCTTCTCTCTAGTTTTTATAAAAGCTTTCTCTTTTTTACTTTTCAAGTTCTTTTCATTTTTCTTTTATTTTCCAAGCTTTGTTTTCAAATGCTAAGTATGACTTTTGTCATGCTTAGCTAAACTTTTCATAAGCCGAGAGCTGTCGCGATGACTCAATTCCATCGGGAGAATTGAAACATGCCCTTAATATCTTCGGAATATCTCTCTCAATCTCTGCGCTTATTTTTCAAAATCAAAATAGTTTTCAAAATCAAAGACCGACTTGGGTCAAGAGGTTGTTGCGATTAAATGTGTGGGAGGAAGATTCGGCTTATAGAAAGCAATTTGACTTCCTGGGAACACACTTGGCAAGATGGCTTCGCCAAGAGGGAATTGAGATCGAAATTGATGGTTATTGAAGCAATAATCCGAGTCAGACGCCATGAACTTAAACGGTAATTGATCTGCGACAATTGATGTTGTTAGAATCAATTACCGAAGCCGGAATCAAAGATTGCCTTGGGTATTCGGTATACAAGATAAAGTCACGGGGATAGCCCTTGTAGACAAAGTAACCGACGTGAATCCCGGAGTGCAAATCTTATTCGATGATCTAAAGGAAATTGAGTCAAAACAAGGCTTGAGGCTATTTTTACAATATTTATTCACAATCTCTACCATCTTATTTTTACTTTAATTGCTTTTATTTTATTTAATCATTTTTATTACTATTTAAATCTCATACTATAAACCCCCTTTTTGTATTCAAGCCTGGCTAGAAACATTCAAACATAAATTTATGATTTTCTAAGTCCTTGAGGATTCGACCCTTATTTCTCAATACTATGCATTTTTATTGATTAATTGAGAAAAATGAATTATTTTGACATCGAAAACGACAGTGTCAAATTGGCGCCATTGCCGGAGACTTCGCCAAAGTTACTAATTTTTGTTTGTTTTTTTATTTATGACCAGGTCTAATCCGAGAGCATTAGTGGAGACGACCAGGAGATTGAAGCCAAAGCTAGGAGACTCCACGCATAGACACTTCGGGAAAGAATGAGACAATAAAAAATCCAGAAGTAGATTCGAATTCAGGTAATATAAATTCGATAGCCGATCTTACTATCCGAGAGTTAGCCGCGGCTCCTATTGAGCAAGGGTCTATGTGTATTGATTTTCCCCAAGGCGAAACTCCGTACCAGTTGAAAACCGGTCTTATTCATCTCCTACCTACATTCCGCGGATTGCCAAATGAGGATCCACACAAACATCCCAAGGAATTTCATATGGTCTGCTTCAGCATGAGACCACAGGGAGTAACCGATAACCAAATAAAACTTAGAGCTTTTCCTTTTTCCTTAGCCGATTCGGCTAAGGAGTGTTTATTTTATCTTCCTCCTAATTATGTTACTACATGGGCTCAAATAACTCATCTTTTTCTTGACAAGTTTTTTCCTGCGGCGAAAGTAAGTGAACTACGAATGAGAATACTTAGAATCAAGCAGCTTGATGGAGAGTCACTTTACGACTACTGGGAGCGGTTTAACTAGTTGCCCACAACATGGGTTAACTGAACAAACACTCATTCAATACTTTTATGAAGGATTATCTCCCATGAAAATGAAGATGATCGATGCTGTCAGCGATGGAGCCTTGGTGAATATGACTCCTACTGAGGCTAGAGACTTAATATCGACGATGGCCGTAAATTCCTAACAATTTCGCACAAACAATGAACCTTATCGAAGGGTTTATGAGATAAGTTCATTTTCTTTAGAAAATAAAATAGACAAGTTAACTGAAGTCGTAAACTCTCTTGTTGTAGGAAAGACAGGACAAACCAATTATGTGGAATATGTGCATTATATGATCATCCAACAGACGGTTGTCCATTGATTCAAGACGACACAGTAGCTCAAGTCAACGCAGTCGGAAACTTTTCGCAACCTCCCCAAAGAGCTTATAATCCTTACGGTAATACATACAACCCAGGATTGAGGGATCATCTAAACTTTAGTTATGCTCATAACCCAAGACCGAATCAAGGCTATCAAGCAAGACCTCCACCACCGCAACAACCGTAGAAGTCATCATTAGAATCGATTGTCGAGAGGTTAGCACTATCCCAAGAAAAATTCCAGACTCGAACTAAAGTCCACTTCCAAGAGATGGACAACCAGATAAGCCAATTGACTCAAGCCGTAGGGAGATTAGAGTCACAAATGAGGCTATCATCATAAACTGAGCCGAATCCAATAGAGAATGTTAGTGCCATCACCCTCCGAAGCGGTACAATTGTTGAACAACTAGACCCAAAGGAAGTAAGCGCAAGATCCCAGAAGAAAGAAGAAACTTCGAACTCCAAAGGGAAGAAGAAGCAGTTGACGCAGGATCCCAGAAAAAGAAGAACAAATGGATAATCCGACACCATCTCTCTATGACGTGCCACTACCTTTTCCATCAAGGTTAGTTAAAAAGGATAAAAAACCCATGGAAAAGGAAATATTAGACGTACTTCGGAAGGTGGAAGTTAATATACCTCTTCTCGAGGTTATCCAAAAAGTTCCAAGGTATTGTCGGTTCTTGAAGGAACTCTGCACTAATAAAAGGCGACTTACCGGAAACGAGAAGGTGGATTTAGGTGCGAATGTCTCAACAGTTTTCCAACGACCGCTTCCACTAAAGTATAAAGACCAAGGTATGTTTTCAGTACCTTGTAAAATCGGTGAGGTTAAAATCAAGCGAGCTATGTGCGATCTAGGTGCCTTTATCAACTTAATGCCTCTCTTCGTCTATAATTTAATTTTCACCGAGCCTTTGAAAGAGACGAGAGTTACACTTCAACTAGCCGACAAATCAATTATTTATCCTGAAGGACTTATAGAAAATGTTCTAGTAGAGGTAGAAGACTTAATTTTCCCTGCTGATTTTTATGTGATTAATATGGAAAATCATCATAGCAAATTGGTTCTGAAATCCTCCTCGATCGTCCCTTTCTTAGCACGACAAATACAAAATTGATGTTCGAAACAGTATTCTTACTATGAGTTCGACGGTGAGATCGTAAAATTTAATGTTATAAAGCAATGAGATATCCAGATAACGTGCATAGTATTAATTTTCGGTGATATTGAACTTGTTGAATAAATCTAACTTGGTTGATGATTTATACAGAAATCGGATGATAAAAAAGACGACATAAGGGAGTTGAAAAATATTTTAGTTGTTGATTCAGATTTGATCTTAACTCCTTTAAAAATTGAAAATTTACCTTTCCATTTGCATGAACCAAAAATTCAGTCGAAACCATCGAGGAATCGTTTGAAGAAATCATTTTTTGGTAAAAAAATATGTTTTCACGGCTATTCTTTTCAACAGGATTTTTAATTTGGGAAATATTCAAAGAAATCTTTATGAGAATTTTCGAATTTCTCATAAGAAATTTCTTAGTTGGAGAAAGCGAATGAAGTGGAAGCGTTTATCACGGAACCTGTAGTCTGAATTAGGTCGTCGAGCTAACGACGTTAAACAAAAGCGCTTCATGGGAGGCAACTCATTGTTTTTAATTCCATTATATTTTTGTATTTTTTTATTTCGATCGAGCATGTTTTATTTAATTTTTATTTTGTAGGAACCAAATTTTTTTATTATTCAAACTTGAACGACGAAGATTTACGAAATTATGATTCAAACAGTGCTAATTTTGGATACTACTAAGCAGTGAACAGTCGAACAAAGCAGAAAAAAATAATGCCCCAGCCGTGCGCACCGTTTCATTAAACGGCGCACGTTAGCACACTCCTATGGAGATCGGCACAAGTTAGAAAAACCGACATGAAATCCGGGGAGTACTCTGTTCCTTCTCTTGCACTTTAATTTTCTGTTTTGAGGCAAAACGCTTTAAGTGAGGGGGAGTAGAGTGTAGATTGAATTTCCCTTTTGCTTATCTTTTTGTTTTGATTCTAGTATGTGTTGATTGGATTTGCGGAAATTTCGTTGAATTTCTTTGTCTTGTTGAATATTTTTGGAATGCTATGCTTGTTTGGGAACACATGATGATTTAGGTTAGGATGTTCTTGATAGCGAATAATATGAATTGTGATAAGTTGGTGTTTTTGTGATATGACATGACTTTGTTGGTTGAAATGTGATTAGCTCAATATATGAAACAATCTGGTGAGATTTGAGCCTTTACGAGCATATCATTTTCGCTCTCATTTTGTTAGATTGAGTGTGTTGAATTTGGCATTGATATTATAGAACATGCATGTTGAATACTGCCGAGATTACACATGAACATGATGCTTAAAGATGATTTGGGCACCTTAGGATTAACCATTCTGTTTCCCCACTAAATAGTCTACCCATATATATTTTCCCTTAGTTAACCACTTTTGAGCATATTCCCATTTTTTTGTGACACCATGTTTACAAACCCGAGCCTTTTTTTTATCACTCTTTTTTACCATTTTTCAGGGCAAGTGAACAATTATTCATTGTATGTTCCATCGAAAAAAATAGCATTTCGAAAAAAAAGATGTTGCTCGAAAAAGAAAGAAAAAGAAAGACATGAAAAATTGAGCAACAACAAAGAAATATTTCAATGCATTTCGAAAAGAAGTTTGTTGTTTGATAGGTTGTCTTTTATCTTGTTATGCTTAATGTTTTGATGGAGTTGAAATTATTATTTGTTAGTTCATTGCCTTGAATATTTAGCATTTTTCCCCACCTTTACCTAAGTCCCGTTACAACGAATAAAAGACCCTTTGATTTATGCATCTTGTTCTTATTAGTAGTGGAGATTTGATTTACTTGCAGGCTTATGGTAATATCGTGTCAATTCTGACATTGAGCGTTTCTTTACCCCAAACACATTGAGTGATTTGAGTGAATCTCGGTAAGGTGTTGAGTTATAAGAATTAAGATTGATGAATGAATGGATATTGCAATTGCACTTGACTTGTTCCAATTAGTGATATTCAATTGATGTCTTGACTTGGATATTTCTTGTGGTCTCTACCTTGCTTTCCTTGAATGTGAAACTTGACAAAGAACGATAAATGGTGTTTTTGACTAATTTGATTAATCATACTTGAGGACAAGCATGAGATAAGTGAGGGGGAATTTGATGAGTGTTCAGAATCATCAATCTTTGCTAGTTATTTCTTTGGTTTTGTGGAATTATTGTTGTTAAATTGGTCGTGTTATGTTTTTTTTCGTACAAGTCCTTACTTTCTAGAATTAGTGAAAAAACGGGTGCATTCTGCATTTTTTTTATTATTTGGTCACGACTGGAGGCATGGGCACTACTCTGGGCACGACACAGGCTGACGTGGCTGTTTCTAGAAGGTCCAGTCAGTGACGGTTTCTAGAAGACTTTCTCCACACGCCTTCTGGAAGATGGACGAGCATAGTTGTATTAGGAGACTAGTTTAAGTTTGAATTTAAATTTGAAAAACAATTATCTTAGGATTATTTATTTTATTTTCTTGTTTATCCTTAGGCTTTCAGAGGCTACAAATACACACTTCCGGTAAGCCTAAACTCATCATTCGGATTACAATATTCTTTTCTCTCTAGTTTTTATAAAAGCTTTCTCTTTTTTACTTTTCAAGTTCTTTTCATTTTTCTTTTATTTTCCAAGCTTTGTTTTCAAATGCTAAGTATGACTTTTGTCATGCTTAGCTAAACTTTTCATAAGTCGAGAGCTGTCGCGATGACTCAATTCCATCGGGAGAATTGAAACATGCCCTTAATATCTTCGGAATATCTCTCTCAATCTCTGCGCTTATTTTTCAAAATCAAAACATTTTTCAAAATCAAAGATCGACTTGGGTGTCAAGAGGTTGTTGCGATTAAATGTGTGGGAGGAAGATTCGGCTTATAGAAAGCAATTTGACTTCATGGGAACACACTTGGCGAGATGGCTTCGCCAAGAGGGAATTGAGATCGAAATTGATGGTTATTGAAGCAACAATCCGAGTCGGATACCACGAACTTAAACTGTAATTGATCTGCAACAATTGATGTTGTTAGAATCAATTATCGAAGCCAGAATCAAAGATTGCCTTAGGTATTCGGTATACAAGATAGAGTCACGGGGATAGCCCTTGTAGACAAAGTAACCGACGTTAATCCCGGAGGGAAAATCTTATTCGATGATCTAAAGGAAATTGAGTCAAAGCAAGGCTTGAGGCTATTTTTACAGTATTTATTCACAATCTCTATCATCTTATTATTTATTTTAATTGCTTTTATTTTATTTAATCATTTTTATTACTATTTAAATCTCATACTACAAATCCCCCTTTTTCTATTCACGCCTCGCTAGAACCATTCAAACATAAATTTATGATTTTCTAAGTCCTGAGGATTCGACCCTTATTTCTCTATACTATGTATTTCCTTATTGATTAATTGAGAAAAAGGAATTATTTTGACATCGAAAATGACAGTTGTCACCGACAAGAATCACAGTGAGAGGAAATTTAATGTAGGGGAAGAGGTGTACCTAAAACTGAAACCTATTATCAGACTTCCCTAGCGCTCAGAAAAAATTTGAAGTTAGTAGCATGTTTTTATGGTTCATACAAGATTATGGAAAGATTGGAGAGGTTGCGTACAAACTGGCTGTAACACCTCCAACCCGTATCCAACCTGGATACGAATCTGAGGTGTCACATTGACTTTTCAAAAACTTTAACTCTTTTAAAATCCGTTAAATATTTAAAACTCTATTTTGATTTCTGTGGTGAAACTCTCATACGAAAGGTAAATATTAAAAACTCAACATTTACAATAATATATATTCATAAACTTCAAGTAAGGTTTTTTTTATAGAAGTATGAGGCCTTATTAAAAATCTCCCCCATAGTTGGCTCATGAACAGAGGCAACTAGCGGAAGGAGGAAAATAGTGCCTCAATTTATTAATAATTCAAACTAATACATCAGGGTAGAGCAATACACCTTAACAACAACACAATAACAAAACCCTATAAAAACCTCTTAAAAACAACAAAAATTCAGCCAATCCTCTATTTAGCCAAAGTATCTACCTCACAATTACAACTCCTAGGAATCAGTCTAACAATGATCTCCCTAGCAGAAACTAGGGATACAATTTCCCCAACCAAAGTAGTAAAAAAAAGGAGCAGAAGTCTGCAACAAAATCCATTCCACAGCTGATTTGCAGTCACTCTCTATAATCAATCTTCCCTTCGTAGCCCAAGAAGATGAAAGAAAAATTCAATGGCTTTCAACTCAGCCAAAAGAGGAGGACCTGGGCCAACACCTTTCGAGAAAGACCCTAAAGTTCTGTTATTTGAGTCTTTTAAAATGCCTCCGATTCCACCTACCAGCCTGTCACCTCTGACCTCTCCATCAACATTAAATTTGAAAAAAATTATTGGAGGAAGCCAACTCTGAACATTCTTTCTCTTAGAGGTAGGACTAAGAAGCTTGTCTGTAAGAGTGGGGTCCCCAACTAGTGAGTCAACCTGAATAATGACATGCGAATACTTAGCAAGAAACCATTTAGCCAATCTGAATCTAGAAATGAAGAATAGAAAAGATCTGTCGAATATCCAATTATCAAAAACCACTGAATTTCTAGCCTTCCATATTGACCACAAAACCACTCATGGGATAAACTTCCAAATTATAGAATCTGCCCTTAGATTAGACCATAAACTAAACATGGAAGGTGGATTTTTAGGCAGAACTGAAGAGATGTCCCATAACCTGAAAAATCTATTCCATAATTCCCATGTAACCAAGCATGAAATGAATATATATTGGACAGTTTCTTCCTTATTATAACATAACAGACATAGAACATCCTCCAATGTAACCCCATTCTCTTTAATTCCATTCTAACTGCCAACTTTTGGTGGAAAACCTGCCAAAGAAAGGTTTCGACTCTGGGAGGAGCTAAACCTGACCAAACACACTTGTTCCAATTGAAAGAACCACCAGATTTGAATGATAGAGTCGACCTACAGGATTTAACCGAGAACAGTCCATCGTTCTTTCCCTACTAAGAAAGGAAATCATCCATTAAGTCAGACAATACAATATTATCAAGTAATGACATTAATTGGACCCAATGATCTAATTCCCAATCACATAAATTCCTCCTTGATTGAATGTTCCAAACCCATCCATTTTTTTCAAAAAACAATCAAACTCTGCCACTTTTCCCCATTTGTTATTTGATAAAGCAAAGATCCTTGGAAATTGATTTTTTAAGGTATCATGGTTGACCCAAACATCATTCCAGAATGATATAGACTTACCATTACCCACTTAGATCTTAGAGTGAGATCTCAAACCCTCTCCAATTTCGTCTTCTTTCAAATAATTATTAACAATACCTTTCTAAATCAATGAATCCAGAGGAGAAACTACCTTGTTAATTGCTATGGACATATTATTAACATTATGCTTGCTACAAATCATTTTTTCCATTGGGTGTATTTTTTATTTGCGAATTTCCAGACCCATTTACCAAGTAGCACTCTATTTAGAATATTCACATCCAATACTCCCAATCCTCCCTCTTCCAAGGGTTAACATACCATTTTCCAATTCAACCAGTGAATACGACTCTTTGTTATTCCGCCCCCCAAAGAAATTTGGCCATCAAAGAATTAATCTTCTTGTTCACCTTAAATAGAATTTTAAAAATAGAAAGGAAAAAAATCGGTAGTGAGGACAACACTGACTTCAACAACACCAATCTTCCCGCCATTGACAATGAGGAAGCTTTCCAATCGGATAATTTCTTATTAAATTTCTGGATGACTGGATCCCAAAGAACCTCAGAATTTTTCTTTGCACTTAAGGAAAGACCTAGATACACCGTAGGAAAAGAACCCACTACACAGCCAGTTGTATTAGACCATTTCTTTAAGATATCATCTTCAATATTAATGCTATACAAATTGCTCTTAGAAAGATTCAGATGAAGCCCTTTCATTAGACTGAAAACCCTCAGCACTCTCCTAATATTTAAGATGTGAGTAGGAGAATCTCGACAAAACAAAATAAGATCATCAGAAAGTTATAAGTGTATTAGTTGAAAAGGATCAGATCTTCCAATAGCAAACCCTTCAAAGAGGCCCAAAACAGCAGCTTTAAATAGAATAAGATTAAGAAGTTCCCAACTATATTAAACAGAAAATGGGACAAACTACATCCTTGTATCAACCCTTTAGCCATCGAAAATTCCTTTGTTGGAGATCCATTCACTAGTACTGACATTGATACAGAAGAAATACAATATTCTATCCATGAAACCCATCGCTCGCCAGAACCCATGACTCTCAATAATATCAGGAGAATCAGCCATTCCACCGAATCATATGCTCTCTGAAAATCAACTTTGAAAATAATCCCTTTCAACCCTTGCTTCCTCCAATAATCAATGCCTTCATTTACAAGAAAGGCATAATCTAATAGTTGAGTGTCTTAATAAAATTTTGGAGATAATTTTATAAAAACTACCAACGAGACTTATAGGTATGTAATCTTCAATGCATTCAGGATTATTTTTTTTGGGATCAAAGATATGAAGGCATGATTAACCCCGTGCTCCTATTTCATTTCACAATAAAAATTATCCACAAACTTCATAATTTGCACCTTTAGAGTAGGCCAAAATTTCTTGAAAATCCCATCGAAAAACCATCAGGGCCAGGGGCTTTAACACTGTCCGAAGAGAAAATAGCCTCCCTAACTTCCTGCTTTGAAAACTTAACCTCAAGACTATTCCTTTGCTCGGCTCTCAATTTTACAAAATTAAGTTGAATGTCTTCTACCTCCATAGTACCTTTTGAATTATATGTTTTCTTAAAAAAATCGGAGACATAAGACTTAATCTGATCAGAATCTGTTAATTCCTCTCCAGCCACTTTCAATGCAGAAATGGCATTGATTTTGTTTCTGTTTAGGGCACATAAGTGAAAGAACCTAGTATTTATGTCATCATCTTTAATCCATTTCACTCTCAACTTCTGGAACCAAATACTTTCTTCAATCCTGTGTATTTTTCATAACTCATTTATGTATAGCAGAAGCTGCTCCCATTCATATGAATAAATCCCACTGCCTTGCACCTTCACTTCCAAGTCATTTATTTTGCTTTCCAATTCTGAAATGGATTCTGAAAATTCCCTTTCTCCCTTATAATATACTGAAAATTCCCCTTCTCCCTCTATCATTTTTCAAAACTATCATGGATTTTGAACCATGTCTTCAAAACCATCTTCCTCTAACTGGTAATTAAAAAAACGAAAAGGTTTAGGGCCCCAATTTTTGCATTCTTCTTCTAATACCACCGGATTGTGATCAGATAGGGATTTAGGAAGCATACGATGTATAACTTTTGGAAAGAAATTTAAAAATTTGCCACTGATTAAGAAACGATCCAGTTTTACCCATGTAGGAAACTCCCTATTGTTGCACCAAGTGAAGTTGCCTCCTAATAGATGAAGATCTATTAGATTTAATTGCTGCACAAAAGACCTAAACCAATCCATTGAATGCCAATTTTGTGTAACACCATTTTTCTCTTCTTGATCAAGATATGCATTAAAATCTCCCCCGATGCATATTGGCAGGTTTAAACTTATATAAACTAAACAGCTCCCTAAAAAACTCCTCTTTCTCAACCTCTAATGACGAGCCATAAACGTTTATTATAACACACTCAACATTTGACAACTTGAAGTTTCCTGATAATGCCAAAATATGCTCTGATTATATTCACTACTAACTTCAAATACATTCTCATTCCACAAACACAACAAACCACCTGCAGACCCCTCAGCTGGCTGAAAACTTCCTCCCTTCAACAGATTTCCCCCTAATTTTCTGTTTAGCTCATTTTGACAATTCTTTAATTTTGTCTTCTGTAATAACATATGGTCGTTTATTCTTATTTACAAGTCTCGCCACTTCTCTAATTTTTTTCCTTTCTTCCTAGACCCCTTAAAATTTAACATTCACATATGAAAACCAAAAAACCAGAATCCCACAAAGGCTTACTCTTCATAATTCTTTTTCAGACCCCCTCACTTCCATCTTCAATATCTCTTCTTCTAAGATGTTCTTCCCCCCTTTAAATGAAATCCCCAACATATTACAAACCTCCCTAATGGCCACTGCTTCTTCTCTCGCTTTAATAGAGGAATGTGAAGACTTAGAAGAATCCCTATCCTGTTCCAGAGACTCCCTGACCTTGTTTTTAAAATCCCTTTTGTAAACTCTATCAAAGAAACTTGTTGACTCACCACCCTCCGAGTACACACTTCCTGAACGTCGAGGAGAAATTTTTTAATGCTTATGACTACTTAAACTCTTTGATCAAGAAAGAGATGGGACAAATTTTAAAAAGAGGACTTCTGATAATTTCTTGCTTTAATATGTTCTTCTGTATTAGACACAGTTCTGTTTATATTTTGATTTTTGAACTTGCTTGTTTTTATACCTGACGTGAAGTTACTACCCGAATTAAGGCTAAACTGATTGTTAGCCTTATTAATAATTATCTTTCGAGCATACTCCCTTTGATATGAGATTACTTTTCTACCACAGACATCATCCTGTTTAATCCTCTTTAAATTGTCCCTAGCATTAAAGAATTGTATTTGAATCAATATCTCCTTCTATTCGACTATGGACAACTGTATGATTCCTATCTAAAACAACAACCTCTTCATTTGTTTGTACTATTGTTACCCAACCTAAATTTTCCTTCACCAGCTCCTATTCTCCCTCTTTGGGAATTTCCACAGAAAAATTGAATCCTTATTAGGATGTGGCATGAAACAACCCAAAGAATTATCTTTTCCCACCCCAACTCATTTAAGATTAAACCTTCGAAATGAGTTTCTTAATTGGTGAAGAACTAACCCAATTTTCATCCTCTTGGGCATGAGTATACGGGTTCACTTCTTCCCTCAGCACCAGACCCACGTGATTCTCAATCTGATTTGTCATCTCCTCCAAGGAATCTGACAGCCCTCAATTAGAAGCTTATATGGTTGACTTTCTCGATTTAACTTGTCTCCTCCTTTTCAAACTACTCTTCTATCCTTTATCCAGCCACGTAATTACCTTAAGCCTAGACTCATCTTCTATATTTTGATTTTCAAATGCTGCCAGAGTATGACTATTGCCATCCTCTTCCATTGATAAGACATCATCACTGTTTTAATCTTTTGAATTTTCCTCCATCATCTTCCCCGGATAATTCTTCTGGTTTTATCAAAACAGACCCCAAAAAAATCTTAACTTTAAAAGATCTTCCATAAGACCCCACTGTGACTGTTTCAGAGACATCAAAAGGACTGGCCACCCTTATCAAAACTTTCGCCGATGAGAAGTCCACTCTACTATTTGATTCATCATTAAGACAGATAAATATACCCCATCTCGCAATCAGTTTCATCTGGAATGCCTCGTTCCAGCATAATAATGGAATTCCTTAAAACTCCACCATGAAAAACTCGAATGGAACGCCCACCTCGTTCAAACATGGAGCTAACTAGTCAAACCAGAATAAAAGCTCATCTTTCTGATTCAACTACACATTTGAATACTCTTCAACTGACTTGAACGTAATGATACAAGCGTTCCATGCATAACCCCATCTTGCGATATTAACTTTAACTCCCTCGAACTCCAATACTTTCTGTATCAATTCCTTATCGAAGAATGATTTAATAATCCCTGTTAAGGATTGCTTCACCCAATCCAAATCTTCCGTAGAAATATGCATCTCCTAGACATTTCTCACTCCTTTTTCAGCCTGTTTTGAACCTTCCATGGTCCCTCCTGGAATTCGTTCTCTTCTCTTCAATTCAAAACCTCCTTATACGATCTGTCATCCCTCAGACTTCTCGGTTTCTCCAGTTCCTCCTGCTGCCTACCATTGTCCCCTCAACTGACTTGTTACCTTCCAACTGAAATCTTTTTTCATCTAATTCTCTTTTCATGTCCTTATTATACCTTACAACCCCCACTGAGACTCTCTTCCCATCAATCAGCGTTCTATTAACATTTTGTATTTCTCTTCTACAGCCTTCCTCCATCGCATATTGCACAAAGGCAAACGTGGATGATTTATAATTCGGTTTAACCATAAAACTTGAAATAAAAACCCTCACTACTCGTCCATAATGATTGAAAATCTCTCTTAACTCTCTTCTAGTTACTCTCTTACTAAGATTGTCAACAAAGACATTACATTCCTCATCGGAGGATGAACGCACCCTGTCACACTCACTCTCTTTCTCTCTCTACCTTTCTCACTCATAGTGTCCATTAATGTAGTTCTTGTAGTTTGTATTCACCTCAAGTAAGGTATTTACAAAACGGATCAGAGCATTTCAATTTAAAACTTTATAATACATGCCAACAAAATTACAAGTAAGAGACCTACATTTAAATTGTTCTAATCTGATCCTTTTAGGAAGCATACTGTCATCTCCTACCTTTGGCCCTCGGATTTCTTTGAACCTACGTGTTAAACAATATCTATTTTGGCATTTTGAAATTTCATCTCTATCTACAGTATCAATACCTTACCTTTTGTATTGATATCCCACTTCAGTATCGATACTACTTCAATCAGTATCGATACTATTCATCCGTTTCATACTATTGCTTTCAATTTAACCCTATAGTATCAGTACTATTATTCCAGTACCGATACCCAACCCCAGATTTTACCTCTTTCTCTTCAAAATTTTCCCACTCTTCACCTAAATCTTAAGATTTTAGCTTCATTCATACCCTCAAACTTATTATCACTTATCCTAGCTAACGTGCCTCCATAATTCCCTTTATAACATCTAAATTTTTCTATAAAACATTTAGAACTAAAAATCACACCAAATATTCCAACATATTTTTAATCTTTTCTAATACTTCTAACTTCTTAATTAGATCATTGACAAGTCAGATATATCATTAGAAATCCAAATACTAATACATTTCATCAAACCCCTTAAAAACCCATTTCACCAATTTATCACTAATTCACCAAAATCTTAATTTTGTTTATCCTTAAGCTTTCATTAAGCTTATGTACCATTTAAACCTTCAAAAAAACTCACAAAATAAAGAAACAATCAACCAGAAGCCTAACTTACCTTGGAAATGAAGTTACGGGAAGATAAGAAGAAAAGAAGATAAATGCTTCCAGATTTTTCTTTTCCCCTTTTTCAAGTCCCACGTGTATAAATATCCTTAGAAATGAATTTAAAATTCATTTCTTGCAAAAAGACCATAATGCATTCCACTCTTCCATCTTTGCTAATAGGTCCTAGACACAAAACTCAAAATTAGTCCTTGAACTTTTCAATTTATTTAAATTAAACCACTAAATCCTAAATTCTTACACTTTAATCACTGACTCGGTGTTTGGGGTATTACACTGGCCTTACCAGATACTGCTCGAATCCACCCTGTTTTCTATGTAAATCTCCTGAAGTGAAAAAATGGCGAGAAGGCAGTGGCTTCATCCGAACCTCGACAAGTAATCGATGATGGCCACATGAAAGTATTCCCTGAGAAGATTTTGAACAAAAGAATTGTTAAAAGAGAGAACCGTGCTATTACTCAATTGCTCGTCAGATAGACGAATTTGAGTTATGAACACGATACCTTGGAATATTATACCGTCCTGCGCGCTCAATTTCCTACTTTCGATTCTTGGGGACAAGGATCTACTCATAGAGTGGGTATTGTCATGAACGAAAGAGAAGAACAATGCGAGGAGTTCAAAATTGAAGCGAGAGATTTAAGGGAAATGAAAGAGGGATTAGGGATTATAAAAAGAGGAATCGAGGAATTAGGGATTTCAATTCTTAATGCAGAAGATAGTCACCTAGAAATAGATACGCGTAGGGAATAATAGAAGCTGAGTGGGATAAGGAACATGGGCTCAGTAGTGGATCCAGCCAGTAACCCACAGAGAAAATACATTAGCTGTCATCTGCAAGGGAAGCTGTTAGAGTTAGTTACTATATTGTCCAACTATCATTAAAAGAATGGCTATAGCACATTGCATTGAAAATAAAACCATGTACTGGAGAAGAAAAACTTATCTGATGAATGAATGAAAAATTCATTTTCTATAATTCCTCTTCTTTTCTTCTAAATCCTTTTATTTCTTCGTTCTCAACTTCTCTATTTCTCACGGTTCATAACACTGGTTACCCTAAACTTCTTTTGATAAAAAAATAGTATTTAGAAACTGAAATATAAAACCAAACATCTTAATCAAATATGGGAAAGACTTCAGAAGTTTTCTTATCTTATTATTTATAGCTATTTCTAAATATAGAAAATAATCAAATATACAATGCTTCAAGAGTTTTACTATTGAAGCAAAGATTAAACCTAATCCAACTAGCATTGAAGGTCAAAAACTATAACAACAACTATCATAATGCCAAATGTGGCTCTTCATTAGTCTCTCAGTGACTCGGAAACTACAGTTAAACATTTTAAACAGAAAATTAGAAATAAAAAACAAGAAATGGCCAACAACTCTACCTGTCTAGGCAACTCTCTCCTGACAACAGGAAGTTGGGTGTTCCATTCAACAATATTCCTAAGCTTATCCAGGAATTGAATCACAACCTGTGTAATATCTCCTTATAAAACCCCACAAACCACTTCCTTAGTATTCAAGTTACCAAAGTTGACAACCTGAGCACAAGCATACCCTTCATCATGATACCATTGTTGAATCATATCCCTTATCTTCTTCAACAACCTAACACTCACTTTCCCCTGATCCCTCAACATCTGCAACACTTCTCTATGCACTTGCATTGGCAACATGCAAGGCCTAGCTCTTTCAATCCTTCTCCTATAATCCTTCCCTTGGCTATTATAATACTCCAATTTCTCTCTACCTGTCATATCAGGATCCATTTCAATAAGCTTGGATTAAGCCATTTGCCCCACATTTATACACCTAAACCTATCAGTCGATTGCCAAGTGCTTTTTGTAAATGATGTTAATCCTAAGGTTCCATCTGCATTAGTTTTGCCTTCCATATCAAATTTCTCAAACATTCCACAAGTGGCTAAAGTTTCAAGCTCCTTCTGTAATTGGGTTTTTGTGTAAATCCCTCATGGTCTCAGCGAAACCATTTCAAAGAACGAATCTTCAGTTCTTACAGTGGTCCATCGACATCTGTCGAAGAATAAAATATCTGAAAGCTTGTACTTTTGGAACCCACTCAGCTTGTTGAGTTGAACAACTATGTTGAAAGGTAATCCATGAGAATCCCAATCATGGGTTTGGTTATTATTGTCCGCAATTACAGGCGAAGGTGAAAAGAACTTCTCCCAGAAGTCGTCATTACTTCCATCATCGCCACCCGAACCACCTCCTCCGCCACCTTTGCTCTCACCAGAATTGCCTCCGCCTCCTCCCCCGAGAAGGGTGAAAACTGGAGTGATGCAGATAAGGAGAGTGACAGCGGAAGCAGAGACGAGCACGAGAGGTTTGATGAGGGAAGTGGACTTTTGGGGTTTTGAGTTTCGAGAAGGGATGAGGCATTTTGCGGTGGTGGCATGAGGGGAAGGCCAATGGCGATGGGTGGAAGAATGAACGAGGCTAGAATGGGCAACCAAAGAATACATTTCCTTGCAGAGTTTCTTGAAGGGTTTGAGGAGAAACTGTTGGTTTTGAACTGAAGTTCTCAGCTTCAGCCTTCACGTTGTGAACTTGAGGCGTAGAGAATAACCATTATTATGATGAATCATAGTTGAATTGAACCCCCTTTTTCACCTAAAAAATTGATGGATGAATCAAGCTTTACGAGCATACAAATGATTTAGTTTGTTTAAAAAATAGGGTAAAATACACAGATAGATTAAACACTGTAAAGAAAAATGATGGACTACTTACGTATTTTACAATTTATTTGCAAATAGTTGAATTTTTCCATTTTCAGAATTTTCCACTCTCTCTCTCTCTCTCTCTTCTTTGGATCATTCATTTCATGCTCAATTTAGGTTTATCTACATTGTAAAGAACAATTGATTAAACATCTCCTGAGAGACATAAGAAAGATTTTGGTTTTGGGTAATCATCTTGCAGGTGGATCTCAGGCGTTTTCCCGAAATATCACCGGTGATCGGTATGTTTACCGATCTAACACCGGTCAGATTATATTTCTCGATCTAACACCCGTAGCAGTAAAGCGCGCCCCTGACCCGCGCTATACGTTGATTTGGTGCCACGTGGGGTATATCGCATCCCTTGCACCGCGCTATTTGCTGACTGGGTTACACGTGGGGTATAGCGCACCCCTGAACCGCGCTCTATCTGTGTATCTAGACAATTATATTTAGTGTGGACCCTGATCCGCGCTATACCATTATTACATATACCGCGATGCAGGTACCACGCCTTGTATGGCTACCCTGGTTATGTTCCTCACATCTCTCATCTCAACTTATAAATTAATACAATAATTCCGTCAACGAGTCAATAATTTTGGCAATCTTCTCATATTTAGTTTAGAAGTTCATGCGATTTTTCGTTATAAGGTACTTTTGTTATAAATTTTTTTAATGTACTTATTATTTAATCTATGTCATTTGAAAAAATATTATACTAATTATTTTCAATTATATTATTTAAATTATTTACGTTGATGTGTAAAAATTTATTGTGTTATATTTTCATTCATATATAATTTATTTAATCAGGTTTGTTTCAGTTATTTTTTTGCAGATATAATATTGCTGTACTTTTAAACTTAAAGAATGGCGCGACTTTCAGCTATTGTTTATTATGATGGTGAAATTCGAGAAGATGAAATCGGCATTGTTTTCGTATCAAATGAGCGTGTTAAAATATCATTCAAGAGAAACATAACTCTTGAGGAGCTGATAACGAAGATTTCGAGGAAGATTCATGTTGGAAGTAGTAGAAGAATGTCGTTGTTGCAGTACAAATTTCCAACATCATTGTTGCCATTAACTTATACAGCGTTCGAACTTTCGAACAATGATGATGTTGAAATGATGGTTGAAGCTCAAAGTAATTATTCAGACGCTGCTATTGAGATGTATGCACATTTTGTTCAAATACGTGATGTTCGAGTTCAATCATTAAGCTCCCACTATGGGCTGGCTGAACAAGTTAATCAAGTTGACAGCTTGATTACAGTAATGTGTAATGATTTTAATGTCATAATGGGGAGACATTCATCCGCAACTCCTTACAATATGTACCGAGGTGGGTCCACGAACAATCCGTATGGCAACACCGCGTCCAGTTCAAGGGGAAGGCATTCATCTACAAATTTCTTTGACCATATGGAGATGTCATCGACGCAGCCATCTGTGTAGCTTCTATTTGACACGATGGCTTAAAGCTCCAGGGGAGGCATTCAACTGTGAGCTTTTTCGATCTCAATGTCGATATGCCTTCCAGTTCAAGGGGAAGACGTGAAAGTAGTATGTTCTTCGACCTAAATGTGGAGAGCATGGAGGAACCATCATCTCCACCAGAAGAACCGCTTCGTGAGCCTGGTGCGGATGGTGCTGAGACTGGACTATTCATTCACCCAGAATCACCGTAATTCAACTCTAATGATGATGAAGTTCCAGGAAATGTGTCACAATGTAACATCCCAAACTACGGGTTAGTGACCAAATTGTAAAATTTCAGAATTTGGTGATTAAAGTAGAATAGTTCAATAGTTCAATGATTTATGTGGAGATATTTCCTCAAAGTTGTTAGTAATTATTAAAAGAATTAAAGGGGAAAATGGTCATTTGACTTGGAAATTATAATTAAATGATATATAGATATGTGGGATAAGGATGAGGAGATATTTTCTCCACTTCATCTTCTTCTTCTTCATCATACGAGAGAAAGAGAGAGCCAAGCTTGCAAAGGTAAGTTTTCGAATTTGTTGATTATTTGTTGATTTAAAGCTTGGGTTTTGATCATTAGATGATAACTAAGCTTAAGGAAAGCTTAAGTTATCTTAAAATCAAAAGATAAAGGAGTTATGACAGATTAAAGAAAATGGGGTTTTAAGTGAAATTTTGAATAGAAAGATATAAATGAATTTGGAGGATGAATTTGACTTGTCATCTATGAGAATAAGAAGTTAGAAGTGTTAAAATTAAGTTTGGATAACATGGAAAATTTGATATGATTATTGATTTCCATATGAAAGATGTATTTTTGAGGTTGAAGATGAGATAAATGGATATAAATTAATTTAAGTATGTATATTTGAGTTAAGAATATTAAAGGAGGTGAAAGATGAAGAGTTGAGATGAAAAGAGTGAATTTTGTGCTTGCAGTGGGATTTCTGGGTTGTGTGCATCGATGCATCTTCAATGTACATCAATGCACTCTCAAATAAACAAACATCGAATGCAATTAATGCATCGATGCATAAGGTAGTGCATCGATGCATCCCCTTAAAATGAAAACATTGAATGTCATTTATGCACCGATGCACAGGTAGTGCATCGATAAGGAATGCATCGATACACTGTATAGTGCATCGATGCATACCTTTATTAAAAGATGGAAATAGCTTTTCTTTTAACCTAAGAAATGATAGTTTAGAATATATTAATTAGTATACTAATAAGTATCAACGAATTACTATGTAGATACAGAGCTTAATCAAGTTCACGAACAATTGCCCAGTAAGATCGATCGAGGAAAAAACAAGGAAATATAGGTGAGTGCATATGTATAGTATGATTATAGAAATATACTCAATTCTAGACTTGTGATAAGTCTAGATTTTATATCTTGATACATGATCATATTTGTATTATGAGACATGACATGAATTCATATAAAATGCATTATGTGACATGAATGTGCAGGAAAAGTTATATGAGCTATGTGAAAAGGTAAGAATTTACATGTCTACGCGATATAAACTACGTGAAATGTAAAAGCCCATGTTATGTAGATGAGAACTATAGGTATAGTTGGCATGCCAAGGTTAGAGGGTATACGCTGTCCTTCGGGACAAAATTCTACGCGGTCCTTCGGGATATATATATTCTTTGGAACATGTGTGAAGTCTTGGGAGACACATACTTGATCCCTAGTATATGTATATGATTCTTAAGGAATTCTATGTGGTCCTTATGGACATTATTATATGGCACTACGATGCAATTCTATGCGACACTTCGGTGCATTTATACGAGCTTTGGTGACAGCATAGTGCACAACCTCACAATACTCATATACCTTAGGTTCTCAATATGATATCATGGGCCAATAAATTTATTAATACAAATTCATGAATGTTAAAGTTATATGCTTACAGGTAAGGATATTGGTGATGTAAACTACATGGATTAAGTATACGCTTTCATCCCATTTCATATCATTATGACATTTTCAGTACATTTCCTTGTTATTATTATTACATTGCCTCACTAAGTCGATGACTTAGCGTGTGAGTGTTTCACACGTAGGATCCGAGAAAGTAGACGAGACATGTTAAGCAGCTGGACAGCATTACTCCTGCAACCATCAGATCAGAAACAACTTAATCAGTAGGTAGGGATGGCAACGGGCCGGGTATTGGTCCCCCCATCCCCGTCCCCGTTTAAAAAACCCATACCCGTCCCCGCTTAAAAAACTACGGGGATTTAAAGGGGGATCCCCATCGGGTAATCGGGTAAAACCGCAGGGAAACGGGTATCCCCGTTTAGCATAAACGGTTATTTAAATGGGTAATTTAATACTTCAAAATTGTATCAAATTAAAAATAATTTAACATTTCAGTAAATTTAAAATAAGTTAAACGGAATCGAAACACAAACCAAAATTGGATGAGTAGTATATTACAGGGAGCTAATTAATAGAATTTTCTTATGTGATTTCAGGAATCTTATAGTAAACTAATGAAAGAATTATTGGGAAATTAAAGGCAGATAACAACAAACTCAAATCAAAATATAAAAACAAAGGGAAATGTAGTCTTAATATGAAGAAAACCAAACTGAAATAACAAAGAGCACTTCGCTGTTGTGACCCCAAATGATTGAAATAAAAATTAACAATAAAGCATGATAAATGTGAATCACTCCTCCGACTCAGACTCGACATTCTAGAGCCACTCAATGAAGGGCTTGACGCCACCACCGTCATCAAACAGTTGTGACCCCCAATTGCTACAATTAGACAAAAAATTATAAGTCACCAAAATTTATATAAAAAAGTTAATGATATCACGTATAACTTGTATATCAATTTAGTACCTCGTCACCATCATCACGATCATATTCGATGCTTTTACAATATGCTTCGGACTCTTGTGAACAAGTTGTTGTATTTATTAATTTATATAACATATCATATCAACAATACAATTGAAAAAAAATAAACTTATAAGTAAAAGAAATGATTGATTACCTCTTATTTCGTTTATTAACCAACTTTGGGCACACATTAGCGCTTCCAACGTCTTTGGATGAAGACGACTCCGATGAGGACTCACCAATCTACCACTTCTACTAAAGGCAGACGCAACAGTGGATATTGGAATTGCTAATATGTCTCGGGCAATTTTTTGTAATGTTGGATACTTGAAACCATTTGTTTTCCACCAAGACAAAATATCAAGCTCTGAATTTTGTGTCCTTACTTTCTCTTGAAGATAATGATCAAGCTCCGACATAATACCTACAATAATAATTTTATACATTTAAAACATAAATAAAACAATCAAAAAGATAAATAAAACAAACTCATATAGTGATACCTGTATGATTATCATCTTCAATGAATGTAAAATAGTCGTTGAAAAACCCCCTCCACCTGAACCTCCATGTCACTAGTGTTGCGACTTGAATCAACATCCCGATTCTGTGAACTTTCATAATTACAAGTTTCATAATCTTGAAACAAACGAGACACAAGCACCTTTAGTTTTACAATTTCAACATCAGACTTTTCAAAACCATAAATCTTCGGGAAAGCATACTCCATCATTTTGAACTTGTATCTTGGATCTAATACAACTGCAACTCCCATAACTCCATGTATAACTGACCAGTATTTATCAAACTTAACAAGCATCCTCTCCCCCATTTCTTTTATCACTTCATCTCTATCTTCACTCCACTTACTTAATGCAATTCTTATCTCACATATGGATGGGAAAAATACATTAGCTATAGGATACTTGGTACCCGAAAACATCAAAGTCACCTTATAAAACAGTTGCAATTTTCCACAAATACTTGAAGCTAACTCCCAATCTCTATCTGTAGGTAAACTTCTATATTGTGCTTCTCATTGCTTTAAACATTTGAAAACATCCTTGTACACTATAGCAACACTCAACATCAAATATGTCGAGTTCCAACGTGTTTTACAATCAAGAGATAATTTTTTTGAGCAATCAATTGTCAAGTTACAAGCCGCTTCTTCAAACTTTTCTATTCTTTTTTGTGTTGCGCTCCAAAAATAAACACTATCCCTAATTCTCTCAATTCCATCCCCAATAACAGATAAACCATCTTGAACTATCAAGTTCAAGATGTGTGCACAACATCTCAAATGAAATAACTCTCCTCCTAAAATCAACGAGTTCAAAGACAACTTGTCTAATAATAAATGAATCATTGGATCATTTGTGCTACAATTATCAACTGTAACTGTTGATATTTTTCTATCAATGTTCCAATTACATAAAGATTCATACAACACATCAGCAAGAACTTCAGCAGTATGAGGACAAGGCACGTATATACACCTAGTAAATAAGTAATTAGAATTAATTTAGTTCTTATATTTAGTACCTAGCTAGCAAAGGTAAGTTTAAAGTACCTCATTATTCGGCTTTGCATCTCCCAATTATCATCGATCAAATGCGATGTGATTGACATGAAACCTTTTTTTTGATTACTTGATGTCCACATATCTGTCGTAATGGCAATCTTGCTTCGATTCTTCTCCAATAGACTGAAATAAATACAACATACAAATTAGAAACCAAATAAATACAAGATACAAATTAGAAATTGATTAAACAAATAAACATACCGCATTGTTTTTTCTTTCTCGAAGTCATAAATCTTGAGAATATCATTTTTAAGGTATTCCTAGATGGAACCTTAAATAAAGGTTGAAGACCAACCACAAACTTTCGAAATCCATGATGTTCCACCATTACAAGTGGATATTCATGCACTATTACCATCTCTGCAAGATCTTTTCTTGATTTTTCGGGGTCAAAATTTAAGCATGATATTTTTGTTTGTCCATCCGTTGTTTTTTGCCCCATCCCAATCACTTGTTGACGTATATCTCTACAAGTTCGCCTTGGACAACTCTTGAAATGATCATGCAAGTGTCGTGTCCCATTCTTACTATTTGCTTCTAATTTTTTCTTGCAATAACGAAACTCTGCCTTATCCTCACCGTTAACATTCACCTTCTCAAAGTGATTCCATACAACTGAAGTAAGTTTTCGCTTTCTACTATTTGTACCAACTTGCTATCATTGATTTGTGTTTGTTCTTCTTCTATCGGTGAAATTGATGGGCCTCGGTTATTTCGCATCGAGATGATTGAGTCATGTTATTGCTTTCAACTTGTGATTGTGCTTGTGCTTGTGCCCATTCTTTAGAATTATCATCTATGGAACGCTGACCTTTCATTCCTGCTATGAAACAACATTCATTAAGAAAAGTGCAAGTGCATATACCTCGCTGTAAAAGATAATTCATTGCAAATAAATGGAGTAAAATAAGTATTTGCTTCCAATAAGATAAGGTAAGCTGTTGTTGATGCACTATTAATTATATCAAAGCATATATGACCAATGCATTTAAATGTCAAAATCCTCCCACATAGGTGTGAGCATGACATAACTGTATGATAAATCAATCTGAAAACAACATCATATCTGCCACATGCAACGTTCGACAAAACAAAATACCAGTATTACAAGATATATGCAATACCAAAAGTGATGATGGAAGGGTGAGTTCACTTGCCATAAGGTTAGCCAAGGCTAATAATCAAACCTTGAGACGTATGATAAGAACGGAAAGAGAGTTCCCTTAGCAGCCACCCAGTTAGTAAGCTAGTTATGGAAGATAAAAAAATATTGCAATGTTACATAGACCGGTTCTATGAGACAAAATTGATTCAATGGTCAAAAGAAAAACAACTCAACTAGTTCGATACTTGCATGAATTAATTCACAATTCAATTCGTACAGAGTTATTATATGACTACAAATGATTAAGTTTCTGCACTACTATATCTATTGATAATTAGTTAATATCACTAACAATGGTCACAAATATGAAAACAGTTTGAAGGTCAGTATGTTATTGCAACCAAGGCATCAATCAAGTCCTGATATCTCGGATTCTCGGTCCCTAATATGGATACAACTCTAGTTTAAACTGAATCAACTTAGCCTGAAGACGTCAGAGTCTAACAACTGAAGTCTTAAAAACAAAATTTGAACTCAACAAAAACAAAGAAGAAGAAGAAGAAGCTTTACAGGCTTTGTTTACATGATTATTCCTAGCAATAATTATGTTTTTGCTTTGCAGGCTTTCCTTTCATTAATTAGAAACTTGAAAATTCAAATGATTAAATACTCACGGATCCTTAGCTACATAATCAGCAGAGCATGCAAACCATAATTTTTAGAATATTCAAAAAACACTTGCACTTTTTCAGTGGGATTTATCATTAAACCCAGATGCATTCTGGCTAGCCGCATAAGAACTGTTTCTTAATGGAAATTATCATAAGAAGGGAAAATTGATAATAACTTGCTGTAAAATCACCTCAAAAGAAGGGAAGAAAGGCAGATCACAATATCAAATCCGTCTGAAAAACGGGACAAGAAAACAAAACAAAAAAGAATTGAATTATCCTATAAAAAAAGAAAAGAGATCTTGAATTGGGCTATCAAAACAGTAATGAATAAGAAAATTTGAGAGGAGAAAACGCACCATAAACAAAAGTTGCGGCAGAGTGAAACCCTAAAGAAAAGAGATCTTGAGAAAATGTAAAATACAAAGAAAAGGGTTATGGTGCTGAGAGCCTTAGCGGGTCCGTAGACTTCAGCTTATTGGGCTATTTGAGTTTGAAACAAATTAACTATGAATACCCGGGTATCGGGTCGGGTATCGGGCCGGGTAATCGGGCCGGGTAATCGGGTAATCGGGACGGGGATTACTAAACCCGTCCCCGTCCCCGTCCCCATTTAAAAAAACTCGATTTTTCCCCATCCCCGTCCCCGTTTATCATCCCCGAACCCGCCCCATTTAATTCGGTTTTCGGGTTTCCCCGTCGGGTTCAGTTTTTTTTGCCATCCCTATCAGTAGGTCCTTTTGTTATGTAAATGGAAGTTGGCATGTAATTAAAGGGTTAAGTTGTGTATGCTCTGAATATTTTGGTAAACTCATATTACCATATGTATATTATCGTATTTTCTTAATATAAGTTCAAGTATTTTGCTATTATTTGTTAAGAGTTGTGTTTTAAAAGTCAATGTAATATCTCTGACTCGTATCCGGGTCGGGTACGGGTTGGGGGTGTTACACACAAACTGACCCTCCTGTACACATGTATGAAGCTGATTATGGTGTAATGTACGGGCCAGAATTTACGGATATGCCTCATCTCGGTGACTATGGATATTACTCATTAATAAATAATTGTGAGTTATCTTTAGGCATGGATTTTCAAGCAAAGAAGAAGCGGTGATGGCTATAAAAAATTACAATATCCATAATTCTGTTCAGTCCAGAGTAAACCGATCGACGACCGAAAAATATGTATGCTACTATGCCCAACGCGAAAACAGATGCAAATGGATGGTTCGCGTATCGAAAATGAAGAGGGAAAACAATATATGGGAACTAACAGTATACAACGGTCCTCACACATGTTGTGCTGGAGGGGTCAACCAAGATCATCCCAACTTGGACTCTGAAGTGATATGCCAAGCCATCATGCCCATGGTAAAAGCAAGCTCTCATATAGCTGTTGCAGTGTTGATTTCAGCTATACAATCGCAATATGGATACACTATCTCCTATAAAAAGCTTGGTTGGCAAAACAAAATGCCATTGTCAAACTTTATGGCAAATGAGATGCATCTTACAACGAACTTCCAGGCTGGTTTAGGCTGGTGCGGAGGTTGAATCCTGGCATAATTGTGGACTTCGAAACCTCCTATGCATACCATAATGATCGAGTTCTCCGAGATCGATGCCAATTCTACCGGGTTTTTTGGACTTACCCACAGTGCGTTAATACTGTCAAATACTGCAAGCATGTGGTCCAGATCGACGGGACTTTCTTGTATGGAAAATACAAACAAGTTTTATTATTGGCAGTTGTCCAAGATGGAAATCGCAACATTCTTCCAGTTGCTTTTGCTCTTGTCGAAGGAGAATATACAAATTCTTGGGCTTTTTTCCTCCGAAATTATCGTGCACATGTTATCACGAGGGAAAAAATCTATGTCATTTCTGATCGCGGAGCTGGGATCAAAGCAGCAATAGAGTCTTTGGGTCCAATGTGGCAACCACCCTTTGTCCAACATAGGTATTGTCTCCGACACATTGCTGCGAACTACCATGGAAGATACAAGAAGAATGATGTCAATTACTTGTGTGCATGGGTAAGTGAAACTGATGTAGTTTGTTTTCTTTCGATCCTTTTGATCAGGTTAGTAAGTTATACATTTTTTGATCAGGTTACGAACTTCTTCCTCAAATGTTTGAATCAATGCTTCAAGATTTGCGGGCGAAGAACGAGGAAGGATACGATTACATTAGCCTCATTGATAAAGAAATGTGGACGAACGCATATGATGGTGGATATCGATATGGACACATGATGACCAACTTGGCTGAGGCAATCAATTCATTCTTAAAGGGTGCACGTCACTTACCTGTAGCGGCTTTGGTAAAAACTATATATTTTCGTTTGGGGGCACTTTTTGCGAAGCTCGAGGGACAAGCTCAAACCTGGATGCAAGGCGGTCATGTCTATCACCCTAGATAAGTTGCAGATCTATAGAAAAAAAATTCTGCATCAAATGGAATGTCTGTAACAAGCTTCTCTAAAAGGCATGAAATGTTTCGTGTCACAGAGTTACTGCAACCTCTTCAAGGGATTGAAGTTGTGTCGTTAAGAGTAAATCTAAGGGACAGAACGTGCAACTGCGGGTTTTTCAAGCTCTGAAGTATCCATGCTCTCATGTGATAGCAGCTTGCTCGCATACACGTCAAGACTATAACCATTTTTTGGATCCCGTATACCTACTATCTGAAGTTTTTAAGGTATACGAATTTGAGTTTCCCCCATAGGTAATGACAAAGACCCTGATGAGGTTCAAGATTGGCTTCCAATTGTACCAAATTCGAGTTTAATGAGGGAGCGTGGTCGTCCAAAATCTAATCGAATTCATTGCGATATGGATATTCGAGAAAGATCTAGACAAGACAGAAGATGTGGGCATTGTAGAAACCCATAACACACTAGAAAAACATGTCCACTTCTATTGTCGTCAAGTAACAATTGATGAGAAAATGATGTATTCGTTTATCAAATAATAATTTTTGTACTTTAATTTGCATTTATTTCAAGTTAATGTCATTCGATAATCGATGATGAAGATTAAAAAAACGAACACAATCATTAGATTTTATTAAACTAATAACAATTTGGTATTTGAATATAATTTTAAATACAACAAACTTACAATAAGTATTAAATGGTAAATGATAACCAAATTACAATAACTGATATTAAATTGTAATAAACAAAATGAACTGAAATACATTAAAAAAAAGTCCAACAAATTTAACAAAATAAAGTAAGTAGTAAATAAGAAATAATAAAAAATTACAATTTAACAAAATAAAGTAAATACAAATATAATAAAAAATCTATCGATGCCTGCGACGCGAATGTGTTCCGCAAGGCGGTGGCTGTCAATCTCGAGGAGGATTTTTTCGTATCATTGGTTCTGACTCCTCGTTATCATTATCACCATCATCGTCGTCGTCGTCCTGAGCAGGTACATTAGGTTGATGAGGAGCTGATGACGATGAAACACCTTCATAGAATAAGGACCCTGGAGGTGTATGACTGACTATCCCACCGGCCTGCGAAAACTGGGAAAACTCATAAAACCCAGACATCGCTGAGTGTGAAAACTGTACAGGAGGTGTATGTGTTGCGGCCATGGGTGATGAGGCTAAACCCACCAAATATCCAGTATATGAACCCCAAGTTGGATCTACAAACATATACCCATAATAGCCTCTAGGAGGGGTCATCTGTGACGGTGGCGGCGGCGGGGTCATAAAACCAGGTGAAGGCGGCAGTGGCATCTGGTAATGGAAAGGCGATGGCGGCATCATATATGGCTGCGGTGGCTACTGTGAAGGTACTGCTGGTGCAGCTGAGGATGAACCGGAAGCACCTGTTCTCCGTTCACGAGTCGGGGGACGATGGTGCTGTGTTGGATCACGTCTCTGTCGACGTCGCAGAAAGGTATGCCCTCGTGTATCCTCGGGAAGCAGAAATGGTTTCCCGTTACTGTTGAACCACTCATAATAACCTTCTGCAACACTCAAGAGGTCAAGTAAAATGGGCTCTCTACGGGGAAGGCGTCGATGTCGATCCTCCCACAATACGACCCACTCATGATGCCTCACCAGCCAATTTGTATCTGTCTTGTCGCGTCTATCTAACCTATGCAACTCGTCCATATTACGCGGTGCATCCGGAATTAGTTGAAAACAACCAAACGACCGGAACACGCAATCAGTGGAGTGCCACTCGACGGTCGCATAACAGATCAGAGGGATCATCGCCATCCAAACATCTGATGGACCCCTCAACTCAGGTAGGATCACCGCCCTCACATCATCAGTAGAATATGTCACACATTCAAACTAAAACAAATAAGATATACTTTTTATCAAAATAATAATCTAATTATATAATTATAATCTAAAATCGATTTTTAAACATTAAAATTCATACCTGTGTGCCAGCCTTTTGATCGATTAGCACCCTAATTTTTTTTAAATCATCAGGTAGCTCCTGATGATTTTTCCTATCAGTAGCCCACCTATTCAAGGAAAAAAATTTATTATACGCTGTATAAAATTATTAATATACAAAATCAGTTTTATAATTACCTCAGAAGTAGTGGAAATACGAATGGGTTCTTCACAACGGGACATAAAAAGGGCAATCGATACCATGCCCAAGACTGCAGCAGTAGGAGACATCCGCCGATAGCATTAAGCCTGTAGTCAATGGCTCCACACATCTCCCTGTACAGCAAAGCCAAAACTGTCGAGCCCCAACTAAATGATTCGGCGAGACAAAAGTCGCTAAGATGTCGCAACCACATGCAGTGAATTAAGTTGCGCGATTTGTCCGGCATCAGTAACCCTCCTATCAACTGCAATATGCATGCCCGTGCATACATCTTAACCTCATCCTCAGAGGTGTCTGCGCTCTCCCGAAAATTGGCATCTAACCAATTTAACGGTATCCTACCTCCGATAAAATTTTCCGGGACACGTCCTAGATTTTCCCGGCACAAAGTAGTCCAAGAACCGGAAGCTATCCCTAATATCACATCTCCATCCACCGGAAGCCCCAGGTGCATAGAAACATCCTCAAGCGTGATCGTGCACTTTCCCCACGGAAGATGGAATGTGTGGGTCTCCGGCCTCCACCGCTCTACTAAGGCAGAAATAAGGTCTGGTTCTATCTTACAGTGACCCTGATATCTACATATGTAACCAAATCCAGCCTCTACTAAATACGGCAAGACACAGCTAGATATCACTAACTTAAGATTCCTAATAAAATTATCTAATATACGGTCATTCTCCTAAAAATAAATAATTACAAAAATTAATTCTTAATCTAATAATCATGCATTAAATAAATCAACAAATTATTAATAATAATTTAAATTAAATTAAAACGTTAAAATGTTACCGTATCAGCAAAGTGTCGAGATATATGATTTCCATCTAAGCGAAGTAGACCACCTTCCATTATATATCTGAAAAATATTTATATTAGTAAAATATTAAATAAAGTAAAATACTTAAATAAATTAAATACATAATATTAAAAATATTATAAAATATACCTTAAACGAGAGAGTATTTGAGAGAATTTGGTGTGATGAAAGTTATTGAGGATGAGATATTTATAGGGAAGGGTGCGGCCGGGTAATTAAAGCTATAGCGCGCCCCTTGCACCGCATTATACCACACGTGTCAGATAAATAGGTATAACGCGGAACAGGGGCGCGCTATAACCACGTGTAACCCAATCAGCGTATAGCGCGATGCATGGGGCATGATATACCCCACGTGACGCCAAATCCACATATAGCGCGGGTCAAAGGATACGCTTTACTACTACAGGTGTTAGATCAAAAAATATAATTTAACTGATGTTATATCAATAAATATACTGATCACCGGTGATATTTCGGGAAAAAACGTCTGGATCTCAATCTTAAAGATATGCATAGGTTCTTCCATTTCCAAAATTTGAGAGAAGCAAAATCTTATTTTGCAACAAAGCTTATAATTTGATGGAGAAGTGTTGCTGATCGAATCAGATTCCATAGTTTCACTCATCCTTCCGATTCAACTGAACCAATTTTTCGGTGATGTGGTTGGATAACTCGCAGGCGTTCACTCGAAACCTCTTTCGGAGGAGGCTACTGGGTAGATCACTGTCGCCGTCTGCCACCCCCTCCACCATAACCTCTTCTTCTTCCTCTATTATCGTAACCAACGCCACCACCTCCATACCCACCAGATCCATCGGTACCTCCACTGCGTCCAGATCTAGTGGTTCCACGAACAGGGTTCCTGTTGGCGGCAGTGACATCATCAAATTTAGCACGACCGTACTAATTTTTAATTTCAAAGTTTGTATCCAAGATATCTCACCTAATCTGTTGAATTGTATAAGTAATTAGATCCTGAAGCAGTCTACCCACAAGAAAAAATAGAGAGAGAAATTCCCAAGCCGCCAGTAATCAAATTCAATGTCGACAAGCATAATTTACCTGGCTCCATATTCAACTCTGATTCCTTCATATTGTTCTTTCTGAAATTTTGTTGCATAAGAAATGCAGAGAACCTTCCCCTTGAATGGAGACCGACATTTTCTACCTTTTAACAGTATCCCAACTGATCAAGAACTTCGATATTTCTCTTTCAATTATTGATTAACTGAGAAAACATATGATAAATGGCACTGTTCTTTCTGTAGATAATCTTTCAAAGCCTCCTGGATTTTTCAAAGCAGCCAATGTGACTGTTTATATAGGTTGCAAAGTCCCACTTGCATTAAAGCTTTTGACTCGTTGTAATACTTTGAAATATACGAGATTACCATAAATAAACAATATTGTCGTGATTTTTTCCTATTTTATTATCTTCGCCCAATGGCTGCAGCTGCAGTTCTTCGATCAATCCCTATCCTTGTATCATTTCTTATGTGTTTAGAACAATTTGTGTTATCCCAAGTGGAAAACCAGTTCATCTTCAATGGCTTTAATGGATCCAACCTGCATCTAAATGGGATTGCTGAGATTCAACCCAATGGTCTATTACAGCTAACCAACACTTCAAAGAGACAAACTGGTCATGCTTTCTTCCCATTTCCTCTCAAGTTCAACAAATCTTCAACTAACATCTTTGATTCCCTTTCATTTTCGACCAACTTCATGTTTGCTATTGTTCCAGCCGAAGAGACCAATCCTAGGGGTGGCCATGGTATAGCATTCACTATCTCACCAACCATGGAGCTGCCAGGGGCTGCTCCAACCCAATACTTGGGACTTTTTAATTCTTCAACCAATGGCCTTTCTTCAAACCATGTGTTTGCTGTAGAGTTAGACGCCGTTCCTACCACCGAATTCGGAGATATCAGTGGCAGTCATGTTGGCGTTGATGTAAACAACTTGAGATCCTTGGTATCAGCTCCGCCAACATATTTTGCAGACGGAGGGGAAAGTAAAAGCTTGGACCTCTTAACTGGAAATCCAATGCAGCTGTGGATTGATTACGAGGAAGACAACAAGCTGCTGAATGTAACACTTGCTCCTATGCGAAGCAACAAACCGAGCCGACCACTTTTATCGACGTCCGTTGATCTTTCTACTGTCTTATTGGATTCTATGTACGTTGGCTTCTCTTCATCAACTGGTGAATTGACTAGTAGCCAGTATATTCTGGGGTGGAGCTTTAATAAAACTGGGAAAGCACAAAGCCTAGACTACTCAAAGCTCCCTTCACTTCCTAATCGGAGTAAATCGAAGTCAGACTCAAATTTACGAATTATAATCCCTTTAATAACAGTGGTTGCATTGCTTGTGACAATCTTTGGTGGTGCCTATGTTACAAGACGGAAGAAATATGAAGAAATACGTGAAGAATGGGAAAAAGAATATGGTCCTCAAAGATTTTGTTTCAAGGATCTCTATAAAGCAACAAAAGGTTTTAAAGAAAAAGAACTACTAGGAAGTGGGGGTTTCGGAAGGGTTTATAGAGGAGTGTTACCTTCTTCGAAGGAACAAGTTGCTGTCAAGAGAATCTCCCATGATTCGCGACAAGGAATGAAGGAGTTTGTTTCCGAAATCGTGAGCATGGGAAGGTTAAGGCATAGGAACTTGGTGCAGCTCCTTGGCTACTGCAGGCGAAGAGGAGAACTTATCTTGGTCTATGACTATATGCCTAATGGAAGTCTAGACAAGTTCCTATTCAGCAATTCAATGCCAAACCTAAGTTGGGATCAACGGTTTCGGATTCTTAAAGGAGTAGCATCTTCCCTGCTTTACCTTCATGAAGAGTGGGAGCAAGTTGTTCTTCACAGAGATGTAAAAGCTAGCAACATTCTGGTAGATGCTAACTTTAATGGACGGTTAGGAGACTTTGGTCTTGCCAAATTATATGATCATGGCTCAAATCCATCAACTACTCGTGTGGTTGGGACTGTGGGATACATTGCACCAGAGCTAGCTCGAACCGGGAAGGCCACTACCAGCACTGATGTGTTTGCCTTTGGCACCTTTATGCTTGAATTAGCATGTGGGAGGAAGCCCCTGGAGCCACAACTAGAGCCTGAACAAATTATTTTGGCCGAGTGGGTCTGCGAATTATGGAAAGCAGAAGCTATTCTCGATGCTTCTGATCCTAGATTGGAAGGCGATTATGTGTCAGCAGAAATGGAGTTGATTTTGAAACTAGGCGTTCTATGTACGAACCCCATAGCAGCAAACAGGCCGAGCACGAGGCAGATGGTACAACATTTGGATGGAAATATTACCTTACCTGAGATACCACCGGATGGTGTTAGAATTGATATGATGACAGTTGAAAACGTAACATCTACAGGTTTTGCTGCATCATTCCCTACATCATATGAAGAAAATTCTGTTTCTGCCAATTCCTTTTCTAGCTCTATATCGATACTCAGCAGTGGTCGTTGAATTCGAATCATCTATCATCTTTGTAATGAAAGATTATAAGCTTCTTGCGTTCAGTGTTATGCTATATTCTGATTCTAGTCGAAGTATACGAGTTCAATGTCAGTTTAACCATGTACATCTTACATTCTTGGCCAATGCTCCATATAAGAACTAATTTGCTCCAATTCAAGTTAATCTTTCAGTAACTGAACTTTTGAATCAGCTTCAATATCAGTAATTCCTCACTTTTCAAAATGTTGTTTGGTAGTTACTAGCTAGTTACTATACTAGATTGTTACAAAATCGCCAAGACCCGATACTGACAGTTGGATCAAATTTTCAGAATGATTGGCACTAGACTATTAAATATGAAACATGTGACTAAATGAAGACTGAAAGATTCGAAACTGTGTAGTATTGATGGTGGTATAAAAGTTAAAAAAAAAAAACATTTTCATTTATTCTACCTAAGAAAAATAGCCATTATCTCTTGAAGTCCCTCGTGTTATTGTTCATTGCCACCGTTATTGCTCTTATTCTGGCAGCTCCTTCGGTCACTTTTTTCTCTCTCTCTTTGTTCACTTTTTCTCACCAAACTCTTCCAAATCGCTCGTCTTTCTAAAATGACTTATCTATGTCTTGTTACAATGTTATTTTCGACCAATAACAATATCAAAACGCTTCTCATTCTCTCTCTATTGATCATTCGATTTAATTTTCTTCGAAACCTCTTCAAATGTGTCAAACATTTCTTAGAATTTTTCACTCTTCTAAGTTTTGATCTATTTCAAGTCGTTTGATCTATCTAATTATAAGATAGGTTGTTCCTCTTGAACCTCTTAAATGGAGTTGAATAACTCGGAAAAGTTGAAGATTGATAATATGTCGCGTTGCGTTCATCAATTTTTATTTAATTTAAATAATATTATTTGAGCTCTACATTATCACAATAACAAAAATTACTGTTCATATCATCGTCTTGTTTCAAATTTAGTGACCCGATAACTTGATTGAGATAAATTAAAATTTAATGTTAAATTTGAAGTATTTTAGAGTTTAGTGACAAAATTGACACGCAATCTAAAAATAAATACTGAAAATAAAGAGTTTTAAAATTTAGTGATAAAACTATTCAATGACTAATGGTGCACTTTACCCTTAAAAGTAAAAACTAAAAGTCCAGATTCCCTGTAAGTGGATTGGTTGGAATTTTGGAGAGTCAACTTCAGGCCAAGTCCATGGTATGCTAGTTTTATAGCAACGGCAATGTGCTGTAATCTCCATAATGATAAAAGTCACGTTTGAGGAAATCGTGACGAATATAACTTGCCAACCGTTGATACTTTTTTCCTTTAAAATTTTTCTAATTGAGACGGCATCATTTATTTGATAAATAATTAAGATTTTATTTTTCTAATAACAATTTGTGAAGATTAAAGATAGGATAATCCTATATAACCTCTTATAGCTTTTTAAAATATTCACATTTTATATCATTCATTTTCAGTGTGGTTTTAAAAATATATGGAAAAAATATTAAATATACATGCACGGAATAAACAAAAATGTGTTTACTGAATAACCTGCAGGTTAGATTTTTTATATTGTGTTTACTGAATCTTTTACACTCAAAACCATTGACTGATTATCCTTCTTGACGAATTCATTTGATATATTGCAGCAAGTTATCGCAAGTTTTCTTGGCACTGCAGTCTGCAGGGGAAGCTTTTCCTAATGGCTGCTGTTTTTGCATATCTTCATTTATGGCTGTTTTCATGCCTGACTGTGATTCCCATCGCAAAGGCTCAAGATCCTGACCAATTCATTTATAATCATGGCTTCGGTCATGCTAATTTGCAACTTGACGGAAGTGCCAAAATCTTCTCCAGTGGTCTGTTGCAGCTCACCAACACTTCAAGACTGCAAATCGGCCATGCTTTCTATCCATCTCCTGTGAACTTCACCATTTCCTCTTCATCAACTTCGGCTCCATCTCTTTCGTTCTCCACCAACTTCGTCATAGCCATCGTTCCTGAAACGAAAGAAGCTGGTGGCCATGGCATTGCCTTTGTCATAGCAGAATCCACGGATTTCAGGCATGCTGCTGCATCTCAATATCTAGGACTCGTTAATGAGTCCACCAATGGGAACTCCTCCAACCATTTCTTTGCTGTTGAGTTTGATACCATCTTCAGTCTTCCCTCAGATAAAATAGATGACAGTCATGTAGGAATCGATCTCAATGGCGTGAAATCGTACCAATCCGCTGCATCAGCTTATTTTTCCAATGAAGAAAGGAAGAATATAAGCTTGGAACTCAAAAGCGGACAACCGATACAGGTGTGGATAGAATACGTTGGCGAGGAAGAACTACTCAATGTAACCTTGGCACCAGAGAACAGCCCGAAACCGAACCAGCCTCTCTTTTCAACATCAATCAACCTCTCCGAAATTCTAATGGATACCATGTATGTAGGTTTCTCTGCTGCAACAGGTTCAGTACTTCAAAGTTGTAGCCATTATATTATGGGATGGAGCTTCAATAGAAGTGGAGAAGCACAAAGCCTTGATATATCCGAGCTTCCGAAACTTCCTAAAAATGGTGGACGAAGTAATACGGTTCAATTGATTTTTATCATTGCGGCGGTTCTTCTTCTGTTAATAATCATTGGAACAGCATATGTTTACAGGAGGAAGAAATATGAACAATTAAAAGAAGACTGGGAGAAGGAATATGGGCCTCAAAGGTTCTCTTACAAGACACTGTACATAGCAACCAAAGGGTTCAAAGACAAGCAACTCCTAGGGTCCGGAGGTTTCGGGAAAGTTTATAAAGGTACACTTCCATATTCCACTGAACAAATTGCAGTGAAGAAAGTATCCCATGAAACAGATCAAGGGATGAAGGAGTTTGTTTCAGAGATTGTTAGCATGGGAAGGCTAAGGCATAAGAACTTGGTGCGGCTTCTCGGGTACTGCAGGCGTAAGAAAGAGCTCCTTTTGGTCTATGACCATATGGAAAATGGAAGCCTTGACAAGTTCCTTTTCAACCATGACAAACCGAACCTTAATTGGTTTCAAAGGTTTCGAATCATCGAAGGGGTGGCATCGGCTCTTCTTTATCTCCATGAAGACTGGGAACAGGTTGTTCTTCATCGAGACATCAAAGCCAGCAACGTCCTTTTGGATTCTGATCTAAACGGACGGCTCGCAGATTTCGGTCTTGCCAGATTGTATGATCGTGATGGCGATCCACAAACGACTCGCCTGGTCGGGACGTTAGGATATTTGGATCCGGAACTCACCCGAACCGGAAAGGCCACCAAAACTGCCGATATGTTTGCTTTTGGGGCTTTTCTGCTAGAGGTGGCTTGCGGGAGGAAGCCATTTGATCCTAATAAACCACCAGAAGATATTTTTCTAGTCGATACAGTCAAAAGGTGCTGGAAAAGGGATGCCATTATTGATGCTATTGATCCAAGATTACAAGGCAATTATGTGGTGGAGGAGATGGAGAAAGTTCTGAAACTAGGCCTACTTTGTTCCAGCCCAAAACCAGATTTGAGACCCACCATTAAAGAAGTGGTGCAATATCTCGAAGGCAATGCTAGCTTGCCTGATATACAACTTGACACTATCCAAAATATACCATCTTCTATCCTTGAAAACGTATCTCAGAGTACTGAAATTAACATATCTACAGCAAATAACATAGCATCTGATTGTATAATTTCGTTTTCTTCAGTTGGGCAGGGTCTTTCTCTGAATTCCTTGTCCAGTACAGATTCAATTCTTCATACGGGTTGCTGAATGTTCTAATGGAAATGTTTTCTTACATAGTTATAATTTGTTCCTACAATTATAGGTTGCATAGCATCTTTATAGGTTGAAAGTGGTTCTTGACTGTCGAAGTACACGTTAAATCCCTCCATTATTAAATAGATCAATTCTGTCCCTGTACGAGTAGAAATAAATAAAATAAAGTCAATTTTTTTATTGAATTAACATTTACTATTTATAAAATATCAATTATTATTATTAAAGTTAATGTTTTTATAACTTCTATGGTTTTGGATATGATTTTTTTGGAGAGTTGAACTGGGAATGAAAAACAAATATTTTAGTATTTTTAAAACAATAAATGCTAAATTTATAATAAAATTGGGTCTTATTTGATTTTTTAATGTATAAATACATCAAAATTATACATTATCAATACATCAAATATCAATCACTCTGTAATTCAAATAAATTAATGTTTCTCTCATCTACAAACTCATGTGAAAAATATAATTTTATATAAGATAGTTTCTATGAAGATATGATGTTAATATATTAAATTTATTTTTTTTCCACGTAAAACAAGGGTGAAGTATAAATAATAATAGAAAAACGAATTTTGAATTATAGTTTTTATAAGAGTCAAAATGACTTTTTAATAAATTAACTTCTAACTTAATAACTTTTAGATTAACTAAATCACCATTTTATTATTTCTAAGGGAGATAAAATATAATTTTTCTATTCATTAATTTATGAGTTGATAATTTTTAGAGGGGCCTCTTTATAATTTTATCAATTAAGGGACAATGAGCTTGTCATTCTCGGATTCGCCAGTGATAATCTTAATTAAATGATTCGGATTCGGATATAGATGTGAAGATACTTTAATATAATGCTCCATTTTTTTAATCTTGAGCTTTGGAAACAGAAGAGAAACAGAGAAGTGAAGACAAGCCGCCCTTAACTCTCCCACACATGCTTAGGTCATTACTCTTTGATCACAATCTGTTTTTTATACATATAATCTAATTAATGATTTAAAAGATAATAAATTTGAATAAATATTGGTTTTATCTGGAATAAAAAGGAGCCATTACAACGGCTTTGTGTAATAATGTAAAACGAAGTCACGATTGTTTTTGGTTGCATCAGCAAGGTGCTTGTTCTAAGTTAAAATTAATACAAAATCTAATCAGATTAATTACAATCGACTGACGTAAAGTTGCACCGGGAATAAAAATAATAATAATCGCATGCTTCGTGCATTTGAGAAATATGTTAACATATGCTTAATTTGTGGGCAAGCGATTAAGCTTAACATTGCATAAACAGATTGACTTTCTCCTTAAAATAATTTCATAAAGTAATCTAAAAATCAAAAAGCTCAAGTTGATAGTCTCATTGACCAAGTAGTTAAGTGGAATTGGAGGTAAAGTAATTTCGATAATCTTGAATCATTCAAACTTAATATCATTGACAGATCACATTTTCTTCTTGACAAATTCCTTGGATGTACTGCTTTTACAGCGTTTCGTTTATGGATGCTTTCTTGCCTGGCTGTGGTTTCCATGGAAAAAGGCTCAAGATCCTAACTTAGAAGCAGTTTAGGCTTCATAGTTTCAACTCTAAACTTTAATATGTGTTCAATTTAATACTTTCATCTAATGACAAATGTCTGTATATGTGCCTCGAATTTCTTTATATTTGTTATTCATTTTACTGATGATGCCTAGGGTTGTAAACGAGCAGGGTCGAGCTCGAGTATCGTTGAGCTCGACTCGAACTCGAAAAGTTTAAAATTAGGCTCGACTCGAAAACTCGGGAGCTAAAAATTATCAAGCTCAGCTTGAACTCGAAATATAATATTGAAACTCGACTCGAACTCAAAAAAAATTCAGGATCTCGATTGAAGCTCAAGACTCGAGCTCGATTCAAGCTCGAACTCAATTCAAGCTTGAACTTAAACTCGAATTTGAACATACAAAAATCTTATATTATATTTAAAAATATATTTAAAAAAAATTATAATTATCAATAATGTATTTTTAATATATTTTTAATAATGTAATTTAAAAAATCTAAAACTATAATATAACATTTTTTTCAAGTAGCTCGCGAGCTTTTCGAGTCGAGTATTAAGTAGCTCGTTAAGAATTCGAGTCAAGTTCGAGTCGATTTCATTCGATTCGAGTGTTGAATTAACTTTGACTGAGTCAAACTCGAGTATCTCGCGATATGTCTCGTCTCATTTACAACCCTAATGATGCCCACCCTGAATTTTTATCGATGCCTGCCTCGTACAAAAAAAATTATATCATTAATACATATGTGTCCACTCTAAAAAAATATTTCTAGATCTTCCATTGCCTTCATCGATATTTAAAATATAAAAAAATAAAAGAAAAAAGAGAAAATAAATGAGCTTATAAACAAGTCGATAAACGAATTTATTCATGAACATAAACAAACCATACACACTTCTATTCGTATTTATTCATTTATTAAACGAAAGTTATATAAACAATTTACGAATAATTCATTAAACGTTGTATACATTTATACTCTTATCTACTTACCTTCGAATCCAATAAAATCATATATATTATCTCTTAATAAATGGTGTAATAAATTCAGTAATTTATCAAATCACTAAAGGAAAATTCTATAACTAAATGTTAGATAAATCAAGGTTTTTATTTTCATTACTGTGCTGATACCTAATTATTGGTTCTTAGTCTTTTTAAACCCCGAAAGTATTGGAAATTGAAGTAAAAATCCAAACTCCCCATACGCAGTTGGTGGAAACTTTCAAGAGTCAATGGCAAGCAGGCCAAGTCCATGCTAACAGCCGCAATGTGCTTCCAAAATATGACAGTCGCCACCGACTATTGAAGAAATTGCATGGAAATGGTACTTGCGAGTTGTTGGAATTCTTCCTAGCTTTATAAACGTCGAGAAGACGTCATTGGTTTAATAGATTATTAATATTTGTTTCTAATCAAATAACCTAAAGATTATAAAGTTATTTATTTTTTGTAATTATTTTTAATATTTATTTGAATAGTGCTTGAAGAAAGAAATATTAAGTGTATAGTCCGAAATGAATTAAGGTTTATTAAATAAATATGGAACTTTTTGGTCAAGTAATTAAGCTGAGAATAAAAGAGTTGACTTTCTTCATAAAATAATTTTATAAGGTAATTTAAAGATCATATAAGTCGGAGAAAATTAATTTTGTAAACCATAAATTGTAACGATACCGGTGAAGGTAGGATGTGTTTGATTTTGACGTTGGATTTTGGGTATCTCTGTATCATTGTTTCATCATTGAAGCAGATAATTTAAATATGTCAAAGATTCTTTTACTATTTAAAAAAATTAAATCTTATATATTATTTTTATGAAATTAAATCATTTATTATTTTAATTTGAAATTTTTGGTCATGGTCTCAATTTATATTTGATTTTGTCGTTGATTAATATTGATTTAGTAATTGTAAACGTAGATAATTAAGAAATTATATTATTTAATTAATAACATTTTTTTTATTTATTTTTAAAGATTAGTAGTCGAGATGGGTATTAAAGATTAATAGTCGATTGATTAAAACTGTAAATATATGAGACTAATTTTTTTAATCTTTTTATAACTGTTAGGTCAATAATTAATAGTAAAACTAAACATAAATTAAATGAGTGATGAATATTTTAAAAATAAATATGAAAATTAAATTTTAGAACAGTATAGTGAGTCATTACATATTTAAACCCTATTTATTCTTATGGACAAATTTCGTTTGATACATTACCGCGTGTTGTAGCCCCATGAAAATATATAAAAAGGTAAATATGTCGTGCAGGTTCTCTTAGCACAGAGGAAACTTTTCATTCTTTCAAGGATGGCTGCAGCTTTTACATCGTTTCGTTTATGGCTTCTTTCTTGCTTGGCTGTGGTTTCCATGGCAAAGGCTCAAGATCCAGACCAATTCATTTATAATCATGGCTTCCGTCATGCTAATCTGGTACTTGGTGAGAGTGCCAGAATCCACTCCAATGGTTTATTGCAGCTCACCAACACTTCAAGAATGCAAACCGGCCATGCTTTCTACCCTTCTCCAATAAACTTCAACAATTCTTCGAGTTCAGCTCGATCGCTTTCGTTCTCCACCAGGTTCGTTATCGCCATCGTTCCTGAAACGGAGGAAGCTAGCGGCCATGGCGTTGCCTTTGTCATAGCAGAATCAATGGATTTTAGTCATGCTGCTCCAATCCAATATCTCGGACTGGTTAATTATTCAACCGATGGGAATTCCTCCAACCATTTCTTGGCTGTCGAGTTTGATACTATCTTCAGTCTTGGCACAGATACTATTGATGGCAATCATGTAGGAATCGATCTGAATGGCGTGAAATCGTACCAATCCATTGCATCAGCTTATTTTTCCAATGAAGAAAGGAAGAATATAAGATTGGACCTAAAAAATGGACATCCAATACAGGTGTGGATAGACTATGATGGCAAAAAGGAACTACTCAATGTAACTTTGGCACCAGAGAACATCCCGAAACCGAATCAGCCTCTCTTGTCGACTTCAATTGACGTCTCTAATATCCTAATGGGCACCGTGTATGTTGGTTTCTCTGCTGCAACAGGTACACTTGATAGCTGTAGCCATTATATTCTTGGATGGAGCTTCAACAGAAGTGGAGAAGCACAAAGCCTTGATATGTCCGAGCTTCCAAAGCTTCCAAAAAAAGATGGACGAAGAAACACGGTTCGATTGATTTTGATCATTGCAGCTGTTTTGTTGCTGTTTATAATCATTGGAGCAGCATATGTTTACAGGAGGAAGAAATATGCGGAAGTGCTTGAAGACTGGGAAAAGCAGTATGGACCTCATAGATTCTCTTACAAGAAGCTGTATACAGCAACCAAAGGTTTCAAAGACAAGCAACTCCTCGGATCCGGAGGTTTCGGGAAAGTTTATAAAGGTACACTTCCTTATACCAAAGAACAAATTGCAGTGAAGAAAGTATCCCATGAAACAGATCAAGGGATGAAGGAGTTTGTGTCAGAGATTGTTACAATGGGAAGGCTAAAGCATAAGAATTTGGCGCGGCTTCTCGGGTATTGCAGGCGCAAGAAAGAGCTCCTTTTGGTCTATGAACGTATGGAAAATGGCAGCCTCGACAAGTTCCTTTTCAACGATGACAAACCGACTCTTAATTGGTTTCAAAGGTTTGAGATCATCAAGGGGGTGGCATCGGCTCTTCTTTACCTCCATGAAGAAGGGGAACAAGTTGTTCTCCATCGAGACATCAAAGCCAGCAATGTTCTTTTAGACTCCGGTCTAAACGGACGCCTTGGAGATTTCGGTCTTGCCAGATTGTACGATCGCAATGGTGATCCGCAAACGACTCGCCTTGTAGGAACTTTAGGATATATGGATCCTGAACTCACTCGAATGGAAAAGCCTAGTAAAGCTTCCGATATGTTTTCATTCGGGGCATTTCTGCTGGAGGTTGCTTGCGGGAGGAAGCCATTTGATCCTAATAAACCACCGGGAGATATTTTTCTAGTCGACGTAGTCAATAGATGCTTCAAAAGAGATGCCATTGTGGATGCTGGTGATCCAAGATTACGAGGCAAATACGTGAAGGAGGAGATGGAGAAAGTTCTGAAACTAGGCCTGCTGTGTTCCAACACCAAATCAGATTTGAGACCCACCATTAAACAAGTTGTGCAATACCTCGAAGGCAATGCTAGTTTGCCTGATATACAACTTTACACTGCCCAAAATATACCGTCTTCTATCCTTGAAATCTTATCTCAGAGCACTGAAATTAACATATCTACAGAAAATAACTTAGCATCTGAGAGTGTAATTCCTTTTCCTTCAATTGGTCAGGATCTTTCCCTGAATTCCTTGACTAGTATAAATTCAGTTCTTCATATAGGCCGCTGAGTGTTGTAAATGGAAATGTTTGTTCATAGTTAGTATATAATTTGTTCTGCGTGTAGGCGTTTGAATCAATGTAAGAAGGAAATTGCACTGTACTTGCATTGTATTTTGTAATTCAAATTCCGTTTAGTTTTTCCTCAATGATTTGAAAACTTTGGGTTTCCTAATGTTCTTGATTAACATTAACTATAGAAAAATAATTATTTTCTCCCAAGTCTTAATCAACTGAAAGCTACAAATTTCTTGAATTCAATAGTCAATGCTGGCAGCTGACGATTCATTAACTAACTCTATTAGTTTATTATCGATCGACTCAACCCTAATATTTTTCCGGTTATAACTTCTTTGTACACTATAGCATTTGTTTAGACTTTCTTTGGGTGACAATATTTTTATATTTCCTTTTAAAAAAAATTAATCGTGTAAATAAATAATGGAATAGACGTACGTACCTTTCAAGATTAATTTATCTACTCTGAGAAATATGACTAGTTAGTTTACTATATACAATGACCTTTTAGCTACTCTTTTATTTAATCTAAAAAGGCATTTTTAATTATAGATTAATATTGAATAAGTTGTACGAATCAAACGATCTTAATAGTTAAGAGATTATTATTATCTATTAAAGTCCTCGAGCCATGCAGAAATGTATAAACGTTTATTGTCAAATAATATTTAAACAAATACTACTTTATATTCGCCATAGATTAATATATTGGATAAACTTGATTGCGATAACTAAAGGTAGTAATATTTGGGTTAAGGTTCAATCCACTTTTTAGTCATTTTTAATGGTGATGAAAGATAGAGACCCAATCCATTATTTTTAATGAATGATAATTAAGTTTGTATTGAATATAAATAGATGAACGTTAATGATGTGAGTTTAACTCAAAAATATTTTAAAAGATACAATTCTATTTTTGTTTATAGGAACATCAAGTAAATAATAAAATAAATTTTGGATTAAACTTTGATCAGAGAAAAGAATCTAATCCAACCCATAAATCCTCTAATTAGATTCTAGAATTGCACAATAATTTTTAGATTGCTCTATAAGGTATATTGAGGGGTGATAATCTATTTAGTTTTGTTATCAGAATTATATGCACAGACATTAATATAACAATAATCCAAAAGATCAATTATTTGATAAATCAAAATGATGCCATCTAAAAATCAATCTTAGATTAATTTTTTTTTCAGTAAAAAAATAAACTTTTGAATGAAACGAGTTTTTTACTTTAAAGTTAACGTTCTCACAACAAATTTGTTAATTTTTTTCTTCGTTATTGTTTAATACATTATTATATCCGTGTTTAATACGAATATATAGATTTAAAAAAAAAAGCTGAACTTTACTATTAGCTGTCTTCTATTTTCAATTCAGTTTAGAAACAAAAGGTAAGAATTTGTTGCAGTTAAAAAGGAAAACATGGATTATTCACCCTTCCAATGGAAAAACGATGACTAGGAGGATTGTTCCTTTTTTCTATGTTAAAACTATTAGCCGCTAAAATAATAATCCAACCCATCAAAAATTATCAGCAAGTGACCGCTACCAATCAGTTCATAACAGTCTCTTTCTGATATTACCCTATTAAAACGAGCTCATGTTTCCCGGTTTCCAAGGCACGCAATCCCTCATCTTTCCTGTTACTCTGCAATTTTCCATTTTCATCGTTTCAATGGAGGAGGGTACGAAAGAAGGGAAGCCACCCCCACCAGGCTACAAATGCATGTGCCTGCATCACTTGAGCTTGATCAGATGAAAGCTAGTTTTGAGACTTCTAAAGTTGCTGCTGCTGCAACTCCATTTCCCTTGCTGACACCGCTCGTTTCACCCAATCTATTCCCACAGAAGGATGAATTTCGTGTTTCCAATAGACGATCGTCATAGGAAAGCTGATGCCATACCAACATCATTTGCCTGGAAAGAACCAGCTGGGGCGGGACATGTGGATGTTTCCACTTTGTTCGCTGTCTCAAAGCAGATGCGTGCTTATCAATGATGCACAGTGATGTTTTTGTTTTGCATTTATACACCATCCATATATGTGTGTGCGCGCTTATTTGTATATGGTTCACCACTTCACCTTTTGTGTTTTTCCCAACTCAAGTTTAATTCCGTTCTCAAATGATAGCGTCTTGATGGATGGGGATCTTTCTCCATAGTCAACTACTATGATGAGTGATTTGTTGTTGCCTGTGCTTTTGCTTTGTAAGTAATATTATTATCATCAGATTCGTTTTCCGTCCCCCAGTTAAATCATTGTTGGTTCTGAATTTCCTATGTTGTTGTTCGACAGTAACAAGACGGCAAATTATTGCTGCATTTCTGTGGTTGTGTTATAGCTTTTAGTGAATGCTACAACTTAAAAACTAAACAATATGTTCATAATACATGTTACTTGTTTCAATGTAATGCTCGTCAAAGTCAATTAGATTTAGAGAAATTCCAATGAATGTATAATCCTTACAAGCAACCTCTTATCTTTTTCTTTATTTCAGCTAAAAGCAAGCAAAGTAGGAAGGAATTAATTTATAATATAAACGAAATCAGGTATTTCATTGCAGAAAAAAATAAATAAAAATTCATGAAGCATCTCGGGTAATAACATTCTTAGGCCGAAAAAGTTGTTCATTGTTTATGTACAATACGACAATCATTCAACCAAAGTCTCAAGGAAGGCATTAAAAATAAGGATTCCCATCACCTTCCATCAAAGCTCTCACTTGGATATCAATTAAAGAAAACTTACGAAACACCCCTTGACTTGCTCTTTAAAAGCAACTGCTGCCATCTGATGGTGAAAGACATTTCTCTAACAAAATCAGAAGTCAAATTCCCCCGTTGCCTGTAAAAGATAAGAATTTGGCCAATAAGAAGATTGAATTCAGGAACGGTGACTAAAAGCCAGAAAGTATCGAAGTGTAACATGCCACATATCATCCACTATGCAACACACCTTGTTAAAGAGTATGTCCTTATTGTTTATGTGCATGATGCCATCCATCAGTGTGCATTTCCATCGGCTCTTGGTACGAGTCACCTAATAACAAAAATATAAAACATCTTTGTTTATAGTCTGTGTAGAACAGAAAAAAAACTGCCGAAACTTGTACAAATACAAATTATTGAGGCTGGGAAGCAATGAAGGATGCTGCAAAAATAGCAAATATCACCTTGTCAAATTGAGCCAAAACTAGATGCTGTGTGTTCAGCTCCTCCTGGTCCACATCATCCAAATCATCATCATCATCATCTTCATTCAATGGTTCATCATCGTCATCATCTACAGTATAATTTTGGGCAACAGGGGCAGGAGTAGCAGCCTGAAGGTCTGGCAAGAAAACAAGGAAAGCAGGTCAACCAAAACACAAGGTGTCTATAAATAAGAGAGGGGGCGGAGGTGGGAGGAATAGCCAAAAGATGCACAAGAAATTCATCCATTCAAATTACCATTTGGAGCTGGTGTGTTTGCTACGTTGTAGTCTTCACTGACAACTCCTTGATAATTGTAAATCTTCAAGATGAGAGAAGAAAATAAAAAGGCAACAGCTGTAAGTTGGTGAACTCTCCAATGATATATACAAGAAAGGAAGAGAAAAGGTCCATTGCAAACCATATGCCTAAAGGTAACACTAAGTTCCAGAATTGCAAGATTAGCAATTGAAGTAAGAAAGCATGTGATACTTACATTGGGAGTAGAAAGCATATCATCAAATGGATCAGGAATTGGTCCATCTAGTTGTGGAATCTTTGATGATGAAGTAGCTAAGTGTGCTAAGATCTTGCTTTTTGCTTTGGTTGCTGAGTCATGTCTTCCCAAGAAATTACAAGCCTGATTTTCCTGAAAATTTAGAACTATGTGATTACAAAAGGTGCACAATAAATCAAACTCACATACTCTAACAATGATTTGGTCTAAAAGTACCCTTCTGGAATAATGAAGCCTCAAGCAGATCTAACAATAATGGATAAAAGAATTTAGGCTAACAGGTGGAGAGATCATTATAAGCAGAGGAAACCAACCTCATTTTATCATAAAGACCTCAATTAGAATAATGAAGATTCCTTATAAATATTCAACTAATTGCTCAGAGCTTCAACTAAGTTGGTTTCAAAATTTTAATAAGATAAAGTAATCAAAAAGAAAAGAATATGGGTACGGAAAAATGTAATAGATTGTCTGAAGCAGATCTAACAATAATGGATAAAAGATTTTAGGCTAAAGGGCAACAATATAATTACAGGTGGAGGGATCATTATAAGCAGAGGAAACCAACCTCATCTTATCATAAAGACCTCAATTAGAATGATGAAGTTTCCTTATAAATATTCAACTAATTGCTCAGAGCTTCAACTATGTTGGCTTTTCCATTTTAATAAGATAAAGTAATCAAAAAAGAAAATAATGCGGGGACAGAAAAATATAATAGATTGTCTAAAGCAGATCTAACAATAATGGATAAAAGATTTTAGGCTAAAAGGCAAGGATATAATTAAAAGTGGAGAAATGCCACCTCATCATATCACACTATTTCAGAGACCTGTCACAACACCAGGGTCAAAAGACACTAAAGAACACATCCTTTTAATCTTTGAGAATTTTCTTTACTGATTCAGAAAAACACTTAACAACTGCTAAGCAATAATGGAAAACGTGTATCTAAACAGAAATTTGGCATAACCCCAATACACTCCAGAAACAGAACTTCCAGGAAGATCATGATCTGTGTAAACCACTAGTTATGGAATTATAACTCCTTTATTCTCCATTTACATCAATGATACTAGCCAAATAGCAAAGAATCAGTATTAGACCAAAAGAACATAAAGCCACTGCACAGAAGAACAATGAGTAGTACAAATGAATCAGATTAATCTTACAATTCTCATTTCACTATTGCTACTTTCACCAGATATAACAAAGGACAACCAACCTCTGTCTTTGCAACTTCAGATGTGGCATCTCCAGCTCCATCTTGTTGGGGTATATAGCCACCAGCAGCACCACCACCACCACCATTATTATAGTGTGTAGCAAAATTCTCACGTTTTCGCTTTCCAGGAGGCATCATAAAGAAGTCCTGGTATTTTCTCCAATATTAAAATTAATCGCCAACGGTAACAACAGCTCATTTCAACATGAGAACAAGGATTTTTGAAGGGCATGTTCCCATAACATTCAGAAGTTATTATAACAACAGACGTCATTATGCAGTTGTGGCGTTACTCAAAACAGGAGTTACCTGCGTCCGGGGTTGATTTGAAGTTCCTCTGTCCACCTCATCCCGCCCTTCCACATAAGCTACAAAAAAATAGAATTTATTGTTAAGTGTTAACAAACTAAGTGCGTTCAAACTGATTGCTCGCTTAACTTAATACTAACCGACATTAACATCAACATTTAGTGGGGTCCTTTGATTTGCCCAAGGAGAAGGAGATTGCTGTGAAATGACAAACAAAAAGAGCATATCAGTAATAAATCTACAACAAGCCAAACAGCTACTTTTTTCTTTGGTGGCAAGTAGAAAATTACAACAACTATAGCAATGTTTCCTAAAGGAAAGTGGCAGTTAAAGAGAAGTTCATACCATATAAGGGCTTGACTTTCCGCCTTTTACATCAGCATTACTACCGCTATCGTTCACAGGTGTGAGATAATCATTACCTCCAGTAGGGATGTTATACATAGAGCCATCTGCACTTCCCGGCAACGATGTAGGCAGAGGTGTTTGCAAAGGAGTCTACGCAATTAAAAACCCCTTATCAAAACAAAAAATTATCACCGCAATTAAACATCATAAAAGCTGTCAAAATAGAGCTCATTACCGGAGGGAAAAGCATATCAGCTGTAGGAGTTTCGTACTCCTCAGTCCCCTCGTAAGGAACATTGAGATCGTGCACTGGAGTAATTGCGCCACCGGGAGCAGGATGCTTCTGACCTGAAGACCTCTCTATTGGACCAACGATAGCTCTCGCTTGCATCATCTTCATCTCCCAAAGCTAAGACCCAATATCCAACAATTCAACTAGATCAGTTTCCTTCCGATAAGATCATTAACAAACCGTAGTGTATTGGATCAGATGAAATCTATACACATAAATTGTCTCAAAACCTACTAATTTCTAAAACAACGGGCATAACCCTAAAATTAAATCAATGAAAGAAGGAAATGGAGAAGGCTTTTTACTCCTTGGAGTTCATTGAGGACACTTTCGCCTGGTCCACCGTTGTTGATAAACTCATCGCGAACCTTGTTAATGACGTCTTCGATGACGTGGATGTAAACCGCGCTCGTTGTCCACGACGTCATTTTTTGTGTGTCCAAATCTTCAACCAAGCTCCTCGATTCTTCTACTTTTTTTCTTTTCTGACAATGAAATCAATTCTTGGATTCTTTTTTTCCTGGGAAAATCTTTTAAGAGAAAAAGAAGAGATTCTTAAGAAGCTAGGGGTTTAAAATTTGATCGACGGGGTGAAATTAAAGAAAGGGAAGATAGGGTTTGGACTTTGGAGAATCGGAGCATAACAATAACATATTACAGAAAGAAAGAGGGAATGGACAGATAGCTTAGGGGCGACGTGGCGTAACTCAAGAGCTCGTTCAGTTTTTTTCTTATTTTTCTGTTGCGATGCGCTTTTTCTAGAGCTACGCTAAGTTCAATACCGGCGCTTATAGTCAAATAAAAACTAAACCTTTCCGCTTGTGTTTATTTCGTATCTTGAATTATTCAATGCTAATTGATTCAGTAAAATAGTACTGATTGATTCAGCAAAAAGTACATTCTGAATCATTCAGAGCCAGTTATCAAACAATATGTCACATTCAGAGCTAACCATTCAGAGCCTCTAAATCATTCAACATTTGAATCATTCAACGCTTAATCATTCTGAAGTAAACAAACAGCCCCTAAATATATTTATTTTTATTTTTTAATTTTATAACTCAAACTTTAAATCTTAAATTTTATTTAATATATTTATTTTAATTCTAAAATTAATGCAATTTATATATTTGAAATTTTTTGTTTGATAAATAGTTTACATAATAACCATTTATGGACTATGGGTTTTATTGCTCAACATAGTTATCTTTTGTCACTACAGATCATATCCAACCAAGAATAGAGCAGGCCAAATGGTGTAAAATCCAACTTCCAAGATGCAGAATAAACGCCAACAAAATTGTCACAATTGGGCCTGGTGAAATTGGTCCCTCTTCTGAGGTCTCCGCATCTTATGTGGACAGTTGATAGAGCTTGTGGGACGATCGTTATTTAAAATTTTTAAATTTTAGATTTTATTATTATTTTTGACTGAAACTTTACTTTTAAATTTAAAATTTTACAAGTTAATCTCTCTTTAAAATTTTATAAATTCACCCGATATAAAATTATATGTTGTATCTGATCCTGCCGTCAACCTCTAAGGGGGTGTTTGGTTCAAGGATTGTGGGATTCCCATGTTTGGTTGGTCGAAATCTCATTCCCGGTAATGTTTTATTACCAATAGTAGATTTTTTGGGTATATTACCGGGAATGTCATTACATCTCTTCCCTTATGTATTGTAACATTACCGGCGTTTTGGACTAAAATGTCCTTAAATTTTTATTTTTTTCAAAAATATCATTCTTCTGTCATTGAATAATAAAAATTCTACGAAGGTTAAATTACAAATTTATCCTTAAATTATTTTAGATTTACAAAAAAAATCTATAATTAAAATTTTTATATGAAGTTCATGGTAAATTTTTTTTTACCCTTTCATGAAACCTTTTTTATATTTTTTAATTTTGTAAAACAAATTATATAAATATTATGAATTTAATTTTTTAAAGAAAATATATAAATATTTTACAATTTGTAATATTATACAAATATATAATAAGGACAATTTGGTCAAATATACATTTCAATAATCTTTTATTATTTAACCAAACACGGTAATCTTACATTCCTGCTAAACCAACCAAACACAAAATATAACATTCTCAGTAATCCTATTCCCTATTAATCTTTTATTTCCACTGATAATCTTACATTCTGTGAACCAAACGCACCCTTAAACAATGTGGGAAAATACAGAGCATTCAAATCCCCGCGCTTGCCTTTTTACTATGATACAAATGGAGATAAAAGCATATAAAAATGAGAAACTATACTTGACTTTTGATTTATTATAATACAAGTTCAATGATGATTCCATCCTAGATTACCTTTATTTATTATCTTGTTTAATCGTATAGTATTTTTTATTGTAAATGGAGAGAATCATAAAAAAAACTTTAATGTAATATAATATAATAAATGAAACATAAGAATATTACATAAAAAATTAAATGAAAAAAAAGAACACGACCGTTTTTAAAGATATTTAAAGAAATTATTACGTAGAAAATGTTATAATACATAAATCATTCTCATAATCTCGTTGCCTCAAGTACACAAAAAAATTATTTAACTAAATTTATCTTTCTAATACAGTGAAACAAAGAGTAATATAAAAGTCAAATAAATAACTCAATAATTGACTTGTTATATTTTTTATTTTTATTTTTATTTTATAAATTCTAAATCTAATGTTAATTCTACTTAGAGGGGAGAGGAAATGAGGCTTTAAGGAAATGAAGATGAATGCTTAAATCAAAAACCTAATAAACTTTCATTTTAATTGAATATAACCATTGTTTTTATTATCTTTAAATCGAGAATTATCATTCTCCATAAATAATACAAAAGAAATTATGATAAAATTTTGTGGTTGACGTCTTAAAAAGTTCAATCAAATCACACACACTTTACATTAATGTCAACCAATGTTCGTGTGTAACATCAAATCTGTTAGTGTTTGACTGATGCATGTAAAGGTGGTTAGTCTATTAGGTTGATTAGCTAAGTCAGTTAGTTTGTTAGGTGGTTAATGGTTAACTAAACCATTGTTATAAAAGCAGTGTACTAGCTAATATGAATCTATGCAATTCTTTACTGTGTATATTCTTTGTTATACACACTTCTCTACATGGTATCAATCACCATAAGTCCTGGAGAAATCGTTTCTACTGCAAGAAGTTTCGGTGTTCATGGCTGCTGCTGATTCACAGTCGTTGCATGGAGTTCGTCGTCCTCCTCCTCCATTGCCGCTAGCTTTCGTTTCCACCTCCGCTTAAAATGGAAGGCCACTGGCGTACGATGACTAAACTATTTCATGCTGTCAGACAAACGAAGGGGATTCATATAATGGAAGATACCGCTGCATCACACCAGGGAAATACTGAAAAAGCAAGAATCAGTGAATGGGTTGCTCATGAAAATGCCACATTTGATGTATGCTAGATGAAGGATGATCGTTACATTTTAACAGCTTCAGGGGATCAAACTATAAAGGTATGGGATGCTCAGGAAAAGAAATGCACTGGAGTCTTAATGTTGCACACAGGAAGTGTAAAATGTTTGAGTTCTCATTCTACTAATTCTGATCTAGTTGTTTCCGGTTCGAGAGATGGGTCCTTTGCCGTTTGGGATCTAAGATGCAAGATCAACTCCCGAAGTAGAAGTGATGAAGTTTGCCTTGCATCAACTATTCTGGTCAAAGGAGCTCATCCTTCATCTCAAGCAAGGCGGGTAGACGTGGCAAGCCTGTTGTTGCAACCATTACTTCAGTTCTTTATCTCAAAGATGACATTTCCATTGCTATGTCTAGAGCTGCAGACAGCGTTGTGAAGTTCTGGGATACAAGGAATCTGAAATCCCATGTCACTCAGGCATGTCCCCAACCAGAGCCTGCATCTAAAAAGGGTATATCTAGCTTGTCCCAGGACTCAAAAGGAGTGTTTCTAACAGCATCATGCATGGACAACAGGATATACTTGTATAATATAGTTCAGCTTGATAAGGGCCCGGTGTAAACTTTCTCTGGATGCCAAATAGAGTTTTTTTTATGTGAAGTCAGCAATCAGTCCAGACGCATACTACATACTAAGTGGTTCCAGCAAAGGAAATACTCATATTTGGAAGGTGAACAAGCCTTAAGCGGAGCCTATCATCTTAAAGAATCACCATGGTGAACTTACTGCAGTAGATTGGTGCCCATCTGAGATGGGGAAGATGGCAAAGCTCGATTATCTCATATCAAGAACGTTGCAATTTAGATGTTACTAGGCGTGTTTTTTTTTCATGATATCTAGCTATTACTATTCTGAAACATGGGCTTTGTTAGCTCAAACAGGAGTTTGTATGGATTCTACAAAGAATTCTAGGTGGACAACTTTAACTCTTGATTAGGAAAAAAGTATGTAAAGGAACCTTGTAAAAGAGGGTGAAGAAGGAAGAAATGAAGGTGAATAAGAAGAACTAAAGGAAGCATTGGCACTTTCGATTCAAAGTGAACGGAAGGAAGCATCGGCACTTTCGATTCAAGAAGAACGAAAATAAGCATCGACACTTTCGATTCAAGTGAACGGAAGGAAGCATCCGCACTTTCGATTCAATTGTTCATCTTTTCATCAAGAATGAAAAATAGAGGGAATGTTAGATTGCTGTCAAAAGGAGAAAAAGAAGAGCAGGGGGAATGTTAGACTGATGCATGTAAAGGTGGTTAGTCTGTTAGGTTGATTAGCTAAGTCAATTAATTTATTAGGTGGTTAATGGTTAGCTAAACCATTGTTATAAAAGCAGTGTACTAACTAATATGAATCTATACAATTCTTTATTGTATATATTCTTTGTTATACACATTTCTCTACAGTTAGCAACATCACATCTTCTTTTATGGTACAGTGAAAATATCATAATCGTAATCCTTTCCTATGACAAACGAGATAGCTTTAATTCCCTAGAGCCTTTTGTCGAACTTGCTCCTCTTAAGCAATGCTTAATCTTATGCTTCTTTAATTGTATTAACACATCGCCAAAGTCATTTATTTTCATAAAAACAATCTCTTGTAGGCCTTGGCACATCCTTCAACAATGAAACAAGCTCCTATTCTGCCTTCTTCAGGTCTCGTTAACACCCAAATCCCATTTTCTTCTTGTTTTAAACCCCGACTAAACACCGATTTCATCCTCTCTTTCAAACCCCTAACTTCCTCTCCACTTCCATACAAAAGCCCCATTTTGAATCGGATTCAAACCATGGCGCAGGGTAACATAAAATCAAACAGATGGTCACTCCAAGGAATGACAGCCCTGGTAACTGGCGGCACACGTGGAATTGGGTAAAAACAAGAAATTCCTCCATTTTTATAAACATGAAAAAGCTTGGCCTTTTAGTTTTAAAGTAATGTAAATCATAAAATTTTGAGGTTTTTCTTGAACTGGGTTCTTTTCATTTTTTTTTCTAGACGTGCCATAGTGGAGGAATTGGCTGGACTTGGAGCAACGGTGCACACATGTTCTCGTAATGAAAATGAGCTTGACAAGTGTTTGCTGGAATGGAAAAGTTTGGGCTTTGAAGTTTCTGGTTCTATCTGCGATGTGTCCTTAAAAGCACAAAGAGAGAGCTTAATGGAAAAGGTTTCATCATTGTTTGATTCCAAGCTCAATATCCTTGTAAGCTCCTCCCTATTTTGTTTGAATGTATATGTTGTGTTTGTTTCTTTGCCTGTGAGAGTTGTAGCAATATTGTGTACTAAATGCTAGAAACGGGTCCTTTTTTTTCTTCCTTAAATGTTTAAAACTAAAATCAAAATGTAGCTTTGTCTTTACAGGTTAACAATGTTGGGACAAACATAAGGAAACCAATGGTAGATTTCACAGCTGAAGAAGTTTCAATTCTTTTGACAACCAATTTTGAATCTGTTTTCAACTTGTGCCAACTTGCATATCCACTTCTCAGAGCATCAGGATTAGGAAGTGTTGTATTCACCTCTTCGGTGTCTGGATTTGTTTCACTCAAGTCCATGTCACTACAAGGAGCAACTAAAGGTATAGTATACATTTAAGAAGATAAATTTCACTGAAAATGCTGATATGTGAAGCCAAATTCTATAATCAAATGTTTATTTCCTTTTGTTTTACTTGGCTGTTGTGTTGTATTTTGATGCCTAGGAGCTATCAACCAACTTACAAAGAACTTGGCATGCGAGTGGGCGAAGGATAACATAAGGAGTAATGCTGTTGCGCCTTGGTACATCAGAACTTCCTTGGTGGAACAAGTAATTTCCTTTTTTACAATTTGCACTGGATCCTGATTACACTTTCACAATGATGCTGATTATCGTAGTGATGGGCAATGACTTTGATATGCCGGCATAATAGCTTAGATGCTTGTTTCCCCTGTTTAATATGTGTAACATCGTTAGACCGTTTCAAGTTAACTTACTCCGCAGTAAGAATTTTGTGAAAGAGTTATTCTAGTTGTTAAATGGCGACCAAGTTTTCTAACAGATATAGTTGTTAAATGCGGTTTACAGGGCATGATGTCTTGCTTCCCATTTTGAATGTCAATTGCATATGCTCTCTCAGCGAGACTTGGGAAATGAAAACCGATGCATCGCCTAATTCGAATCTCTCTCTACGAATCATAGTATTTAAACCTTTTTGAGCTTTTGGAGTAATCTTTCATTTCATTGATCAGACTACTTTTTTTCAGGTACTTAGCAGCAAAGAATTTTTAGAGGAGGTGTACTCTCGTACCCCTCTTCGACGACTTGGAGACCCGACAGAGGTTTCATCCTTGGTAGCATTCCTTTGCATGCCTGCATCATCTTACATAACTGGTCAGATTATCTGTGTTGATGGTGGCATGTCTGTAAATGGTTTCGACCCAAAAAATTACTAGAAAACTGCTAGTTAGTCAACCCGCAGAGATCCTTTCATATTTGAAGAACTTCTCCCCTGCAAAACATTTTTGTTTTCCTCGTGTGCTCATTTTGAATGGTATCCATTCTTCAGCAACCAAGATGACATGAATAATTTTTTTTTTAAAATTCTGCCATGGAAATGGGTAGTTCTTTAGCTCCTGTAGCCAGCCAAGAAGAGGAGCTATTTCCCAGCTGTCTCCATGTCTTGTGATTGAGCTACGAGACAATAAGTTTTTTACGAAGCTTCCACAACGAACTTAGAACCCTAAATGGGTATAAACCTACAAACCAGAGTAGTAAGTTTAAAATAGATTACTATAAGGTACAGCACACAAATGATCTTTCGACTACATGGATGATGTTTTGTTTAGTCATGACTAGTAAAAGTTATAAAATGATTCATCGACTTGAAGATGTTATTCTGTTGAGTCCTCCAATTATCAAAAATTACAAAATAGTCACCCGACTATTCATATGTTTTAAACCGTCTTTTTTCGTTAAAAAATCGAGAGTTGTATATATTAGTTTGTTGATTAAGATATGATAAAATTATGTTTTAATAATACCTATTGACAATGTCGTTTCTTTCAAGCAATGGTTCAACAATATACTCTTTCAAGCAATGGCTCGATAGTATAATGTAAACGGAAAGTTGATCCACAAAATAAAACTCAAACGATTATGGGGTTATATTTTATCATATCTCAATCAGCAGGTTAACGTCTAGTTTAGATTGTCGTTAATTTTTTTTAACGAAAATGACGAGTTTAGAACATAATGAATAATCATATGTCTATTTTATAACTTTTAATAGTCGAGGTAGTTATTAAGCAACTACCTCCAGTGGAGGGATCATCTCAATAAAGTGGTATATTATAGTCGATGGACCAATTGTGTACTTTACCCTAGAATTTATTGAATGACCTAAGTAAATAAAAGAAGTATTGTTCTACATTTAAGTCTTGGGTTCGAACAATACATTTACAGAAATATTATAAACATATACTATCTTATAATCATCTCATACTATTAAAAAAATTACGATACAATTATAATTTAAATATATAATATAGATACATAAATTTTATATGTGATATTTTTTGAGATTATATTTAATACATTAACACAATATAATTCTATAGATTATCATCCATTTACAATGACATATCAAAATTTCAACATCACCTAATTTTTTTAATACAAATTGATTACTAACAAATGTCACCGTGTTCTTGTTTTCCAGCAAATATATCGAATCTTGGGGCATTAATTATTTATATTAGCAATTTTTTAAATGCAACTGGCATACATAAAAACGAAAGCCAACTTGTAATCGAGCTTCGAAGTATATAATATATAACAAGATCACAACTTTTTGTCGCATAACACAACCAGCCACCGAATGATTGTTACAAAATATAGTACTCATCCTCGATAGTTTTTATCAAGCTGTCGACACTCGAGAAATAGAGAGACCGACAGACAGTTCACAAATCATGGCAAGGGATTCAACTTCAAGTTTAAGCCAATGGTCTCTCAAAGGAACAACCGCTCTCGTCACTGGTGGCACTAAAGGAATTGGGTAACCATCTCCTAACTCTCTCCATATACGATGACTGTTATACTTTTTACTATGAATCCTTCGGAAATCCAGCTTTGCAACCCAGCTCTTCTGCATAACATCCACTCCTCCCAGAGTATAAACCAAGAGGTGTTAGGGCAGTCGCGTCTAAAAATTTCAAATTATCATATATTTAAATTCTTTCTTTATACTACTTTTTATTGATTATTTATTTTTACCCTCCTGAATTTTATAAATTTATCCTCTCATAAAATTTTAGAAATTCATTCCTTAACATAAAATCATGTTTCTGCCCCATGAATATATTCATGTTTGATCGGTTAAAATATTTATGTTTCTGCAATTAATACTGGAAAACGGTGTTATAGGTTGGCTATTGTGGAAGAACTGGCTGCGCTGGGGGCAACAGTTTACACGTGCAGTCGCAACCAAAATCAGCTGAATGAATGCTTGCAACAATGGAAGATGAAGGGTTTTCAAGTTTTCGGTTCGGTCTGTGATGCTACCTCTCCAGCTGAAAGGGAAACTCTGATCAGCAAAGTTTCCTCCATGTTTGAGGCCAAACTTAACATCCTTGTAAGCTAAATTCCTTGTACTTAGTCATATGAATACAAAGTTTTTTAATATATCATTCCTTTCTCTATTCTTTGTTGAGTATTGGTGGATGTATCTCTTGCACGTGCATGCTTTTGTTATTGTCGGGTGATTGTGATCGTTCTAACTATGTGTCTTTGACATATATTGTGTGCTTATAAATTTTTTGAAGAAAATTCAAACGATTTCGTATTCTCTCTTTTTCTTTATAGTTTCGAGAAGAATAATATGATCAGTTTCTATTTCAATTTTTAGGAATACAAATGATCTGTTTCAATTTTTAGGAATACAAGTTTTGAAGGATCGTAATAATATTAAAGGACAACGTCCATTCAATGATTTTACTAATCGTTACGATTTTACTTGTAAGACGGTAATTAATCCATGACACGGTCAAACTTGATTTTCTTTCTCATTTATATTATTTTTCTGCCTGTGCCAACTTTCGTTTTACAACGATACTAGAATATTTCCAACAGGTTTTTCATGAGCTGAACCTTTGTAGATAAATAATGTCGGGACGAACATTTGGAAACCAACTGAGAAATATACAAGTAAAGAAGTGTCAACAATGTGGAGTACCAATTTCGAGTCGGCATTCAACTTCTGCCAACTTGCGTATCCCCTTCTCAAAGCATCAGGATCTGGAAGCATTGTTTTTGTTTCTTCTGTTGCTGGTGTGTTCTCAATCAATCTTGGATCTATCTATGGATCAACAAAAGGTAAATAGACTGACTTATAAATATATCCTAGTTGAATTAAAACCATGTCTCTATAAAATTTGTTTAAACAGGAGCAATGAACGAATTGACAAAGGAACTGGCATGTGAATGGGCAAAAGACAACATCAGGACCAACTGTGTTGCTCCATGGTTCATTAGAACCCCACTTACGGAACCAGTAATGTCTTAATTATTCAGCATACATACAGGTATGAACATATGGAATGAGTAGTGTTTTGTTTGCAGGTTCTGAGTAGCAGTAAGTTCATGGAAGCAGTCATCTCTCGGACACCAATGGGGCGACTTGGAGAACCAGAAGAGGTTGCCCATTTGGTAGCATTCCTTTGCCTTCCAGCGTCATCTTTCATAACGGGACAAATCATTTGTGCTGATGGTGGGTTGACAGCAAATGGGTTTTTCTTCCCAAGATCAGACCTTTGAAAACTAAACAAGATGATTAAACACTCAGCGGGTTGCAGGGTTTTGTTAACCGTGTCTGATCATTGTTGAATAAAATAAAATAATTGATGACGGATTTTATCAACTTTTGAATTATTACCTAGCCAAGTAACATCTTCATTAGAATGTTGATTACAAGAGATTTGAAGAATTTTATAAGGGTACGTGTTAATTTGGATGTTCAACTATCGATAAAGAAAAACGATTAGTTTTGAGCCGAACTTGTACGAGATATGTTTCTATATTTAACCGATCTGCTTCTATAAGAAGGAACCTACCAAAAACAAGCTTCTGTATATTCGGACTTGCTCAAGATCAGTGGAGAGGTAGTGGCTCTGGCCCAAAATTGATAACATCACATTAAAAACCCTTAATAATTTGAATAATTTTACGTTGGGAAAATGATAAAACTACCATTTGATCCCTCCAAAAAAATTGTAATTTAATGTGACCCCTAATTTTTTTGTCCGACTTCACCCCTGCACATCATGAACACCATGCATATGTTTGTACATCTATTTTTTAAAAGTATTCTGAATAATGTGTTTGGTCTACCCCGGGAAGAAGAAGAAATTCAAATGATTGTCAATCTTATTTGGAAATTATAACAAGAAGTATAGACGTTCAAAGGTACACGAAAACAAGTAATCTCAATCAACTCAAGACACCAAAAACGAAAAATATAGAGATGAACAAGATAAAACAAAACAAGAACAACTCGTCCATCTCTTTGCTTACAAGATAAAGGAAAGATTATGGAATCCATATGGCAAGAAAAGGCCAAGAACCCGAACCAGCTGTGTTTTCAAACGGTGTCAGGCTACAGAAGCTGCCGCCTCATTCCACGGCGGAGGCTTTTGCTGCTGTAGCACCCCCTGTTACTGCAGCAGCCATTCCAGCATCATCGACATCTCCCTTCTTTTTCCCACTTTTATCAGATTTTTCATGGGATTTTGCTTTGTTAGAACTATCTGAATCTTCTTGCTTGGCTCCCTTCTTTGATCCTGGGATGCAAAAGCAAAAGCTCCTGAATTTCATGGCTGGAAGCAGAGGAAAACCCTCAAAGAAGTATACTTTCCCGAGAAAAAGAATTAGCAAGTGGCAAAACACCAAATCATTATTTATTTAGCCTTAGTTCCTTGTGCAACAAGTATAATGACAAAGCCCCGGGTGCCTAAAATGGGTGTTTTATACGACGTACGTTGAAAAACAATCAGGAAGCTAAGCTGTAAAGCTCAAGAAATTGGGATGTCATATCATTCGATTATAAAGGCGAAGATTCCTTTTCTAAGTTAAATCGTTAACAATAGTCTCCAAATAAGGAGATTAATTCAAACTTTAAACTTCTTACATTAATTAATCTCTTTTTGAACCGATTAATGAAGCATTTTACACTGTGCTGTGGGGTTATATCACGGGAGATTAACTATTGGTGATTGACAGAACGCACATGTAATGCAAATACATGAATTGAGAATGAAGTTGCATCAATAATTTCATATAGACAGGCTGTTGGCAAATCATCATAACCCATCATTTTGTTTCCTACCTAAAATGATTTGGCTAACGTGATTATCCACAAAAAAAAGTTATTTTCTTCCCTTCTGTAACAAGTGTTCATTTTCTATAATTTTAGTTTTCAAATCCCTAAATCCGTTAAATAACATCAATAATAAAATAGAATATTATTCTTTATATATAATTTAAATTTAAACAAGCAGAATATGTGTTGTAAATAGACCAAAAAAATTATGATATCTTCGGACTGCATCATCTGGTGACCGGTATCAATTGAAAAAATACAATAAAAAAATTGTCACACGTGGAAGAGATATCAAGAAAGGAGGTTTATGATCCCATCGGGCAAATCACGCAATTCAGATATGATAAGGCAGAGCTATAATTTCGACAAGGAAACTTCATATGGCAAAATCAGAAGTAGTATTGTTGGTGGTGTTGGTGTCAAAAATTAATTGATATAAAGAAATTGATAAATCTATAAACAGATTTTCGAACTGTTTTATCTATAATCTTCTATTAAATAAATTTGTATAATAACTTTTTTATTTACATAATAAGTATGATAAAATCATATAAAAACTTCTTCAAGAGTTAATCTCCAAATTGACATTTTCACTTCAAATCTAAACAATAATAATTATTACATTAGAACCTACATTATTCAAATCTAAATTTTCCTGTTCCAAATTATATAATTTAAAATGAAAATTACGAAGAACGAGTCGGAAAACTGAAAGGTATGGAAATAATGATTCTTTCCTTTTGCTTTGATCTTCACCATCTTTTAAATTTCACTTTTTAATTCCTTTTGAAAAAACAGAAAACGAGTAGACTTTATTTAGGTACAATAAAAAACACGAAATAGTTCAAAAACATTTTTAAGATCATAACCTATTTACTAACTGAGATAAGACAAGACACCCCATTCAATAAAATGAAGAGTTTAAATCATGATATTATATACGTAATAAAGTTAAGAAAAATCATTCTCATAATAAACCATTACAGTATTATGTACATATTAGTCTACAAATAGGTTAGATTGTGTTATAATATCGAAATGATAATTATCAGTAAACAAATAAATACGATCGAAAAGGAAAAACAAAGAACATCAGGATTTACGTGAAAACTCCAAAAGAAAAAAACCACGGGCACATGAGAAGAATTTTACTAATATGAAGAAAGAAAATACAAGATAATTTTGGTGAAAGAAAAGAACTTGATATCTAACTCTTACTCTTAGTATCTATTTATAGGTATAGATACTTGATTACAAAGGAAAACTAAATAAAGTAGAAATTTACTTTATTAATTTTTTCTACTTTTAATCAAATTGAGTTTCCTACTTTCCCAAAATTTATATATTAATTAATTTGTATCACTTTGAATTCGAGTCAAACTCTAACAAATTTTCACCTTGACACGAATTTTGAATGTGTAAAGATTTCGAGACAAAACACCCAAATTCTATGTGACAACCAAACTAAAAAAACCAATTATTCACTTCAACGAACAAGTTCTTCACATCTTCCACAACAACCCTCAAAGGGGTAATCTTTAGTAATGGACACCGACCGAATCCAAGCTTTTTCTAGGCTTGGATTTAGTCTTCACATCATCATGATTATCATAAGTGTCAACTTTGCTCACAAATGTTTCACCACGAACAATATCATGCACAACACGATCTGATCGTCGTTGATAGTTCTATCTTCAAATTCATTATGTTCACGAAATTGAACTTTTTTCTGCTTCACATAACTGTTCTGACCACTGTTATTTTGTTCAACAACGTTATTTGACACGGTGGATGAAACATCAACTGCATTATCTAAAACTGTTGAACCCTGTAGAACATAAAACTTGGTAGTCTTTCTCTACCCTTTCAACACAACAAGAGAGTCCTTACAAGTTTTCATAGATCCACCTTCACTGGAGAATTTGTACCCTTTTGAATCTAGATTACCTAACGAAATTAGATTTCTACTCAAATCTAAAGCATGTCTCACATTACCAAGTGTTTGAACAATCCATCAACATTTTAATATTGATAGTGTCAATACCTGCGACTTTACAAGGGACATTATTTCCCAAAAATACATCACCTGTAGAAACAACTTCATACATCGTAAACCAATCATGATTAAGACTCATATGAAAATTACTACCATAACCAAGCATCTACTCATCACTTGTTATAAAGTTGTCGTCAGCCGCAACTAGGAGTTCTCCGTCGTCGTGCTCCTCTACTATATCAACCTCACCAGATTTCCAGAGTTCTGCTCTTCAACTTCTCTTTTGATTTTATTTTACAACTTGTAACACTCCGATTTAACATGACTTTTCTTTTTACAATAGTGACAAATTTTACCTTGGTTGGAAGATTTTGATATACCCCTTCTAGTACTATCGAAAGAACGCTCACATTTTCTCCCACTGTCTTAGCTAATCGATTCATGCATCATAAGACCATCTGTTGAGGGCTCGAAACCAGATACAATATATTTCATCTTGTCAAAAGAGTGCAAGCCATTGTAAACTTTTTCAAGAGTGAGTGTTTCGTGACTGTACAAGATTATATCTCTGAAAGACGAGTAGAAAAGAGGCAACGAATATAGGAGGATCAATCCTAAGTCTTATTGATCATACTTCACTTCTAAATTCTCTAGATCAAAGATAGTTTCCTTGAATGTGATAAGGTTCCCTTCAAGAGACAAACATTCCGCCAACTTGAGCAAATAAAGACGCTACTTTAGATGCAACTTGCTGGTCAATGATTTCTACATGCAAAGTTGCTCCAATTTCGCCCACAAAGATACAACTATTTTTTCTTTCAATACATCCTATAAAATTTTGGTTTGATTAGTGTAAACGAACCTAAAAATAGTTTTACAATCCTTACGTTTTTCCTCATTCGTCATTGTGTTACCGACTTCTCATTAATCTTTCTATTGCATCGTCAAGATCTAAATGTGCAAGAATATCCCAAATCTTTACTTGCCATAGCGAAAACCTGGTGTTTCGATCCAACGGTGAAATATCATACTTCATTGTTGTCATAATCTTGAACGCGAAACTCTGATACTAGTTTGTTATAATATCGAAACGATGATTAACGACAAACAAATAAACATGATCGAAAAGGAAAACAAATAACACCAGGATTTACTTGGAAAACCCAAAAAGAAAAACCACGGACAGAGGAAATAATTTTACTAATATGAAGGAAGAAAATACAAGAGAATTTTAGTGAAAGAAAAAATTTGATATGTAACTCTGACCTTTAGTATCTATTTATAGGGATATATAATTGATTACAAATGAAAACTAAATAAAATAAAAATCTACTTTAATAAAGTTTTTTACTTTTAATCAAAATGAATTTCCTATTTTCCAATATTTATATATTAATTAAATTGTGCCTCTTTGAATTCGAGTCAAACTCTAATAAATTAGATACCAATAGTAATGAAAAAAAATTAATTCATTTTCCGCTCCTTAATTCCGAAACTCTCTTTATTTCCTTCAACTTTTTTCCCTTTCCTATGATAAAACAAAATAAAATATTGAAAATGCTTTGCTTTCTAAAAAAAATGGGTTAAAAAGAAGATTAAAATCAAAGATTACAATGGTTGAGTTCATGGTCAACCATGTCTTATATTTTTTATTTCATATGGTTATAAAATAGCTTTAAACAGATAACCTGTACCCTTTAATATAGGGGAGGAAATTGTCATATTTCATTATCGCATTATCTGCAAGAAGCTGCAATATCAACATCAGCATCCAAATCTTCGAACATTTCTCCTCAATCAACAACTGAAAGTGCAACAGATATGTCAGAATCAACAAACACAACACAGATATTAGGTTCTCAAATGAGAACAACGAAGGTTAAAAACATGGTTTAATCTAACAAACAACATAAAATGTGTAAAAAAAAAAGTGGGGTGGTAGGGGGGATTATATGAATAAAGAGAACAAATCAAAACACGTAGAATTACATAGGTGTAATAAAAGTGGGATTAAAACTTACATCAGCTATTCAATGGAGGAACAGAGACAGCAGTAGAGTTCCTCAAATGAACCTGGACCCTTTATCTGCAGGCTTAAGAATTTGGAAAGAGCACATCAGGCTTTCGTCAACGCTCATCATTGCCCCAGCATTATCAAATTCGCCACAATAATTGGGAGCGGAAAATATTGTCACGAGTTGTCTGTCAGAAAAGAACTCATATCCATCTTCAACGACCTGAAAGCGAAGCATTATGGTTAGTTGCTTTGCTTACACCACCCACACACATAAAAAGGAAGAAAAGAGCAAATAGCCCTAACCTGATGGGCACGGCAAACAAGGTCCATATCATTTTTCATTAAGAACTCGGAGACTCTATCTGGGCCAAAGGTAAAAGAGACTCCTCGATCATTCATACCCCACCCTTTTATATCCCTAGCAGGATCCGACCAAAGTAAATCACAAAGCAGACCAGAATCTGGAACATCAATTGGACGGGTTAAACTCTTAACTTGATCCAAATTAGTCAGCTCAGGGAGAGGCCACCATGCATGCACAATATTTTGTCATCTATTACAGCAGCCACCGGAAGACAGTTAAAACACTCGGTAAAGATTTTCCAAAGTCTCACATTGAACCTTCGTTTGCATTCATCATAAAATCCACAAATCCGGTTAATAGAAGCACATTCATGATTCCCTCTCAAAAGAAAAAAGTTCTCAGGATATTTAATCTTATAGGCGAACAAAAGGCACTCTGCTTGCCACGATCAACATAGTCCCCCAGGAATAAATAATTAACATTAGGGGGAAACCTCCATATTCAAAAAGCCTCAGAAGATCAGTGTATTGCCCATGAATGTCACCTGGAAGAATCAAACAACAAAAAGATCACAGACTATTAGAACTTCTTTCAAAAAGTTTAGGATAATGTAACAATTAGGAAGATAGATTTCCAGAATTGATGTTCAAAATAGCATGTGAATTATTCACTATACTATTTTGATATATTTGTCACTTCCACATAAATTGAATGTGAATTCCAGCATTTCTTCGGAGTTACTTTATCCATGCATAATTGGAACAACCAAGTAGTACCAAAAAAATATTACTTCATCAGTTTTCGATACTATGGTGGAAGAAACATTTTAAAGAAATTTAGGGTTTAAATCGGTTAAAAGAGAAGAATGATCACTAAGACCTCAGTACTTAAAATGGATATTTAAAGTGAAAGGAGGTTTCAATAATTTTATTTTTTATGTGGTTCTATCATTTTCATGATATTCTATATGTTCGTCGTGTAAAAATATACTAATAAATAGTTTCCACTTTCAACAATCAATAACATTTAGAGCACTCAGATGATGATTAACAAAATGATCTGGTTTCCACATCCATCCTCTGCAACAGCTGATTTTTCTACACTTGAGCCTTTCCGGGCAATCCACGGCATCCTCAAGTAACCAAGATAAAATGAAGCAGCTCAGCCAGTTTAAAACATTCTTCTATCTGAACTGTAGCTACCTGCCACCCCACCCCACTATAGCATTAAAATCCTACGAAAATCTAAACATTCAATGCATCAAAAACGGTTACAACTCACATCTTCAATCTGCCATCACATTAAGCTCATATGCAGGGACGGATATAATTTCATGCTAGGGGAGGGAACAAATAAAATTTTAGGGGGGGGGGGCGAACTAATAAAATTTCATGGAGCGAAAACAGATTATCAATCAGAAAAACATAGAAAAAATCTAAAATATTGGATATTTTGAAATTTTCAGAGGCGACCCACCCACCCCTCGGTCCACCCCTGCTTATATGCAATTATGTGTCAATCAATAGCTAAGAAACTATGTACTCAACCCCATTTTCAACCTGATTCTAAACTAAAATCAAACCCATGCTTTCATCTTACCTCAAATTAAAAGAAAATATCTGGATAAGATCCAATCATACCAAGAACAACACCCAAAACATCAATTTTGGATTTATACAGTTTAAGCAAAGAAATCAAGGATATCCTCAATGCAGCTCCAATGGACATACAGAATCATTCAAAAAGATAAAACAAACATTTCCTTCAAAATTTTCAAAATATCCCTAATCTAATCAAATTTCCCAATGAAATAGAGGAGCATTTCTACAAAGTTTTCAACTTTTTCCTTATAAATTAAAAATTCAAACACCCAAAACATCAATTTTCAATATTTTTCAATTGAAAACAAAAAACAAAAAAATCAATAATTAAATAAAGGCGTACCGCAGATCTTTATGGGAGCTTCAAGTTCAAGAAGATTAGACTGTTGAAGAAAGATTTCTCTTGCAACAGTGCAAAGCTGGTGGATTTCACCTTCCAACAGCTGCACTTGCTTCCCTGGCCTCGCTTGTTTTAAATCCAATAACCGATGTATTATATCATCCAAAACCGCAGGTTCCATTGAAACAGATCCCATAATTTGGGCAAACTAATCAAAATATCTCTCCGACGACAAGAAGAAAAGCCAAATCCTTTGTTCTTCTCTTCCGAGTTTTTCCAAAACAGAGTTTTGATTTAATTTTGGGAATTCTTTGAAAATAACAGAGGCGAACGCCTGGCTTTCTTCTTAATTAATACTTTTTTCACTGCTAATACAATATATAAAAATGAATCAAAAAAACATTTCAAAATTTTTAATATAAGGGCGAAGGTGAGTTGCTGACTGAAACTCCGATGTGGCGGAGAAGCCTAAATTTTTATATGTTTGAAAATATTTTCGTCAGAGTCCATAAATCCGCTATTTATTGGGCCTTTGGTAAATAAAAGCAGTTGTTATTTATGATAAAATTTCGAAAAAGGCCCCTCCCTAATCCCTTCTTTTATTATTCTTAAATTGTCAAAACTATTTTGGTAATATTTTATTTAACTCATAAAGTGATTTTAATGGTAAAAAATATTATTATTTTATAAATTTTGAGTTTAAACAATCACATCTATAGGGTTAATCAAAAGAGTAAAGTACACAAATGGTATCCAAATTATAGGATATATCTTTTTTAAGTCATTCGATAATTAAAAGTTACAAAATGGTCTCCTAATTATAAGGTGTTATTTTGTTGAGTCCATCGACTATTCAAAGTTATAAAATGGTCACTTGACTATTCATTGTGTTCAAAACTCGTCATTTTCCGTGGAAAAAAATAACAGAGGTCTAAGCTAGACATTAACATGTTGATTGTGATATGATAGTCGTGTGAGATTATGAGATCAGATTTTATCATATCTTAATCGACGAGTTAATGTCCAACTCAGATTGTCGTCAATCTTTTAATGTAAAAAACGAGATTGGAACATAATGAATAGTTAGGTGACCATTTTGTAACTTTTAACAGTCGAGTGACTCAACAAAGCAATACATTATAGTTGGGGGCCATTTTGTTACTTCAAATAGTTGGGGGACTCAATAAAACAGTATCCTATAGTCGGGGCACCATTTGAGTACTTTACCCTAATTGAAAATAACATCGACAACAACAAACCTAAAAATTTGAGTGGATAGATTAGCTTTGTTCGATTTAGATTGATCCTATTAAGATGTAGCCTTTAAAATATGTTTTCTTGTATTAAGATTGACAATTTATCGAATATTTAAAGTTCAGTTATTATAGACATTAATCTACTGAGTACCGTTTATCTTAATCTCTTCTGTCTATTTTATAATTTATAATCAAATATTATGATTAATTATCTCAGCAATATTGGATTCAAGATTCGAACATCTTTTTCTTTCAAAATACAATAAACCTTTTAACTACACTAACACTTATAACTACCACTCTACCTAACCTGAATATGTATTGACATTCTCTGTTGCTGCTTACTTCTTGGGGTGTTTGATTCACATAATATAAAATTATTTCTAGAAAAAAATTATTAGAATGTAACATTACTCTAAAAATATTATATTATCTTTTTTCATTTTTAGGGGTATTTTTATAATAAGTGACGAGAATTGTATAATACTTAAGAATTGAAGGTAATGACACTCCCACAATTTTAATAAAAAAATATTATTATTAGTAATAAATTATTACATAATAATTATCTTTTTAATAAACCAAACGTGAAAATACAATCCATAAAATATTATTTTCTTTAATAATAATTTTTTCGCGAACCAGATCATTGCAATTGCCGTTCTGCCAACATGGCTGCCCATAATCTTGCTCAGTATGCTTTATTTATAGTTAAGCCGGTTTATTATGTATACAATTATCTGTATGCATTTTAGATGTATTCCTTACTTATGTCATTTACGGTTAATGTTATAGAATCTGTTTTGTATTTTTTTTTAAATGAAGTAATCATTTACCAGATTATGGACCAGATGTTCTGGTACCATAATCATGAATCACGACATTGCTTCGATATAAGTTTAAATAAACGATGAAGTATTGAGTCAAATGACTTGCGTGTGATCCTGTAACGCGCATGCTTATCGGGCCGCCACTTGGTTTGATTCTCCATCAGCCTTACGTCTCAAAGGAAATGGACAGCACGTTCAAGTTTGTTATGCAACGACCGCTATTTGTTCATGCCACCATTGATATCTTGCAATATATCATGGTTATTTTATTTTTTTGGTCCAACAGCCCAACTCTGACTCCTTAAATATCAATACTTATACCTTTCAATTCTCACGTCCATTGGCTTCAAATAAGGCCAACTAGGGTTCCTTTCTAATACCAGCTTCCCACTTAAAAATTCCAAATTACCACTTTTGAGGATACACATGTTGAGAAGTGCAAACGTAAAACCAGGCTTTTTCATTTAATTGTTACTAACAAATGCATGGTTGTTCAAAATATCACAAGCTTTCTTATCACAACTAAGTAAATGAATATGTATTCTACATGTGTGTGCGTCTCTCCCTCGGCCAAAAATTGACAAAAACCAAATAAGGGTCTACTTCATAGCAAATATTTGTTTACATTCTCAAATATAACCTGTCACCCATTTAAGTAGAACAGCATCCTTTCTTAATGTTTCCTGATGTATCGTTGACATTGATGGTAGTCCTTGGCCAGGAATTGCGGTACTAGCTGCTGCTTCCTGTGCTGCCAATGCCTCTTTGCTAATGATATGGTAGATTTCATTCAATATAGTATGGAATGCCTTCTCAATGTTGGTTGCTTCCAGAGCACGACCATCCTCCTCAGAAACAGCTCAGAGATGATTCAAGTCAGATTTATTTCCGGCCATCATGATGACAATGTTAGAATCAGCATGGTCCCTCAATTCGCGAAGCTACCTTTGAACATTATCAAAGGTTTGCCTCTTCGTTATGTCATAGACCAGAAGTGCACCAACAGCTCCTCTGTAGTAAGCACTAGTAATAGCTCGATATCTCTCCTGTCCTGCTGTATCCCAAATATGTGCCTTAACCGTCTTTCTTATGAGTGTTCTAAATCGATAATATTTACTTGCTAATTCTTCGATCTTATGAATTTATTGCTTCTGATTTGGTTTTATTATGCTTTATTTTTGTGCAGGATCTTACTTTCCGGAATTAGCAGTAAAAATGCATTTTGTATTTTTTTTATTATTTGGTCACAGATGGAGACATAGGCATTACTCTGGGCATGACACAGTTTGACATGGCAGTTTCTAGAAGGTCCAGTCAGCAGCAGTTAACTAGAAGATCTAGTAAGCACCTTTTGGAAGGTGGACGGGCAGAAATATCTTAGGAGATTTATTTTTAATTTTAAAGTTTGAATTTGGAAAACACTTGGAGTTATATTTAGGATTATTTTTCTTTTAATTTCTATGTTTATCTTAGGATTTTAGAGGCTATAAATACCCTCTCAAGCTAAGCCTAAATACACAATTCAGATTTCATTCTTCTTCTTACTTATGGTTTTATAAAGTTCTTCTTTTCTTTATTTTCAAGTTTTCATTTTTATTTTATTTTAAGTTTTATTTTTAAACATGCTAAGTATGACTTTTGTCATGTTTAGCTAATTTTCTTATAAGCCGAAAGGCTAAGCGATGACTCAATTTAATATGTGAGAATTGAAAAGCACTTAACATCTTCAAGATGTCACTCTCAGTTTTCTGACAGACTTGGATAGGTAATCGACCTATCCTTGAAAATCAAAACACTTTCTTTTCAAAAAATCGACGTTGGTCAAGATGTTTTTATGATTTAAAGTTGAGAGGAAAGATCGACGAATAGCAAATCCGACTTCTTGTGAACACACTTAGCGGAATTTCGCTAAGAGAAATTGAGATCAGGTTCGATTCTTAGAGAGACAACATAATCCGAGTCGGGCTTTTCCTAAACTAAAATTGTTTTTGCATTAACGACGATTGTCGTAGTTGGTTCAATTAAAAGATGGGTTTTCAAATATTAGCTTTGGGAAAATCGGTTACCAAAGTGAGAAGCAAGTTACATGAATAATGCCTTGTAGACTGTAACCGACGTAAATCCCGAAGTGAAAATCCAATTTTGATGATCATAAACGAATTGAGTCAAAGCGATGCCTGAGGCTACTTTTTACTATAATTGTTTTTCAAATCTTTGTTTACTTTTTTTATAAGAATGTTAGGCCTCGTTAAAAACTCCCTTCTTGATTAATGGAGCTTGCAGGAAAGCTCCTTAATCAGCGGGAGGAGGAAAAGAGTGCCTTAAGATTATATTCATCATAATAAATTACATAGGAATAACAAGAGAAACCCCCTAACAAAAACAGGAAACCAAAAACAACTTTAAACAACCATAAACAACAAACAAACTCAGCCTATGCCTTCTTTAGCTAAGGCATCAGCCTCTAAGTTGGATATCCTATTTACCCATCTAACAACACCTTCAAAGCCTTTAAGCCTATGAACAATATCTTTAATCATGAAAACATACACATCAGGACATAATTCAACCTCCTTGATCCAATCCACTGCCACCTTACTGTCACTCTCAATAATCAAACGGTCTTTGATCCGCTCACGAAAATTAGCATAGAAAGATAACCCCTTAAGAATAGCTTTTAAATCCATCAAGGTGGGAGACCCCGGACCAGCAGATTCTTTGAAAGAACCTATAGTCAATCTTGAGGAATCTTTTAAAACTCCTCCTAACCCGCTTTTCTTCCAATCCCTTGTAGTAGCATCATCAACATTTAATTTTACAAAGCCCTTAGGAGGAGGAGACCAAGGAAATATAGATGCAATGTGATTATTGTGGAGAGCACAAGAGTCTCCCAAGGACGGATTGAAATAAGTGAGTCCTTAGGAATAGACACCTCTTTATGCTTTGCTAAGAACCAAGAAGCAAACCTAAACCTTGCTAAAAAGAAATATTCTACCTTGTCTAACTTTCCCCCTTCAAACACGACAAAATCCCTAATTTTCCAAGTGGTCCAAAGAACGACTCCTGGAATAAAAGGCCATATCAGTGAGTTTGTCTTCAAACCATCCCAAGCTAGAAAGAAGCCTTTAGCATCAACAGGTAAAATAGAACTAATCCTCAAAAAATTTAAAAATTTATTCCAAAGAGACCACACCACCGAACAAGAGAAAAACAAATGAGAGGGAGACTCATCCACTATCTTACAAAGAGGACATAACACGTCTTCAATTCCCTTAACTCCTCTTTTGACAAGTTTTGTCCTAACAACCAGCTTCCCATGAACAATCTGCCAAAGAAATATCTCCACTCTTGGAGGCAACAGACCTCTCCAAATAATCTTCTTCTAAAAATAAAACTCCTCCAATCCCAAAGAATCCGATGAGCAGAGATTAACATCAGATCTTACAGTAAAAACCCCATCCCAGTACCTTTCCAAATCAAGCCATTAGAAATTTCCAATGATAGTGAAAAATTTGAAATGACAGCCAACAAGTGAGACTACTGTTCAAGTTCCCAGTCATTGAGATTCCTTCTAAACTTCACATCCCAAATCTATACGAAAGAGATATACTCCCCAAATTCAAATAATTTCCCATTCTTATTTGAGGAAATAAAGAAGTCTTGGGAAGACGACGAAAAGTGGATGATCCAAAGCCCAAATATCTTGCCATAACCGAATAGTTTTATCATCCCCAACTTGATAACTGCACATACTTCTAAACTTAGCGCCAAAAGAGTCTTATTTGAAATGATTGTTTAGAACTGATCTCCAAATCCAGGATACTTTAGGTGGAATCTTACTGTCAAAAAGTAAAACTGAAAAATCCAGTGTATATTTGGCACAAACAACTTCCCTCCAAACTGAATCCCTATCATTGGCAAACCTCTAAGACCATTTCCCTAAAAGCTCTATTCATCAAGTTTAGATTCAAAACTCCTAAACCCCCTTCACTCTTTGATTTGCATACATTAGACCAACTAACCCAATGAATTTTCCTATTGTCGTTTCCCCCTCCCTATAGGAAATTGGACATAATTGAGATAAGGGTTTTAAGAACCGAAGATGGAATTTTAAACATGGACAAAAAATAAGTTGGAAGCGAACATAGAACCTCCTTAATCAACACTAATCTCCCTGCTAAAGAAAGAGAGGTTGCCTTCCACCCAGTAAGTTTTTGAAAAAATTATTAATAACTGGATCCCAAAGAGCTGCAGAATTTCTACTAGCACCAAAGGAAACCCTAGATTTTCTGAAGGAAATCTGCCAACTGAACATCCAATAGTTGTAGCCCATTCCAGTAGTTCCTCATCATTCACATTAACACTAAACAATTTACTCTTCTTCAAATTCAGATGTAAACCAGAAATCACTTGAAACACTCGAAGCACCCTCTTGACATTCAAAATTTGCATTTTCGAAGCACCACAAAATATGATCAAATAATCAGCAAACTGTAAATGGTATACATTAACAGACCCTTGTTCCCTGCCAATCACTATTCCATAAAATAAGCCCTGTGAGACAGCCCTACATATCAATAAATTGAGTAGCTCCCCTAAGTTAAACAACAATGGTGACAAAGAACAACCCTGTCGAAGACCTTTTTCCATTGAGAATTACTCGGAAAGAACTCCATTAACTATGACCGAAACAGAAGTTGTGGTTACACACTTCCTAATCCAGCCCCACCATCTGGAACCAAATCCCATTTTCTCCATTACTTTAAATAAAATAGACCAATCAATTGAATCATAAGCTTTTTTTGAAATCAACCTTGAAAACAGAGCCCTTGAGTCCATTTTTCCTCCAAAAATCAACTCTTTCATTAGCAATTAGAGAACAATCCAAAATTTGTCGATCGGGAATGAAGGCAAACTGAGTTGGACCCTTAATCGCCTCAAAAGACACTTGGAGATGATCTTATACAATCCACCAACTAGGCTAATAGGTTTATAGTCATCTAAACCGCCAATGTTAGAGACCTTTGGAATGAGAGTAATAAAGGTATGATTAACACTATGTTTCCAATCTTTCCCCAAGTAGAAATTATGAAAGAACTTCATAATATCTTCCTTGAGGACATGCCAAAACCTTTGAAAAAGCCCATATTTAAACAATCCGGTCCCGGAGCCTTATTACTATCACAAGACATTAAAGTTTCCCATATTTCCTCTTCTGTAAATTCATTCTCTGAACACAATTCTGCTCTATTGAAATACTAGGAAAATTCAACCTTAATTCTTCCACTTCTAACGTCGAATGTTCATTAAAAATTTTAAAGAAGTGGTCTTTGACAGTGGCCTTAATAACTGACGGATCTCGAATAACATTTCCACTAATATTCAGAGCATTCAAAGCATTCCTCCTGTTCCTAATTGAAGCATAATTATGGAAAAATCTTGTATTTCGATCCTCATCTTCTACCCATTTTGATTTGGAATTTTGGAACCAAATATGCTCCTCTATCTTATAAAGTCTCCACAATTCTGTTTTTTGATGAATTCAACTCTGTTGTTTTTCAATATTTAAACCATCCTGTACATGTTGGATATCCACTTCTAACTTACGAATCCTCAATTCTAAATCTGAAATACAAGCCCCTTAAAACTGATCTCTCTTGCCTGCCCAATTCTTGATAGATGTTTTTGTTTTTTTCAGAATACTATAAATTTCAGCTTTCCTCTGAAGTTTCTTACAATCTTGAATAGAAGAGCTAACCAAATCCTCAAACCCATCTTCATCCATGAGATAATTAAACAGTTTAAAAGGTTTTTTTACCCCAATTGATACCCCCATTTTCCAGCAGTAATGCATTATGATCTGAAAGAAAACATGGCAATAAATATTGAACAATATCAGGAAAGATAGCTAGAAATTGACCATCAACCAAAAACTGGTCCAATCTAACATAAGTAGGAGTATCTTGGTTATTGCACCAAGTAAACCTACTCGTATTCAAGGGTAGATCAATTAAACATGTTTGAAGCATAAACTGTTTGAATATTCCCATTGAATTCTTGTTTTGAGCCATTCCAACCTTCTCTTCTTCATGTAGATAAACATTAAAATCCCCACCTACACAAATAGGAGCACTATGTCCACCTATGAATATACTCAACTTTTTTTAAAAAACTAGTTTTTTCCTCCTCCACTGAAGGTCCATAAACTGATGAATATACAGCTGAAATTATTGACTCAAAATTTTCCTGATAAAACAATGAATCTTCTACAAATATACTGATTTTCCAATTCGAAAATTTTATCATCCCAACAACTCAGTAAACCCCCTGATGAACCAACTGATGGAGATTGAATAACACCTTCAAAATTAGTCAACCCCTTTATTCTAAGAAAAGATCTTGAAATCTTCTCCATTTTAGTTTCTTGCAGCCAAAGAAACTGGGGATGATTTTTATCAAGTTAACATTCCATGAAACAATGAGTAACTGAATCTTCATCACTAAATAAACATCAATCTAACCCCCATCAAGATCACCTTGATTGACCATATTCAAATCTTTCTCCAAGCTGATAATCTTTTACAAAAAGCCTCATTCCCTAGCTTAAAGGAAACCCCCAAAAGCTTGCTTATTTCCCAAGTTGCTAGGGCTTCCTCCATTGCATTCGAAAAAGCTAAAGATGAAACTGTTGAAATGCTCACTTGTTCCAATGCTTCCCTTATCAGGTGTCTTTTAGCTATTCTGATGTCAAAACCATAAATTAAGCTTGTGCTCTCTCCTATTAACAACCCTCCATCAACCTCCGTATCCACTGTCTGTTGAATAGCTTTTGAAGACTGATCTTCCCCTTCCTTATTGATTAATTCATCATCTCTTTCAGGCATAAAATTCAAAACGCTCCCAAACCAGTATTTTCTGCCCCTAGACCTTTTATAAACCCTTTTATAGCTGCTCATTCTTCTTCTCCCTAACGGTACACTTTTTGATGACAACAATCTTCTATTTCTGCACTGAGTTCTCCCCCTTGAAAAGCTTTCTGCCATATTAGTCCTTGGATCTAACAACATTAGCTCCGATCCAATAAGCCCTAATCCAGCCTGAACAAACTTCTCTGAATCTGACTTTTTCCCCTATTCATTATTAATATCTCCAGACTTAGCTGAATTAAGCTTGTGAATCATTCTCCCAAACTTGTCAATTTTAATTGCTAGACTAGCTGGAATTATTTTTAAAACATTAAGCCCAGAATGTCCCTCATCATCTGATTGGGCCTGTGATCCATCAGATGAAAATTTTGAATTTCTAAATCCTAACCTGGCAAATTCACCCACTTTTATACTCCCAATATTTTGACTTTCTGACAGCCTACAATTAATGTCATTCCTATCTATGGAAAATCTTGGAAGCCATTTTTCCCCACCAACTCCTCCCCCAGAACCAAGAAAAGCTCCATTGTCAAACCAATTGTCAACTCTCTGCCGAATTGCTTCTGCTGAACAGGTTGTATCTTTCCCACTTTCTGAAAGCAATTTGACTTCTTCCTCTACAGTCATCTTCTCTCCAAAATGTCCCCCACCGTAATCTTTCACCGGAGAATTACTGAAAAATGAACTTGAAGACTCGCACGCCGATCCAACCTTGATACACACTTTAAATGATCTTCCATATGATCCGAGAGTAATCACCTCCGAAACATCAAAACAGCTTGCCACCCTCAATAAAATTTTCGCCCTTGTGAGGTCTTCTTTTTTCCTAGTGGCATCATGAATTTCAACCACGATTCCCCATCTCCCTTATATTTGTTCGAAGAAATGATCATTCCAGTATAATAGAGGGACCCCAATTAATTTCACCAGACAAAAAGCTATTGGGACTCCCTCTTCATTCAACAATGGTGCCAAACGATCAAACCATAGTTCTAATTATTCTTTCCTCTTCAACCATATATCCAACATCTCTTCAGAAGATTTAAAGACTATAACACAAGAATTCCATACATGTCCCCATCTAACAATTTGGACTTCATAGCCATCATTAAGTAAAGCCTTCTGAACTAACTCAATCTGAAAGGAATGTTTAATTATCCCTGTTAATGACCTTTTAACCCAACTTGAGTTTTCGGAAGGAATATGCATTTCCAAAATATTTTTCTTCACTTTCCCCCTATGAAGATCATCGATGAAGTCGCCCTGCTCCCCATTGCACTTCTGTTTAACAACAAAGCATCTTTATAAGTTCTATCGTCCCTAAAACTTTTGTTTAAGTCTTATGCCTCTTTTGAATTTGATGTTTCTGCGATATTCTGGCTGAGAACCTTCTTTGAGGCAATATTCTTCCACACTATCCATGAGGAAGCATCCTTGTATCTTGTTGGACGAACTGTAATCTGCCTCTCATCTATCAATACACCATTTAATTCATTGACTGCCCTCTTTAAACCTGCCTCACTCTTAAATTGAACAAAAGCAAAGGTTGAAAATTTGTATTTTGGATTCCTAATTTCTTTGGGAATGAAAACTCTCTCAATCAGACCATGGACTAAGAAAATTTCCCTTAAAGTACGGCGAGACACCCTCCTACTAAGATTGTCGATAAACACCGTCCAGTTCTCATCGAAAACTGACTTAACTTTAAACTTCTCTCTCTCTACGTTTTTCTCTTTCTCACTTACCCCATCTAGCAATTTGGACTTCATAGCCATCATTAAATAAAGCCTTCTGAACTAACTCAATCTGAAAGGAATGTTTAATTATCCCCGTTAATGACCTTTTAACCCAGCTTCCTTATTCAATCATTTTAATTCAAAACCCCTCCATTCTATTTACTACATATATCCTGGTTTAAGCAATTCAAACAGAAATTTGAGAATTTTTCTAAGTCCCTGAGGATCAACCCTTACTTCTCTTTGTTACGTATTTCTTATATTTTATTGGGAAGAAAGAATTTATTTTGACATCAAAACGATAGTTGTCACTTTCCCTCAACCTATACCCAAGAAAACAATAGCAAAATATGAGCCAACAAAAATTTACAACACTGTATCACCATGATTGCTAATTAACAAAGAACCCAAAGAAGGTTTCAGTGAATCTAATATGACATGCTGGAAAACACAAGAAACTGTTGTTGTTTTCATAGCCAAATGCTCAATTATGTCATACCAATAATATATATATACATAAACACTTCCTATTATCATAAATGAGAATAAAACAACATAAGAACCACTTGGATTAATACAATAATGGAGAGAAAGAAAGATTGCAGACTAGATGTTTACTTGTTTTCTCACTAACAAAAAAACTTCTCGTCCTTCCGGCTTAGTTGCTTGGCTAAATAAAAGATTTTGCTAGAGTGGGTAACTTTTAAGCTTCTATATATAGAAATATCTTACCCAATATATTGGAAATTATGATTGAAGTCAACAACCACTTCATTTAATACAATATTTGTTACTTTAATAGCTTTGATGATCATCACTATCCAGTTATCTTTTCTCTCACCTTACTACAAAACATTCAAAATGAACTTCCAAGTTACAATCATAGTACGGAAGATAGCGGTAGGATTCGTCAGTCTATCTATTAAGATGACTTTCTATTTACTAATCACAATCAACTTAAACATGCTAAAATTTCAGGAACTAAATCAGATCAGAGGTATACACACACTTCAAAACGTCAATGGTGAATAAAACTTTCTTTACACAAATCAATTTTAGCAGAATAAAAAAAAAAATTATTAAAAAAAACATACATTAAAATGAATAAAAGAGGAATAGACTGAATAGATGAAAAACCTGGAGGGTCCTAGTAGCGAACTCGACGCCAATAGTGGATTTAGATTCCAAATAAAACTCGTTTCTGGTGAACCTAGAGAGAATATTTGATTTTCCAACTCCAGAATCGCCGATCAACACAATCTTAAAAAGGTAATCGTACTCGTGATCTACTCTATGCGCCATTTTACCCTCCTTTTCTCTATATTTTTATCTCTTCTCTCTCAGACCTGGAAGATCCAAAAAATCAATCAATTCCACAGGAAAAAACCGATAAAAATCTTGAAATGAATGAACTTACACATAGTGGATAGATCGAGAAGAGAAAATTATCAAAGTGAAAATCAGATAATTTTGGGGGTAAAAAGAAAATAGATGCATTGAAAAAATGGGGGGGGGGAAGTAAAATCTAGTGGAAGGAGTCGGAAAATACAATGCGATCGGAGAAAGGCAGAAAAGGAGGGCCAGGGGCTTTTATTTTGATGATTTTCTGTTTTATATAGGCAATCGAGATATTCTCCATTTTCACCGCCAAAACGGGATCGTTTGAACGGTAGTTTTGTGAGAGACAAATTTTCTCTTCCTTTTACATGCATTGATCGGTCATTTATAGTGGAAGATTTTGATTTGGTTTCAACTCCATCGTCAACTCTAGACCGAGAGTTAGCTAGTTGTTCTAATACTTGGTACTCATCAGTCTCAGAATTTTCCTTTTATTTATAAGAAGACCATTTCATTTCTTATTTTGTTAATTTCTCTCAAGATAATACAATAATTATTACTAAAGATAATGCTCCAAAACAACATCATTAATATTATATTAATTATCATAAGTAAAAATAAAAACAGAAGAACATGATATAAACACCACTGCAAATAAATTTTAATATAGAAATTATTGAGTTAAACTTTAATATTTATAAGAGCAAAGAAATCGAAAATCTTTGTCGTCCCAAAATATGTTTAATATGGAAATAAAATCTTATTTTGATATAATAAGATTTTTTTCCTTTTCTTCTATTTGCATTATCCAACAATATTAACAGAGGAAATCGATGATATTTCATGGCAGATATCAACTTGTCTTGTCTAATGTGATCAATTCAAAATCTGATTATTGATATATTTCAAATTTTCAAAGTTTTCTTTACTTATATGGAAGATCATTTCATTACTTAATTGTCCCTAAATTTCTCTAAAAAATATATTAAGCGATATATGATACCGGAATATATGTATATATAAGATACCAACCTGTATGTGCATAACCAACAATGGCCAGTTACAGGTTCCATCTGTTTCTAAACATTTCCCTCGTCCTCATACTAATCAAGAGTCAATCTTCCATAGCTGCTAATGATGATAGAAAGGCAAGTTCTGCCTTTGCAGCTTAACATTGGTTTCATATGCAATGAACATGGACCATGGTGACCCTTTGATTGTATACGATTAAGATAATTATTATAATGTCGATGCAGGCTTACGTTGTTTATATGGGATCGGCTCCTGAGGATGAATATTTGACAACTTCGATGCAAACAAGTATACTTCAACAAGTTATCAAGCAAAGAGTTTCAATGGCAGATTCCTTGATCAGAAGTTACAAAAAGAGTTTCAATGGATTTGCTGCTAAGCTCACTGATGAGGAGGCAGAAGAACTGGCTAGTAAGTGATTTTCAACTGCAGTTATTAATGGAGGTTATGGTTGTAAATGATTTTGATACGGACCACTTTATGTTAAAACTATACTTTGATGTATTCAGGCTTGCAAGGAGTAGTCTCTGTTTTTCCTAACCGAATTCTCCACCTTCAGACAACAAGATCATGGGATTTTATGGGTTTTAGTAATACTGTTAGACGAAATCCGAGCACTGAGAGCGATGTCATTATCGGTGTCATTGATGGTGGGATCTGGCCTGAGTTACCTAAGAAATGGAAGGGTGCTTGCAGGGGTGGCAAAAATTTCACTTGTAACAAGTACATTATTACCTTCAGAATTTTCTCTCCTTGTTAGTTGATAATTTCACATCTTGTGACTTAATTTGCTAGATATGATCTAACTGGACATGCTTTCTCCTGCAGCAAGATCATTGGCGCTCGGTTTTATACCTCATCGCCATCTTCAGAGGCGTCTGCAAGAGATGAGGTGGGTCATGGAAGCCATACTGCGTCTACAGCTTCTGGGAATGCGGTAAAGGCTGCCAGTTTCTTTGGACTTGCACAAGGTACAGCAAGAGGAGGGGTTCCCTCTGCAAGGATTGCTGCATATAAAGTTTGCAGTCTGCAAGGTTGTGAGTCAGTGGATATATTGGCAGCTTTCGAGGATGCAATTGCCGATGGAGTTGATATTTTAACAGTGTCACTAGGATCATCAGATTCAAAGGACTTATTTGATGATGTCATTGCCATCGGTTCTTTTCATGCAATGGTGAAAGGAATACTTACCGTAAATTCTGCAGGCAATAATGGTGCAGCAGGACCACTTGCGGTTTCTAGTGTATCACCATGGATGCTTTCTGTTGCAGCAAGCACCACAGATTTCAAAATCTTAAGCAAGGTCGTTATTGGGAATGACCAGACCCTAGATGTAAGTATCAGAAACTCGATCGATCTTGTTTCTCATTATCAATGCCAAACATATATACTTTATGACGTTATCTTTGATCCAACAGGGTTTTTCGGTTCATCCCTTCACTTTCAAGGGAAAAAGCTGCCCATAGTATACGGACGTGATGTCTCGAGAACATGCTTTCCAAATGAAGCTAGGTTGGTTCAACTTAACATGTTAAATTTCATTTGTTCCAATATAGAAGAATCATTAAAATAACCAAAAAAGGTTCCTTTCACTTCCAGGATGTGTAGTGAATCATGCCTTGATAGTCGTCTAGTGAAAGGAAAGATTGCAGTGTGTGATCAATTTATAGGCAATTTTGAAGCTTATAATGCGGGTGCTGCTGGAGCGATTGTACTGAACGATCAATCTGACAATGTTTCTTTTGTTACACCGTTGCCTGCATCTGCTTTAAACGTTAGAAATTATGATTTGGTCATGTCCTACATGAACTCAACCAAGTATGTTGTATGCTAAATTGTTCATTTTTATAGTGTGGCTAGCATCCATTCCGGCTTGGTTGAATAACTTGATTTCCACGTTTTACGTTATAGGAATCCTGTTGCAGAAATATTGAGAAGTGAAATCATTAAAGATTTGTATTCTCCAGTGGTTGCTCAATTCTCTTCCCTTGGGCCAAATTTCATCGTGCCAGATATTCTGAAGGTAAGCATTAACACATTTTCCTTTTGGCGACTCGAAGCAGATTTCGAACCTTCGACCTAATCGAATGAGCAAGGAAACTATCTATGATATTGCCCTTATAGTGCTCTTCATTTTGTACAGCCAGATCTAACGGCCCCGGGTGTGGACATTTTAGCTGCATTTTCACCAATTGGTTCACCCAGTGAGACACCAGGAGACCAAAGGCAAATCAAATACAATGTCATGTCCGGAACCTCAATGGCTTGCCCTCATGTTGCTGGTGTAGCTGCATACGTTAAATCATTTCACCCTGATTGGTCTCCTTCGGCCATCAAATCTGCTCTCAGGACGACTGGTATAATAACGTTCTTGGTTATCCATGTTTAAGACAAAACTACATTCATGTCTTAATATATATTCGTCTGGTGTTTTTCTCTCTCTTTTTTTTTGGTAGCTTGGCCAATGGACAGATCCAAAAACCCAGATGGTGAAATTTCATATGGATCGGGCACATCAACCCCGCAAAAGCCATTGATCCTGGACTTGTTTACGAAACCCTCAACGAAGAATACATAAAACTGATGTGCAGTTTGGGATACACGCCAGATAATATAAAACGAGTTTCAGGGAACAGCAGTTCTTGCCCTGAAGGTTCTAAAAATGTCCCACTGAGGGATCTGAATTATCCTTCATTGACAGCTTCAGTTGCAGCTAACAATCCTTTCACTGTTAGTTTTCATAGAAGTGTCAAGAATGTTGGCCCTGCAAACTCCGTTTACGGTTCAAGTCTCTCCGAACACAGGACTTGAAGTTAAAGTGGTGCCTGACGATTTGTCTTTCAAGGCGTTGAATGAGATGAAAGCTTTTGCTGTGACTGTTAATGGTGGAGGTTTAAGAAACGAGTCGATGGTGTCGACGACATTGATCTGGTCGGATGGAACTCATACTGTGACAAGTCCAATTGTTGTACATACACATCCTAGTATACGGTCCAATGTTTGATATTTTGGTTAGACTTCTTGTCTGGTTTTCATCATTTTCAAGTCTCCAAATAGCCTTGTTTATTTAATAATAAAAATAATAATTTATTATTAATTAGTATCTAATATTTTATTTAAATATTTTTTATTAATAATGGCTTGCAAATACATATATATATATATATATATACTCTTTTATTTGATAAAAATAATGTTGTAAATAATTTGTACATATATTAAAAAATATTTAGTAATTAAATGTATTAATGTAATCTTTCTAGGATTTTAATCACTTTTCAATACGTATTATATATTATAAAATAGATTTTTCAAGAATTAAAGGTTGCTCTCGGGCATTTTACTTCAGAACGCACCGTTTCTTTTTGCTTGGACTTGGGAGCATTTTACTCCGCCTAAACCCTTCACGTTCTCATATTCTTCAAGCTCTAATGGCAACTCGCGCCTTTTTAAAATCAAAGTTTCCAATTTTAACGGCGATCCTCCTTCAGAACCTCACAAAAAACGGCATAACGAGATCTCCGTTTCTTCTAAAACCTCAGATTTCACGTCTACTACCCGTTATCCACAAACCAATTTCAGGGTTTAAGCAATATCATGATGGGAGACCAAGAGGTCCCCTTTGGAGAGGTAAAAAGCTGATAGGGAAAGAAGCCCTTTTCGTAATATTGGGTTTAAAGAGATTTAAGGATGATGAAGATAAACTTAAAAAATTTATCAAAACCCATGTTTTAAGGCTGTTGAAGATGGATTTGATTGCGGTTCTTTCAGAGCTTGAACGCCAAGAGGAGACTTCTCTGGCTGTGAAGGTACTCGCATTTTTCACTTCTATTGATTTTTTTTTTTAATTTTTCTTATTTGGATTGTATCTTAAATCTGTCGGATTCGTAATTTTTTTTTTAGTTTAAGTGAATTGAGATTGCTTTTATTCTGTTCGATCAAATGCTCGAAAAAGATTTTGATATTTTTTTGGTGAGCATTGAATTTCCGGGCCGTTAGCTTGAGAATTGCAATGGCTTTTTTGCTTTGAAATGATATATTTAATTTATATAGTTTTTGAGAATGAGAATGGGTGTTTATAATGTTACATACAAAGAGAACTTAATCGGGATTTTTCCCCTTAGTGAAGTAGATCAGGTTGTTTCTGAGTTATGACATCTTATTCTTGGATTTTAATTTTGCTGAATTTCCAGGTTTTTGAGGTGATTCAAAAGCAGGACTGGTATAAACCTGACGTTTTTCTGTATAAGGACTTGATTATTGCATTAGCAAAATGTAGGAAAATGGATGAAGCAATGAAGTTATGGGAATCTATAAAAAAGGAAGATCTGTTCCCTGATTCTCAGACATACACCGAGATCATTAGGGGCTTCCTGAGGGACGGATCTCCTTCCGATGCAATGAACATATATGAGGATATGATTAAATCTCCAGACCCACCGGAGGAGTTACCATTCAGGATTTTACTAAAAGGGCTTCTCCCACACCCTCTTTTAAGGAACAAAGTTAAGAAAGATTTCGAGGAGCTCTTTCCAGAAAAGCATGCGTACGATCCTCCGGAAGAAATTTTTGGCAGATGCTGAGGTTTGTAGAGGGACCTTTGCTCTTTCCAGTTTTTGAGTTTTCTTTCTTTCATTTTAAGAAATAACAGCTATAACCAGTGACAATGTGTTAACAGTTTTTAGTGTAGTTTGGTTCTAATTCATTAAGAAAGATTTATGTATGCAAGCAGCTAACTTAATTAGGTCAACTATGAAACCATCAACTTAAACTTACCCCGGCTTGGCATCAGCCATTACCGCAGTTGAACTAGTGCCACTTCTTCACTCAAATGTATTATTTGTTTGGTGAATCTATCCATAGCCTGTGTCCTAGTGTTTGGCTGCATGGATCATCTAGGATCATCGTGATCTTTATCGGTTTGGGTGAGGACCGGGACTTGTGAATCGTAATGTTTAATGAATAGTTTTTGTTTCAATGTGATTAATTAATTACTCAATGCAATCAATCATTTGCTTGTAATGCAGTTTTCCAGTCAACAAATGCACTGAATGGATTGCACTCTTATATTATATGACATGTATTTCCTTCTTTGATTCAATCTTCCATGTTTTCTAGGGCGTTAAAGGAGTGATCTTAGGCACATGGGGATGCTGGGCACCCACAGGGTTTTACAAGGAAGAAGCAAAGAATGAGTTATTCCATTGAAGAACCTATACTGGTCTCATGTTCAGATATTGAATGGTCTTCATGTTGTCTTGTGTCATTGAGTTCTCTCACCTTAGAATGTGATGTACCTTATATTTATATCATTACACAATGTTTTATCGTTGTACCTATTTATTGAAATAATATTTTTTTGTTTAATTAGATCAAAAATATATGTTTTTAACAACTATAATCAACAGAATTTACTAGTTACATGATTCTTTTCAACACGGTGAGACTTAAGATTCAAGCTCTCGTCAAACAAAATTCCAGCATGCTATCTCATCCATAACGTCCCAACACGAAATCATCATGGCTGAAAATGATCATAACACGGGGATGTTTTTGCCAAAAATTTCGGTCAAACTATCACTATTTCAATTTGCTGAGCTGACACATCAACTTTATCTATATGAAAATATGAATATTCTGTTGAAGTAGACATTTCAAAAGAATCTTATATTTCTAGTGTAATTTTTTATTATTTTAATTTAAATGCACATAATTGTTATTAAACTTATAAGAGTAAAAATAGGAAATAATTTCGTAGACATAAAATCTAGACTCAACATGTATAACATCTTTAATAATTTTAGGTTTCCATGGTATTATAAAATAGCATATTCTACATATTTTGGCCTCACTTAAAGCAAATCCAAGTCCTAACCTAATATTGGTTATTTTAGGCATAAAACAGCACTAACTTTGCTCTTTAAATAACATGTTATTTGCTTGTAATATATGTGATCCGAACCCCACCTCACATGATATCATAAAATCCCCCAATTGAAAGCAATTCCTCAAAGAAGCTTGAGATTTGGATAAGAGATGTTTTATTCTTGATGGAAAATCTGGGCCCTTTTCTTAATTCTCCTCATTCAACCCATTTAGTGACAGACAGCTAAAAAGGAAAGCATACAAGGCAAAAGGGTATTTGGTGACGCCTTTTAGTAATCTTCATGACACTATGATTAATCGAGTACCACTTTAGTATCAACTTTGGTGATTAAAAGAGAACAATTAAAGGTCAACTATTAAGGGCACAATGAAAGAGAAAGGTCGAGTGGGGCGAAATTATACAACCTTATCTAGTCATCTTATGGCCATGTGGGTCAAAATAATGGAGATTTCTTCAAATTTCTCTTTTAACTCAAGAAGCTAAATCCAAAAAAATTATTCTCCAAATTTGAATTTTACAAGTTTGATTCATGTAATAACTTTTAAAAATAATATGATATCTATAGAGAAAAAAATTGAATTTTAATATCTACTACTTTTTTTCTTAATTCTGTAGCATATGCCTCCTTTGTGAAAAGGAAAATACATGAAGGGCATTATTCACTAGAAAAAGGAAAGGGTCAAGAAATATGTTTAACTTGGGTTTGTTTTTGACCCTATAGAGCAAGAGAGGCTACATTTATCCATTAGGGTACATATGGCAGTAAATGGTACGCCTGTTGGGATGCCAAGTGGACCACTCGTGCTACTTATCCCTCATGTTTATTGTTGGGGGGAAAAATGTAAGATTGATAGTATATGCACAGAACCAATTTTGCATTAGAGGAAACTTCAGGAGGGGAGGAAATTCCTTCACATCTTTTGATTTTAAAAGAAACAGGAGATAAATTTTTACCATAAAGTATAGCCATAGAACAACTTTTTTTGGTTTGATGATGATAGGCACATGGGGTGAACTGCAAATGTCAATTAATTTCTGTATATATATATGTTTGATGGTATTCTGAGAGACAGTTTGAGATACATCCCTCCCAAATACTGTGATCTTCACGTGCACTGCTGGATTTCCCGTTGTATTTTCTCTGCAAATCTTATCTGTTTTCCTTTCAAGTGGGGCAGTCTTTTCTTGCAAGGGGCTGGTACACTGAATTTCTTAAGTTTCTTCTACCTTAATTTGACTTGGGAATTCAGGGCTCGTTTTGACAAAGAAGACAAAAGTAATGGAGACTAAGGGACCAGTTGGCTCTTCTTCCTCGTTTGCTGCTGATCTTTTTGGCTCCAAAGAGTCATCATTATCTTCATCAAAAGGGATTTTCAGCTCCATTTTTGCACCTCCATCTTCGGTATATACATATTGTTCTATATTGGTGATCGCATTTGTTATGTTTTTAATTCATTTCTAGGCTTTCTTTATACATATGTGATCATAAAACCTCTAAATATTTTGTATTTTGCATAAGAAAGTATTCCTAGTCTAATCGGAAGCTTTCTTTGTCTTAAATTTCAGGTTGGGGGGAGGAACTCCTCAGGCTCTAAGGTGTTAGAATCTTGGCCAAAACAGCCTATGCAAGGTTATTGATCACCACACACAGAGTTTACAATTTTCTTTGACTACACTTCTTTTGTGTCAATAGGAACATAACCCCAGAATTTTTCTGTATTCGCCAAGAGTCATCTGCAGAACTATTATCATTTTTTTTCTTTAAAACTCTTCCATGTGTTTAACCGGTGCCTAGAGCACTGATCTCTGATAACATTGTCCGAGTATTATTATGTTTATGAGCATAATGTAGATCAACTACCTAACAAGGAAGAAAGGGTGGCACCATACCATTTTAGTTCATCTCTTTACTATGGTGGCCGAGATTCATATTCCCATTCCTCGAGTGGCCAAACTTCAACATCATACCCAATTGTGAGTCTCGACATATCAAATTCTGATGTAAAAACTAGTTTTCTGATACATATGCGTATGAAAGTAATTATAGTTACATATTGTGTGAACGAATATAGTTTAAGAAAGATGGGGGAGAAGATGACCCTAACGGAAACAATTCAATGGATGCCTCTAGAGGGAATTGGTGGCAAGGTACTCATATTGATCTACTGGAAAGCTTCAAATTGATAATCAATTGAGCTATGGATTTAGAATTAATACCAATATCTAAAACACTTGACTTTGGATTTCTGCAGGTTCGCTTTATTATTAGAATCCTCCATTAGTTCTCCAAGGTATTCGGATTCTTCATCTAGTCTTTTGTATCTTCCACTTATCCTCCACTCCTCTGAACAAACTTGTAAAGATTTCTTTGTTAATCTTGAGATTTTGCAGGAATACATAAAAACAGGCAAGTAATCATATGGAAGAACATGAAGCATGAATAAGTTTCTGGCCCTTGGGAGTTGGGATTTAAAAATCCTTTCGGTAGTATCTTTTTTTTTTCTTTCGTGATTTTAATTTGGGAATGAAGCTTGAGAAGTTCTTCATTAGATCATGGACTCTGCTCTGAGATAAGGGCCGAGAAACCGATGGAAAAATTAAGTCATTTTCCTTTTTAAATGTAAAGATGCAATCTTTTTGCTATGCATGCAAGTAGCACAGCAAGAACTGAAATACAAGCAAAATCTTCTTTCCACCGTCATACATTAAGATGGCCCTCTCAAGAAATTCAAAATGAAAGACCAGCCGACATAGAATACCGACATATTTCAAGAGGCAAATGACAAAATGCAAAATTTTATGCTAAATTTCTAAAATTTTAAGGAGAAATTAACTTATAAAATTTTAAGAATAATGAAAACAGATTATCAATAAAGAATTTAAAAAATATATTTAAAATATATGAAAATTTAAAAATTTTAAAGGTACAGTTACGCCCACCCACTCTCCTCGGTCCATCTCTAGGACTGTCGGTGAACAAGAAAGCTGAAAATGTAAGAGTCCGTTTCATTTCCGTCCGTGTTTGGGTCAAAAAAGAAGTTTCAAGCTCTGGTCTCGAACGTGGCATTAAAAACCAAGCCCAATCACTCGAACTTATAAACAACTAAAGATAACAAAAATGTACTAAAATCTCCTTTCATTGATGGCCGAAAAATAAAACCTCCCTCATTCTCACAACTCCAATTAATCTCATATTTCTATCTGTGAAAATCTCTGTTTTTTTATATCAAATGGAATAAAATGGTTCTGTTTACACTCCTGAATGTCAAGTCACAAGAAAAGTACCAATCATCAGTCTACCATAGTGACCTTTCCTTTGTTTGTAGAAACAACAATCCCACTAAACCCCAAATTATACTTTATTTTACTTTTATAATCATCTATATTTTATTCATTCTTATTTTTTATTAGACATTACAACAATTAATCCTTTTAATTTTATCTTCTTCATTTATAATTTAAAAATAAAAAATTTAATATCTTGTCTCATTAAATCAATGAATTATTGATTATGTTTTATTTAATCTAATATATTTAATTTAACTTGTTTATATTTTAAATTTAAATTTTGAATATTAATATGAATGAAAAAAACAAGATTTTTAAAATAAACTTAGAGGGGAACTCCCTAACAAATGGCAGGTGAGGCGAATTTGCAGAAATTGACAAGTTTAAAGTCATACCTGCAAGAATCAACAACATATAACACAAAATGGGGGAAAAAACATTATATGAGTCTTTCGTTGCACAATTTGTCTTGTTTTTCATCATGTCTTTATGTTTAAAATGAACCCTATAAGGAACCCAAGTTCCATATTTTCATTCCTTAATACGTCAGATAAAAAAGTCCAGCAGGATCCTCTCCCCACACACCTTCTTTTTAATTTGTTTCTCTCCCTTTCTTCTTTTCAGTGTTCATGTGTGATAGATCAGGTAATAATTGTATCTTGTCGAACCAGCGACATCCATAATAGCAAATCATCAAACCACTCACCTGATTTTTTTCAGTATCCACTTTAAAGTGAAAAGCTTTGTAGTTCATTTAATGATGGCTGTTGACCTACACAACTGTGAGTTATTGCTTTCTTCTCAGCTTTTCACTCCTCAACTGTGTGTCTGATCAGCCGAGTTCGAGCTCCACAGAGATCAGCCAGGAAGAAGAAGAATATTACATTGGTGAGTAGACTCACAGATGGCTCAGTACATGCTTCCTGGTGAAGATAAACTTGAAAAGGTAATCCATCCTATTGATCATGTTAATACCAAAGATCCGATTGGTTTTACTTTAAAAACTGATCTCCCCTCACTTTTTCTGTTGGTTTTTAGCCATGGGATTTGTCTGGTTCACCAGAATCAACGCTGTGGTCACAGTTTGGCTCGAACCTTAATACTCCTGTTGGATCATCTAGGGAGCCATCTCCTCCATTGGCACCCATGGTTGAGAATTTTGAAAAGATGAAGATAAATGAAGAAACAGCAAGATATAACCAAGGCGAGCTATTTTTTTCTGGAGGAAACCTGAATGCAAAGAAATCCCTCATCAATGATCAAATAAGAGCAATCCAAGTAAGAACGAATATCATTACTTATTTTTCTTCATTTAGAATTCATTTACAAATGAAACGGCTCTAATTCTCATCATACAATTCACAGTTTTACAGGCTCAAACAAGAGCAAGCTACGAAGAAAACGGAACAAAAGTTGCAAAAGCCAAGCACAAAGCATTACCATCAAGGCAAAGGAAGAGTTCTCGATGGGTTCAACAATGGCCATAAAGCTGCCCCTAATTCTAAAAATCCCTTGTATAATCTGCATCAGCGTCAACAACAGGGCAACCAACAAGCCGGTCCACATATGAGGGCGGTTTTCTTCAATGCATCCGGTTCAAGAAATGGTTCTAGAGGAACCGGGGTTTTCTTGCCTCGTGGAATAGGAGGAAACCCTACCGAGTCAAGCAAGGAACAAGGTTCAAAAAAAAAAGTACCTTTCTTTAGGTTTTTTAATTTATTTTTGACTCTTTGGTTCGTTAAAGTAATTTGCTTTAGGATTTAGGCAAAAGTTTGGTTGGATATGTTGGGGGAGTGGTTAAGTGTTCAGTGAACCGTCAACTATCCTGTTTTCCAAATTATGGTTCTATGCTGGGTTTTTAGAGATTTGACCAGGGATTCTGGTAAATGGTTTTTTTTATTCCCACCCATGTCCTCAGATTCCATTTCCTCGACAAATCTTTCCTCCTTTGCTAGCGTCCAAGATTTGATTAATGTGAAGTGGAATCTTCCCTTGTCCTGGTCCCCCTAGTTTAGTCCATTTGCATGTTGTTCTCAATAAAAATCTCGATTTCTTTCTAGAAGGAACTTAGACCATGATCGTTTTGGGTCAGATATTTTATTCCTGGATTTTGTTCTGTTTTGATCAGGATGTGCCACAGTTCTGATTCCTACAAGAGTAGTTCAGGCACTGAAGCTCCACTTTGAGAAAACAGGTGTTCCAACAAGGTCCAACAATAGTGGTTTCCCTCTCCAACACGGTACCTAAACTGATCCAACACCAAGAAAATTTTATCGTCTTTATTGCTTTTAGCATTTGGCAATCTAAATTACATTTTTTGTTTATTCCATACAGATGCTTGTGGAAGTGGGAGGAATAATAACAAGCATTCACTGCACAAGGGTCAGTCCAAGGCAGCGCCGGCTCTCAACCTTCAAGAAATGAGTCTACCTCAAGAATGGACATATTAAAGCAAACAACACAACCACATGGGGTTGTTTGTTTCCATCAATCGAAGCGTAGATTGTATTTCAAGGCAGAATAAAAGAGGATAAAACAAAAATAAAGACAGACAGTGGTCAAAATATATGGAATCTAGGGTTAAGATTATATATCTATTAATTTGTTTTCTTTCTTTCAGCCTTTAGCCCTTGTTTTAAAGGGTTTAGCCTTTAGATGGGAAAATTAAAATAAATTTGCTAAGAAAATGATTCGATACCTTCAGCTTGTTGAAGATGTATCTTGTAAAATACTGGTAATAAAATCAGCTATCCTTTGGGTTTTTAAAACCCATCTTTGTATTAGACGTAGCTAAATCTTATCATGGAATCACTGTGATGATCGAGTTCTTGATTGATATATTTCTCTTGAAAGTATTTCATTTCCACATCTTAAGAATGTAAACAAAATCAAAATCAGTTATTTTGCCCTTTTTATAAATGATTTGTACAAATTTGTTGTGCTTTAAAAATGAAAAAGTTATACTACATTACTACTCTACAAGGAGCGTGGGGCAACAACAACTGCTATAGCCCAGACTCAAAAATTAATTGTTGTCTTATACTCGAATTCTAGAGAATACCCACTTCTATTATCATTTTTCTCCATTTTAGTCACTTAACTATTTTTTTAAAATCATATATAACGTTATGGGCAATGCTCATGTGGGGTGTTAGAAAAAATAATTGGCTCGTCTAGGGTCTGAGCGAAATTATTTATTGAGATGATCTGATTGCTACAATACCGGGGAAGACATCGAGAACACATGTGTCTTCCCTATTTTTCACACAATTGAAATGAAACTGCCAAGACTACCAAAAGAACAAAGCAAGAGTCGCATTGTGGTTATCGAGTCTTCCAGACGCATTGTGTTCTTGTTGTCTTCCAACAAGCACTATAACAATCACATTAGATCAAAAAATAATTTCGACGAGACCTTTACTAGCAAATCATTTTTTCACTACCCCACAAACAGTTTTGCCTAACGTTACATTTTGATTTCATTTTAGTTATTCATCATTAAAAAAATTAACATAATTATTGATGTGATATTTTTTTATTTTTTCAATGATGACAGTATTACATTATAGTGACACATCAACATCACCGCTAAAAAATTAACGGTGGGTGACCACAATAAAATCAAAACATAACGTTAGGTATGATATTGAAACAAAAAAAAAGTTGAGTGATTAAAACGGAACAAAATTAATAGTTAAAGTACTAAACCTGTAGTTTACCCAAAAATTAATAATGAGAGATCGTTGCATGTAGTAAATAAAACAGACCACCGACTTTGGGAGGCTTCTGGAAAATCTTGGAGATGGGATGCTCTTGTATTCTACTAGATAATGTGTCTCTTGGAAACCCTGCAACCAAATAACACAAAACGTATGACCAACAATCGTCTTCACAAGCACCACGCCATTAAAAAGGTATGACATCAAGCGTTATCAAATGACTGAATAAGTAAAGGCCAACCCTCATGGCTCGCAACAGAGTTTGCCCCACACCAACCAACATATTGTTTGATCCAGCGACAATGACATGTTCATCTAACAAAGAACACACAAAACAAAGATGCATACTAGCCCTAATAGATATGTCATCATTATGTCTATCGGCTGTATGAACAAGAAAATAATAAATCTTATTATATAGATAAATATATGATTTTATGTTAGATAAAATGAATTTATAAAATTTTAAGAATAAAAATAATAATTAATTAAAAATATTTAAACTATATAAAAATTTAAATTTTTAAAAGAGAATATACTTCTACCAGCCCCTCCTAGTTGAATCTCAATATTTATATCTCGAAAGGGGGCATGCATCATTATCATCTTCTTGTGGTGGAGCATCCAGCAGGTGCTACGAATTGATATTTGATAATGGTGGTTCTATCATTCCTTCATAAATAATAATTCAATAGATTTGAATCAGATAAGATATTTTATTTATATAGATCAGAATTTATTTTTTTTATTTTTGGAAAGAGACTTAACTGTGAATTCTATAATATAATTAATAGTTTTATTAAATTTAATTCTATTAACTATTTTTAAGTATACTAAAATATTTGGACCGTTGAAATCCAGCCCGAATCAAGTTAGGAAAAACAATTTCAATTTTGTCGGCCTACGAAGCCTTCAAATTTTATTTTGAAACAGCGGTAGAAACCAGACCATCCAGGAGTAGATCTAAAGCCCACAAAACGAAAGAGGGAAATTGGGAAAATTTTAGGTTAGTTTGGTTTTAGAAAATATATGTTATTTTCATATAAAATAAAAACGTTAACAGAAGTAATTAGATAAGATCGGGTTGAGTTTCCTTAATTTAAGGGATCTTGTATTAATTCGGTAGATATTAACCGTCGATATAAATCGATCTAGGTCATTGATTAAGAGGGAGCTCAACTATAAATAGAGAGTCTCTCCTCCTCATTTGAGTTATCCATTCATTAATTCCTCCATTCTCTTGGAAGAGAAGCTATGAGGTATTTACTCTAGTTCTTTTGTTATTTATTCTTTATTCTCTTGGTATTTATTGCATCTCTTAGTGGCTAGAAATAATAGAAACGTTTTGATTATAAAATTAGAAAATAAAAACAAAAATAAATAAAAATATGAAAACATAAAAAATGTTTCTAATGTTTTCATTAAATTTTTTTTTTAAATTTAAAATTTTTAATTTTAACTTTCATGAGTTCAAATCCTTATAATAATTTATTTTGACTTAATGGTATTTGAAACTCTCAAACTTTTGTAAAAAAGTCAACGTAATCTTTGATTTTTTTTACAATTAATTTTATCTTTAAATTAATTTTGTTAATAATTTAATTTTATAATACTTTTATATTCTAGAGGAAAATTCAGTGTTGGCTCGCAAGGCTATATAGCTGATTTTCTGGAGCCACTGCCCGAGGTAAGTATTTGTGCATCAATCGGTAGAGTTACTAGAGTATTTATAACCAATTTTTCGGTTATCAAAGGGAAAAAAAGGTTCTAAGAAAGCTTCTATTGCATAAATGGATTATGCATAGAATATTCGATTTGAGAGAACAAGGATAGAACTTTGCAAAGTAGCACAATTCGTAGTTAAAACTGCTAAATTTATTCCGATCACAAATATGTTATTTAGAACTCTTATACATGCATATAATAACATACAATTATAGAGATCACACACAGGGAACAAAACTCTGATCCGACAGAGTTAAAGGCACTCACATATCAAAGTAGCAACTTTGAGTATTATGTCGAAGCGAAGACATTTTTTAGCCAGAAATGTCAATATCCTTAACATCAGGCTTTGTGACTTGCAGCTTTGGAACAGTGACAGTAAGCACACCATTCTCCATGGATGCCTTGATCTGATCCATCTTAGCATTCTCAGGCAACCTGAACCTCCTCATGAACTTCCCACTGCTACGTTCCACGCGATGCCATGTGTCGTTCTTGTCTTCCCTCTCCACGTTCCTCTCTCCGCTTATCTGAAGCACCCTATCGTCTTCAACCTCCACTTTCACTTCTTCTTTCTTGAGCCCAGGAACATCGGCCTTGAACACGTGCGCTTCTGGGGTTTCTTTCCAGTCGATTCGGGTGTTGACAAAAGCCGAGGTTTCTGGGGTTTGTGTGGTGAGCGAAGAAGACATAGGGAAGTCCCTGAAAGGATCCCATATGTCGAGAGATAAAGGATCAAAGACGTTGCTGCGTCGTTGCCAAAGAAGCTTGGAACCAATGACATTTTTGGGAAAGAAAAACTGAGATTAATGAGAAACTTGAGAGAGCTGTCTTGGTTTTTCTATGCTTTGCTTGTCTGAGTGCTTGAAGCCGCTGAAATGGTGTTTTTATAGGCCATAGAGAATTCTTGAGAAGATTATCTATTTACTTTTTTTTGGGGGTTGTTTTCTTAAGAATTCTAGTGTGGAGAAGATTATTCTATTTTAGGTTTAAATCATTTTCTAGGACAGTATAGACATCAATGGCAAAAACACATCACTTGATTTCCGGGACCTTCACGAATTTTCATATTCCATATGGGCTTTTATACACAGACAAGTGTAAGACTTGAGCCTCAATACAACTCAATGGACTTTATTTTTATGGTTTAAGTCCTACTCACCGTAACATGAATCTTTTATCTTTCATTTCAAATAAAAAAGGTTAAATATATGCATAGTTCTTGAATCGTAATTTTTTTAAGATAGAGATTTAAATTTTTAATATTTATTTGATATTTGAATTAGATAATTTTGAATATTTTTTTGGTTAAATAAATTTTGTTTTCACTTAATGATCTTGAAACGTATTTTGCATGAGTTTAAAAAAAAATTTGACTAAAAATTTAAAAAATATTTTTAATTTATAGAAATATGAACGATTAAAATGATAAATTCCTTAAACATCATTATGAATTTATATTTTTTATTTTATGAATTGAATATTATAATATAAAATGAAGCAATAATAATCTCCACTAATGGGGCTTCCATTTGGTTGGGCTTAGACCCTGGGGTTTTCACCATATTTCAGATTCAGCGCCATCAGCGTGAAGTGGGTAGATGAGAGAACACAGTCTTCGGCCCGTCCACCGTTATATCCCCAAACAAAACGAGTAAAATCCAAGCTTGTATGATTTTCCCTTAATCACCCATTGATGTTGTCTTTGTTGTTTGTGTCGATAAAGTTTTTGTTATTTAAAGGCCAAGAAGGAACATCAGTAGGATCTCCATTAATATTTTCTGAGGGAAAATATTTCATAATTTTTTGAAGCCAAATAAAAAAGTAAATTTTTAATGATAAATCAACATGATGAAAAGCTCTGGCTTCCACCTGATTTAAAAACATAATAGGGAACCTGCTATTTGAAGTGCGGAACTTTTGTACCCACACATATTCACGTGTTTCTTTACATCAAAAAATTGTACACAGCTCTAAATTGATAAATAAATTGGGAATCACGTTGGGCCGTGCAGATGGCGACGATCCGTATCTGCTTTTATTATTTTTCCACACTGCTTTTTTCAGCAGGAAATAAAAGAGTTGGTGAATGAAAGGATGGTGGTGCTTCCATATTGGAACGCACATGGGCTACTGTCGGTGATTTTTCTCTTCGGTCATGGCTCACTCACTGATGACTGACATGTATGTATACTATATATTGTGTTTCAGAGATTCACGTGAAGACAATCATCATCTGCAATCAGAAAATGCACGATCGCCATCATCATCGATCCCGACCCTAATTCATCTGCGAATCTGTTTTACTTGTTTTTACTTGCACACTCATCTTTCTCACGTCTTTAATCATTCTAATCTTAAACACGTTTAATTATCACAATAATTATTAATCATTTCTCTTAATATAAAACTATTAGTATAAACCAGCATTGCCATGTTTACAGAAATTCAAATATTCTAATTTAAAAACTATTTCGTCAATGAGATGAGATACTCCATTAGTTTAATGTTAATTAAAAATAAATTTTGTTGTCCTAATAGATTATCTAATTTAAATTTTATTATCCTAATAAATTATTTTAGAATTATACTATATTTATATTTATACATTGCATATAACATATCGAAAGTTATTCTTGCATATACCCTTTGTTTTCCTCTGTTTGCTTTTGAGCGGAGTGGAGACTTTTGAGCGTTGATATCAGGCGCGGGATTAAAAGCATTGCCATCTTTTACTTTCTTCCTATAAACAATCATATTATGGTATGAATAAAGTGAATAAAATTTGCATGTTTAGATTAATTATACTTTACATTAACAAAGACTAAAGATACCGACTGTGCGGACTTCATTTTTTCAAGGAATCCCATGCAATATTTCCGAAAATAAAGTCGCACTTTTTCGAGCTTTTAAAAATAATTTCTTTTAAATTTTACATGTGATATTATTATCTGAATTATTCACAATATGACAATACATTATGCACCATATATATATATTATATTTTTATAATACATCTTAAATAATTATTTGACAAATGAATTGCGAATTTTTTTCCAAAATTAAAAAGATAATTGATATTTAAAACCAGGGAGACAATTAGAACCTTAAAGAAATCACAGTATATCCTGATTCGGATGATCAACAATCCATCATACCCTTAATCCTATCAATAGTGGACCCTACTCGTAACATTAGATTATAGATCTAATCTGGAGTGGGGCCACTATTTGATAAATTAAACAGCAACTTTTATGATTATTGAATATAATAGGTATATACATAAAGATGGGATAGATGATGACCAAAAACGATGAAGATGTAGAAGCATGCATAGAAGGACACGTTCTCTCCTCAAATGATAGTTTCAAGTACCTAGGGTCTATGATACATATAGATGGGGGTGTAGATGATGACGTTATACATCGTATAAAGACAGGATGACTAAAGTGGAGAGCTGCTACTGGAGTTTTGTGTGACAAGAAGGTACCTCTAAAACTTAAGGGAAAATTTTATAGAATGACAATAAGACAAGCACTGTTATATGGATCAGAATGTTGAGCAATCAAGAAGGATCACGTAAGGAGGATAGAGGCCGCAGAAATGAGAATGCTTCGATGGACATGTGGTAGGACTCTGTGAGATATGACAACAAACTCTACTATTAGGATGTCCTTGGAGGTGGTGTCTGTTTCCGAAAAATTGAGGGAGTGAAGAATACGGTGGTTTGGGCATGTCCTTAGGCGACTACCATCGGATTCGGTCAGGAGGGTAGAGTCGATTACAGTCGACGGTGCCAGAAGGAGAGGACGACCAAGGCGGAAGTGGGAAGACTACTTGAGATCTGATTTGATGGATTTAGCCCTTACCTAGGACATGACATCTGATAGGAAAGTGTGGAGACTTAAGACTAGGATAGTCGAGTAGTGTGGGTCACATCTATAGGGTGTATCATCTTTTTTTTAATGTCTTTGTAGTAATTTTCATGATTTCTACTTTTTATACGTTTCTGTTTTTTATATTTATTAAGGCTTAGAACTGAGCTTCCTATCGTTGAATTTTGTGTATCATTCTCTTCACTTTTAAATTTAGTCGGGTCTTACGTTTCTGTCTATATGCAGAGATTTTTTCACAGTGATTACTTACCATTACAGACGCGCATATGATATTAATGACTGCATATGAATATTGTTCAACTATGTATTTATTTATACATGCATTGTATTTTATCTATATTTTTAATTTTCTTATTGCCGGAGGTCTTCCACAGAAGCTATTCTCAACCTGACGTTGAGACAACCTACTATTGTATATAGTAATTGGATTTTGTTGTTGTTGATTAATATAATAGGATACACTCTGTAGGGTGGGGACTACCTGAACAGAGCCTTCCCCGTCCCGCGTCTTTCTGATGTGACCACTTTTTTTATTATTAAAATCCAACCGTCCGATAAAAATATTTAATTTTTTCGTCAACTACTAATACAAACAATTCCCTCTCGAACTCCTTTCCGCTTTCCCTGCTACTTTGACTACTTGCTGCATGCAAAACAAAAAACCAACGAAAAATAATAGAAATGAAATGAGCTCCAGCCATAAGTAATTAAAAAAGTAATTTTCCTTTAGATTTCCTTTATGGCCCCCTCTCCATGTTTCGACTTTGAGCATTTGGAATTTTTGTAACCAAAAAAAAAAATGCTAAAGACGGATTAGGATTTTGAGATTTTTCTGTGTTAAAGTTTACCTTTTCCACTAGGAGATTAATCATTGCTTTGAGCGTTTCATGTTTTAACATCTCTTTTTTTGACTCTGGTCTTCTGTTATTTTGCCAGTGTTTGTTGTAGTTCTCACTGTCCAGCGCGCCGCCGACACGAGGTTCTTCTTCTTCTTTTTCACCGACGCGTTCACGTTTTCCGTTATTGAGCGCCTTTCCGTTCTGCATTTCCTGTACTTAGACTGGTAATTTTCTTCCTCTCGGTCACTCGGACTGGAAAGTTTTGAATGCTTAACACTCAAACAAGGATTTATATCCTTTTCCTCGTATGGAATCTAATTTTTTCCAGCATTGTAACTATGAAGTGAATTGTACTTTTCCTAAAACAGAAGAAACTGTCTTTAATTTTTTGATGCAGTAAACGAGGCTCTTAATGTTTCGAAAATTGAATTGAAAAATGATTGCGCTTGTTCTTTTGCTTAAGCTTAAGGCGATCTTGTCGTTTCCAATTGAACTTGAGTGGATTTGATGATGACTCTTCATATCTACCTTATCTGAATAATTGTTTTCACTTCTTTTTGTTTTATTTGTTCCTATGGACCACTCACTCTCGATTTCTTTGCAAACGACGTATATCAAGATTCTGTGGATTCGTTTTCAGCCTTGTTTTCATCATCTTCTATTTATTTGTCAACTTTGAGCTCTGAAAAAGTTGTGAGAATCTTCATTCTTTAATACTTTAACAATTTTGGAACCCGTTGACGGAAAATTTCAGTTGAGGTGTATTTTGCAGTAAATATGTTATTCTGGAACTTGGTAGTGATTTGAGGCTTTTAGCTGTGTTTATTGGGAATTAGTACTCATCAGATTATCTGGAAATTTTTGAAGAAGAAAATTCATGGCTTTTGCTGTTTAGTTTTGATTTTGGAATCATGGATATTGCAGTCGATTTTGGATTGCTCCCAAGCGTATGTGTATTTCACTTATGAATTGTAGTGAATTTGTTAACTACACATCTTACTATGATAGAAGTATTATTTTTTTAAGCAAGTTTAAGATTTAATTGGTTCGTTGTTGCAATCTTTAATTTTGTAATGATAATGACGAAGATTCGGATGTTTCCCTCGCATCACCTCACATACTGGGATTTTGTTGTCACCCTATGTGCACTTATTTCTAAGGTATCATTTCGTTTGGATATTCAAAGACCCCACAAGACTTTGTTACACGAGAATGCAAATCCCCGAATTTGAAAGGGATTTGGTTTGAAGACATACATTTGGATGACAAAGCCTTGGGGAGGGTCTACAGGTGATGAAGGATGATACTACCTTCATGTAATTTTATGCAGGAGTGACGACAAAATCCCAGTATGTGTGTGCGGTGATGCCGGGGAAATGACCGAATTCTGGGTTATAACAAATTTAGACATTTACACCTCTAGCTTCTATTTTCTCATGCATTAATGGGCATTTAAAGGATATTAAGGGAGTATGGTAAGTTTATGTTAGTTATATAAGCCCTGTAGAAAGAGAAGGAAAAGAAAGCTTTTATGTTGAAAAATGTTTAGCTATTAGATGGTAATGACTGGCTGAAGATATTAATACAACTGTGATTTTTTTCTTCATGTGGATATGTCACGACTTCATCATGGTTAAGATTTGAATGAATCAATGCGATTTGCTTTAGGACTTGTGTTCTATAGTTAAGCTCACTTGTTTAGAGAACCTTATGCTACTATGCATGTAATACAATTGTTATCAATTTAATACTATTGTAATATTGTTTTACAATGTTTGTTTTCATCTTCACAGTTGTCTGCATTTTAACAGAGTTAAAAGTGTGCAGCTAAAAGGATCTCGAGTGATTAAGACCTGTCCAGTCTATGGAACGCCATTTAGAGTTTAGGATGAATTCAAGTGATTAATCCTTTGGAATTTCTGTAAAGACCATGTTACCCCAAGCAAGGAATAGGTCAAATATGCAAGGCAGGTTTAAACCTGAAAAGCCTAATTTGTCACATGCTGATCGTCATCATGAGGTTCTGAAAGGTGGAAAAGAGGTGTCAGATTCTTCATTGAAGCACACAAAACAACATGCTGATATCAAGGCAAATGAAGAAGATGAGCTTGTGAAGTACATGTCAAATCTACCAAGTTACCTGGAGAGAGGAGCAAACCCCCCAAGAAAAAGTTTTAAATGTTGGGGTCCTTCCATGGGTGCGCCTTGAAAAATGGCAGTGTAGCAATAAACAGAACTTATATAGAAGTAGTATCTCTTCAACCAGTAGCAACACATTTTCAACAGATGAATCATCAGCACATTGGAGCAGAGGTCATAGTTGGCCTCCTGCCCGTCAAAGGTTACAACGTCCTTCCCTGCAATCTCATCTGATGTCAGTCCCTGTAGAAGGCCATTTGCCATTTGACAGAACTTCCTGGGTAAGTGTTGGAAAGCTTCAAGATCCCAAGGCTTCTGAGAGCACCAGCTTCGCGGCTCAGGGAAAATTCAAGAGAGAAGATAAATCATTTTGCAAAACTAATCCACGAATGAAGCTTGAAAAATGCAAGAGAATGGAAATAGTCCCAAAGATTATTTCAGCAGGTTCAACAGTGCCAAATGGGGTCAAAGATAATGTGGCATCATATGACAAGGTGAAAATGAAGAACCAAGTTGGTGAAGTTATGAAGAAAGTTGAGAAGTTTGAAGAAGTTATTCCAAACCGGGATAAAGTAATTGTCACTGAAAAAAGTAACACGGTTGTCCTCCTTTCGCCAAGAGATCTGCCCAAAATGAATCACTCAGGAGAAGTCGGCTTTTCTAATTTAACAATAAAGTCAAGTAAAAAAGAAGCAGAACCTAGACAGAGGACCTTCCCGGAAACTTCTAAAGAGGTTCAACATTCAGCAGTCAGCTCCAATTTCCATCATTCAGGCCCATTGCCTTATGAACTTGATGGCAGTAAACATTTACAGCTTAAAGTGACAGGCCTCGATTCCAGTGGTAACAACATTCCATCAGAAAGAACTCATTCTGTACCTCGTGCAACAAGGATTGAAACTATTTCTTCCAGAAGCAGAAATCTAGAGGAGAGAAGGTCAAATGCAACACCCGTAAATCCTAATGCAAATGAGGCTCGGAAAGGATCAGACGCAAAAGGAAGCAAGGTTTCATATGAAGAAGTACGAAGCACTTCACCTTTCCGTCGTTTTAGCTTCAGCATGGGTAAAGCAGGCAAAGTTTCTGAGCCCAACGAGGGTACATCTATATCTCAGGCAGGCTTAACACATAGTTTTGTCAAATCAGATTTAAAAAATCCCCAGAATGCTGTTTCTTCTGGTGTTGATACTTCTTGCGGTGACAAAATCAATGCTAAAAGCAGAAGCAGGTCCAGCCCTTTGAGAAGATTATTAGACTCGCTTCTAAAACCGAAGGCAGTTAACTGTCGCAATTTTTCCAACCAATTACAGGACTCAATATTAACAGAAGGTGCCTGTAAATCATCAGAACAGCTTAGACATTCAGCTTTGCCCTTGCAGTCAGCCAAAGTGAAATCAGATACGGCGAGCCATTGCACAAGCAATGTAAATGATTCAGCACAGAACAAAAATTGTGGATCTTCAGCAGTTCAAGCTCTTCTCAGAGTTCAAGTTAAGAATGGGTTGCCTCTGTTCACGTTTGCTGTTGATAACGAGAGTAAGATTCTTGCAGCTACTATGAAAATGTTAAGTGCATCAGGGAAGAGTGATTATGGATGCATTTACACATTCTTTGCCATTCAAGAAGTCAGAAAAAAGAATGGAAGGTGGATAAATCAGGGCAAAGGCAAAGGTCAGGAGTATGTCCCTAATGTTGTTGCCCAGATGAAGGTCTCTGGTTCCGAGTTTTCTCATTTGTCCAGGCCAAACTCTGTGGATCAATTTAGCCTCAGAGAATATGTTCTTCTTACCTTGGATTTAGGACGGGCAAATCCACAAGCATCTGATTTCCTGTCAAGCGATGAGCAGGCAGCTATCATTGTCAAGATCCCAACAAGGAACAGAAGAATTCCGATTAGAGATGGGTACCTGATTGATAAGCCTAACAGCTTCGCTGTGACTACATTGAAAGAGCGTCAACCAGAGGTGAAACTTGAAATTGATTATGGGAAAAATGGTGCTCTTATGGGTGGTCAAGACATTAGTGCTACAGTAATACTTCCAAGTGGTGTACATAGCCTGCCAAATAAAGGTGAACCTTCATCACTGATCCAACGATGGAAATCAGGTGGTGCATGTGACTGTGGTGGTTGGGATTTAGGTTGCAAACTCGGGGTTCTTTCTAATAAGAGCCAATTCAGTCAGCGATCTAATTTCGAACTGTTTTTTCAGGTATAGTAGTTGATCTTATGCTAAGTAAAGTGTTATACTGAAAGTGTGGACTGAATTCTCTATGACTGAATTCTCTATGTTCTAATTATAACTATCAGGGAGGAGCTCAAGACAAGAAGCCATTGTTCAGTTTGGCCCCTTTCAAGGATGGTATCTATTCAGTTGAGTTCAATTCTTCGCTTTCACCTATGCAAGCATTTTCCATTTGTATAGCAGTTTGGGATAGTAGGAAACACTCTGAGATTTCAGAACCAGAATCAGTTACCACCTCTGAAGAAAGAACATTGGGGAAAACCATACTAAATGAAAGATTAAATGCTTCTAATCCTATAGAAGGCGGTACTGCTGCTAGATATGTCCAATATCCACATGTTTCCCCAGTTGAAAGGGTCTAGTTCGACACTATGAATGATACGATGTAATTAAGTGAAAGATAGAATTATATAGATTTCTGGTTTTTTGGTTGGGCAATGCTCAGTGAGATATGTATCGCCGTTAAGGTAAGGGTCGCCCAATGGAGAATGAACAAGGCCTGTTTGTAATAGTTGAGGACTGGTTCGCTGCAAGCTTTGGAGCATTGTAGTTTGATTTACATATGAAAACAGATTCAATATGATCTGTAGTATAAGCAAAATGTTTTGATCAGTGTAAGCGTGCATATGAAATCAAGCGATTATGGGATACTTAAAATGATCAATGTTGAATTATGCGGTCACTCCATTCCCACTTATATTGTCCCCAGATTATAGTTACATTCATGGATGAATCCAGAGAATGTGTAAACTGATTTAAGTATGCACAGATTCAAAGCTGAAAAGGGTTTAGTGCTGGCCGTGGTACTGTGAAGGCCAAATTTCAGGGCCTTGAGAGCACAGTGACAAGATTAGAGTGCATGTGAGATGGCTTTCCCTTTTGGCAAATATGAAGCTGGCATGATCCAATGATTCAATCGAATTGTGCTTCTTGTCTGATGTCCCACCATTGCCGCCACCATCACAACCCTTTCTACTTTTTTTTAAGATTACATTTTTATACATAATAGGATATGAAATTAGAGAAAGCACTTGTTATGTCACATGCTTATCATAGTCCCTTTCACCATCAAAGCCTACTGTTTTCCCCTTCCTCTTTTGATCCAATCTTTGGTGCTGCTGCCTTATCTGATTTGCATGCCCTGCCATTGTCAAAAGATCTATTATTTGATTCTTTCCCTCCATATTATTGCAGTTTGCATGCACTTTTACTTTCTGTATCTGTGTCTTAGTTCAACTGCAGCCTAGAAAGCCTGTTGTTAAAGCTGTTTTCCGCAACTTCACAACATTTTACACTGTTGCTTTACCCCATAGCCATCAGGCAGCAGGGAGAGATCACATATCTTAAAATATTTCAGTTCCATGTTGCTTCTTTTGATGACTGATGTTTTGAAGCTGCCATGCCAACCTTGTAATAAATAATGAATGCAAAAACATCTTTGCACAATAACGCACATAAATGGCCAAGAGATTCAGACATGTTTCCCCTGTTGAACATGTTTATATCCATTTTTTCAAGTGGTCCTATGAAATAAAATATGGCTTCTCTCTGTTTTTTTTAATTAAGGGGTTAAAATGATACCATCAGCATCATGCTTCCCAACTCCAAGAAAAACTACCCTGTTTAACACTGTTGGAAAGTTGCCTAACAGATCCTGAGCTAGGATCTTTTGTGTCTGTGCTGAAATTTTAGCAGAAAAAAAATAAAGTTTTGTTTAATATTTTGGGGTTTGCCATTGCCAGTGCTAAACTTCCCCATGTGGGTTTTCCATTCTTATAAAATTGTCCCTACTTTCTTTCTTCTTTGGAATTGGGAGACCACAGTGCTGTTGTTTGGGTTTTCTCTGTCAAATTTCACTGGAAAAAGTTGGCCAAGATGCAAGGAAAAAAAACAAACTCTCTAGGCTCTTCAACCTCATTGTTTCAAATATATACATGAAATTAGTTTCAAGTTGGATGTGACTTAAAACATTATAAATTAACAAAAAATAAACTTTCTTTAACTTCTAAAAGAAGTACATGACTTAGCTTGAAGCTTTAATGCATATTTGTTATGAAAAAGGTTGCATAGTGTGTTTATTAATAGGCATTTGGGGTTCCTTTTCCCCCTTTAAAAGGAGCTTTTAATATTTTAAACATAATTTGGAAAAGGGAACCTGAATTCCTTGAGCTCAGTTGATGTTATTATATCATATCTCATAATTAACAATGAAAGCACCCACAAAAGTTTTAGACTTTTCCTTTAGAAGGCAAGGATTCACAGTTCCAGATAATGTCATTGCCCCCTCAACAATGCCCCAATTTTCAATTCATTTTTGCTTCAAAATCAAGCCCAGGAGTCATCATTTCAACTTTACATTCGTCACTTTATAATGTCCAGAAATAATTTATTAACCGGAATAAGTATAAAATGTTTCAAAATTATAGTGAGAATACTAGGGTTTTGTTAATCTTATTATTGTAAAAGTATTTACATTATATATGTTTCACGGGATTATTTTCTTATACATTTTTATTTGGAAATAATATCTACGCGTGTTTATATTAGTGTAATGTAAAATTAAAATATAATGATTTTTAAGATTATGTCAATGTTGGCGTTCATAGATGTCAAGATTAATGGAATTATCTTAAGAAAATTGAAAATCATCGCACTATTCACGTCTTCTATAAATGTTAAGGTCCGACATAAAAATAATTTGCATATTCTGAAAATAATCCCATAATTTACGTGGAGAAGTAACTTTCTTTTGCGAGAGAGTGAGCAAACACACTCAATTTTTCAAAAACAAAAATTATTACTAAATAAAATGAAATTATATATATCAATAATAATTTATTAAACTAAACTTAATCGACTAAAGAGTATGAATTAAACAATAAAATATTTAAAAATGTAACAATTATATTATTTATCAAATACTTGAATTTATTAGATGTTTATATAGTAAATCCAGTATTTTTTTTTATATTTTTATCTATACGTTATATTAAATCATATTAATTGATTTATCCACAATACGTGCACTTCATTCTAATAATTAAACTGACAAATAAAATTTAAATTATTGTTCTCAAATAAATTTATTAACTAAGAAATTCACCATCCCCTATATATTGGATCTTACTAATTAAAATTACAAATTGAAATAGATATAAAAATTTATGATTTGAATTTTAATATTAAAAATATCATCATCATATCTAACCTCTATAATTTTAATTTAAATTATTCAATCAATTTATTAAATATAAAAAATTGAATCATGCATGTCAATATACATGTTCTACAACAAACTATCATTATATTACATAGTAGAAAATATAAGTCCAAAATTATTTCCATAAATGATGAGGTGACCAACAAACCATATCAACATCATAAAGGGCAAAGGAATTTCCAGCTTTTAATCCCAACACCAATTGTGGCCTAAAGTTAACACCTTTCCTCTTTTATTTCCCAACCCCCTAATTATCATACCCAACAAAGTTTTAAAACAAATTAATTAATTTAAATAAAATATATTTTGGGTTTTAAAAGTACATTAATTTCTTAAATATACTTATTATGAGAATCTACACGATGACTTGTAAATGAGTTATACTTTTTAAAAGTTTTGAGTCTAAACTTCAAACACTTACATTAACATATATGTATATTATTATATATTAATAATTAAAAAATATTATCTTATAATTAATCTATATTATTAAAAAAATAAATACATGTATTATTAGTTTTACACCATCACCCATCTTATCTTATTTTCTGAAAACTCTTACATTATTTATTAATTATTACAAAGATTTATCTATAAAACATAAATAAATGTTTTTTTATTTGTTTAAGTCCTATCTTTGAGTTTGACTCCCCTTATTACTCCCATTCTCCCACTCTCCGTTTCGCTTCGTATATGTACACACCGTGGCGATGTTATCAATTTCATTGGGTGGTGGAATCCACGCTGTAAAAAAAGTCTGGGTTTATGATCAAGAGAGAAAAAAATGGGAAAATTTTTGACATGAAAATGAAAATAAAAGAAATGTAAAAGGAGAGAAAACAGAGAATGATGAGGTGGTGAAAAAGGGGAAACGTGAAAGAGAAGAACAAGAAGAAACCTTGGATCCAAAAAGTTAAATGCTTTTTTATTTTCTCTTACTTTCTCGCTTCCCAAACACTACTTTTCCTCTCCCCTGCTTAGTGCTAGACTATTAGTAGCGTTCTTCTACCTTTCCTTCACACGAATTCCACCACGCTCAAAGCAAAGAAAGGAGAAAATAACCAACTTTTTGTTGGGAGTGTGGTTGAAAATTTGAGGTTTAAGCCAATGGGAGCGCGTTGCTCCAAACTATCACTTTGCTGGTGGCCGTCAAGTCTCAAGTCAAACCTCAACGACTCTTCCGATCTAGGTTAGTTACTTGACTTGTTTCCATCACTCTCTCGAGAAAATATTTTAGTCTTCGAATTTGTTTCCATTTTTGTTTCATAAATTTAAAATTTATGTAGTTCCGTTCACATCAGAGAATGGAGAGGAAGCTTTACCTGGATTCAGCGAGTACAGCTTGGACCAATTAAGAGCTGCCACTTCCGGTTTCTCGACGGACAACATTGTATCGGAGCATGGAGAGAAAGCTCCCAATGTGGTTTACCGAGGGAAGCTCGACGAGGATCGTTTGATCGCCGTTAAACGCTTCAATAGATCGGCTTGGCCTGACCCTCGACAGTTCCTCGTATATATATAAATATATTTACTTTTCCATTTTTTTACTGCAATTTATTTTGATTTTTCTTTTTTGGTTGATTTGTAAGTATCGCTTTCTCTTCTTTTTGGCGTTATTCCAGGAGGAAGCGAGAGCAGTTGGACAGTTAAGAACCGATCGGTTAGCAAATTTGATTGGTTGTTGCTGTGAAGGAGATGAGAGATTGTTAGTAGCTGAGTTTATGCCTAATGAGACTCTCTCTAAGCATCTTTTTCACTGTAATTTTCACTCTTACCTTCAGCTTTTCCCCTATATCCTTAGTTTTCATTTAGTTTACATGTATATATATATATATATATATATATATATATATATATATATATATATAATCTATACTTCAATTTGATTATAGTCTAAGTATCAGTCTCAATGGATCTTCATCTCCTTCAATATGCTGCTAATGGAAATCTGCGTATCTTACTAATAATGCCATTGTTTTTATTCTGTTGAAATGGTATAGGGGAGAATCAGCATATGAAATGGCCGATGAGGCTGAGAGTCGCACTGTATTTAGCGCAGGCGCTTGAGTATTGCAGCAGTAAAGGGAGAGCCCTGTATCATGACCTTAATGCTTATAGAATCTTGTTTGATCAGGTAATTTTATTCTTTATACCATCCGTATTTGAACCTTACCGCATATGTTCGCATTTAGATTCATATTTAATTGCTTACAGCAATGGGTTACTTCTTGACAGGATGCTAATCCCAGACTCTCTAGCTTTGGCCTTATGAAGAACAGCAGAGATGGAAAAAGTTATAGTACAAACTTGGCTTTCACCCCACCAGAGTACCTAAGGACAGGTAAAATACTATGCTAATAGACAAAGTTTATGGAACTCTCATACAGATTGCAAAGATCGGTTATATTATTAAGATATATATACTTATACTGTGCAAAGTATGTGCATTTAACTTTGGGTACGTTTTCTTTCTCATGCAACATGTGTTGTCTCTTTGGTTGAGCTAATTTATACGCATTAACATGACAGGAAGGGTAGTCCCGGAGAGTGTGGTTCACAGTTTTGGAACTCTTTTGCTTGATCTTCTCAGTGGCAAGCATATACCACCAAGCCATGTGAGTTCTCTTGTCTTCTTAATCTCCGTTAAGGCGAAAGTCTTGATTGAAATCTTCTGTCATAGAAATTTAATACACTATTAAATTGTAGATATCTGCACTGCATCATGGTATATCCTCAGGAGATAATTTATATGCTTAAATGTTGGACTATCATTGTTGCAGGCATTGGACCTAATACAGGGTAAAAACTTTCTGATGCTAATGGACTCAAACCTGGTGGGTCAGTTTTCGAATGATGATGGAACTGAACTAGTGCGGTTAGCCTCACGTTGTTTGAAGTATGAACCTCGTGAGAGGCCAAATGTGAAGTCTCTTGTAACTGCTCTTACCCCACTTCAGAAGGAAACCGAGGTATACTTGCATATTCTCCACTTTCTTATCTTCAACCTTTATTCTAGAAAGTCCACCAAAATACTAATACCTTCAATGTGAAACCAAGCTATACCCTGTTAGTGCAAGTTTCTCTTTTAGCTTGGTGAACAATGGATTTGGTGCGACTGATAAGACCATCTTTTGTAATTTTGTATGGAAGTTACTAATAGCTTGAAGCTTTGTGGTAGTGATAAAAAATATTAACTGAGATATGTTTTTCTGTCGACAGTTTGCTACCTTTTAACTTCTATTATTTTAACAGATACCATCACATGTTTTGATGGGCATTCCACATGGAACAGCGTCCTCAAAGCAAACAATGTTACTAACACCTCTAGGTGAAGCATGCTCAAGAATGGATCTTACTGCAATACATGAAATATTAGAAAATATTGGATACAAAGATGATGAGGGGATTGCAAATGAGGTCAGCAATCTATACAATTTATGTTCTTTCATATTCAATTCTCTCTCTCTCTCTCTCTATATATATATATATATCATTGGTTTGGTAGTGTTGAATAAAAGCTAGCTGGTAGGATCATTGGTTGCATTTTCGAAAAGTTAATGAGTTGATAAAACATGTACTAATGAATTGCTGTGACAGCTTCATCGTTCAAACCCAGATATAAGAACAGAAATGCTAGTATTACTTGCCTAGCATTATCGAAATCGTTTAAGTGAATTTGTCACATGGATCCTCTTTTGAAATTCTTCATGATAACGGGTATTGAATTTTGCTGCTTCTAGCTTTCTTTCCAAATGTGGACAGATCAAATACAGGAGACTCTGAATTGCAAAAAACATGGAGATACTGCTTTCCGAGGTAAAGACTTTGGAACAGCCATTGAATGCTACACGGACGTAAGTCTTCTATTTACAATTTGGCAATCTGCATCAAAATTCCACTCGTGATTAAAATTTCAACCCATGATGCTAATAACGTGCCTTGCATATATAGTTCATTGATGGTGGGACAATGATATCTCCAACTGTGTTTGCTAGACGCTGCTTGTGCTACTTGATGAATGACATGGCACAAGAAGCACTCGGAGATGCTATGCAAGCACAGGTAATATCTCCAGAGTGGCCGACGGCATTCTATCTCCAAGCTGCCGCCCTATTTAGCCTCGGGATGGACAACGACGCACAGGAAATCCTGAAAGACGGTACAAACTTGGAATCCAGAAAACACAGAAACTGAAAATCTATAGCCTTTTTATTGGGTCCTTTTGAGTTCATTTTGTATCTTGTCATATTTCTCCTTCCCATGTTATCTCAGCACCACAGTAATTGTAACGTCCATAGTCTGCTTACGGTGTTTTGTTGTCTTTTATTCACTCATTTCTGAACACTATTTTAAGATGATAACAACAATGAATGTTTCATTTCTCTTCTTCTGCCTCATATATCCCTATGGTTTCATTATACATTAACTGAATTTTTTTTATTGACAGGGAAGTTCAGTGATACATTTTTTAACACAATTTAATCCTTCATATCTATTTCAACTTAGCAAAACTCATTTTTTTTGTGGATAAGTTGGTTTTATTATCCAAATAGCAGAAGCTATAAAATACAATCAGAGTCATTATAGATCAAACATACGAAAAGAATCAATGGTCTGTAATATTCTAGTGATTGCAGAGGTTAATATTCACAGCAAGAAATCTGTTAAAAGTTCTACCACTTAAGTGAAGACTAACAACATCTTTGATAGCTTTAAGTAAATCTTCAATTGACCTAGATCGTCCTTGGAACAAACGTTTGTTCCTCTCTTCCCATAAGAAATATACTAGAGTATTCAAGGCCAGTTTCATAACCAAAGAAAACAAAGATTTTCCTTTCCGGTTGTTGCTTGCTTGTGTCAAGAACTCATCCCAGGAGTAGGCATCAAAGTTCAAACCAGAAAATGAAAAAATAGAATCCCAAAGGGAAGCATCAATAGGGTAAGATAGGAAGAGATGATCTCTAGATTCAGGTTCAGTAGAACATAAAACACAGATAGTATCGTTAGTCACTCCCATACGTTGTAATCTTACCTTAGTAGGAAGCTTGTCCAGAAAGGCCATCCAGGTAATGAGGTTATATTTTGGGTTATGCAAGGGGAACTATAACAGTTTCTGCCAAGGAACCGTAGGTCTCCTTTCCCGGATAGAATCCCAAATGGTACTGGCAGTAGCAACTCCTGAAGACACAATTGATGAACCTCTGGCCGCATTTTCAGTAACCTCTTCATGCACCAACTTGTACTAGAATTAATCTCAACTAACTAGAAGTTACTGTCCTTAAAAACGTAGGAGTTAAGCCATGCAACCCAAAGAGATCCTTGTCATGCAAGAATTTTCTTGATAAGAATGATCATGCAAGATTTATTCTAAGTCTTCATATTTTTAATTCCAAGCCCCCCTTCGGATTTCAAACAACAGATATTTGACCAGCTTACTCTAGCACCTGTGGCTACTTTGTCTGACCATTTCCAAAAGAAACGGGAGCAAAGCTTCTCGATCTTGGCCAACACAGAGTTAGGCAGAAATAGCTGTCTCCACCATAAATTTGAAATAGATGAGAGCACTGTTTTGATTAGTTCCAGTATGCCAGCATAGCTCAGGAGTTTAGTACACCAGTGGTTCAATCTAGATTTGATGTTGTCAATAAGGCTCACACAGTCCTTGTTAGAAATTTTTCTAGAAGTCAGAGGGATGCCGAGATATCTAATAGGAAGGGAGCCAAGGTTAAAGCCAGAAATCCGTTTTATGTTATCTTTTACAGCAGAGGATAACCCAGCAGTAAAAACTTCAGTTTTTGAAACGTTGAGTTTGAGTCCAGTCATCTCATAGAAATATTTTAACAGACTCGTGACACCAAGCACATATTCCACACTTCTTTTGCAAAAGATGAGGAGATCGTCAGCAAAAGATAGATGGGTCAAACCAATTCTTTGGAACTTAGGGTGAAAACCAAAAATTCCTTTAGAAGCTGCAAGATTGAGGAGTTTAGAAAGTACATTAATGGAGAGTACAAATAATAAAGGAGATAGAGGGTCTCCTTGTCTAAGACCTTTAGCACCCTTCAAATAGCATGACAGACTTCCATTAAAGGAAATAGAGAGGCTAGGGGTGGTAAAATAAGTTTCCAGCCACGAAGAGAAGATAGATGGAAGGCCAATTGCTTTCAAGATGGTTGAAAGGAAATTTCAATTGAGAGAATCAAATGCCTTATGAAGATCAATCTTCAATGAGCATCTAAGAGATATATTTTTCCTATTGTAACCTCTAACCAACTCCTGAGCAAGTAAAGTGTTGTCAATAATGTTCCTTCCCTTAACAAAAGCTGATTGATTTAGTGTAACCAAGTCAGGCAGGAGGAGAGTCAATCTTCTTACAAGTATCTTAGAGATAGCTTTGTAGACCACTGAACAATACAATATCGGTAAAGAAGCAAGAGATGGCAGCAGTAACCTCACTTTCGATGATGTGCCATGAGGATTTGAAAAAGTATGGTGAAAACCCATTAGGACCTGGGGATTTTTCATTCCCTTGGGAGAAGAAAACCTCTTTAATTTCTTCCTTAGAGACATCCTTTACTAAAGCAGCAGATTTATCAGCAGGCAAAGGGAAATTGATTAAATTTTTCAGCAGATTAGTATCAGTTGCCTTAACAACAGAGTCAATCGAGCCTAACAGATTTGAATAAAAGTTTACAACCTCTGCAGACATCAGATCGTAAGTTTCCAGCCTGTTACCTTGCTCATCAATAAGAATTCTAATTGTGTCTCTTTTGTTTTTGAGGACTACAGCTGAATGGAAGAATCGAGTACACTTATCACCCTCTTTTAACCATTGCACTTTTGCTTTTTGTCTGAAGAATAAAGTTTCAGCTGCTTCTAATTTTTTCACTTCATTTTGAATAAGCAGCTCCTTATCAAAAGAATCCTCTCCTCTAAGGGTTTTAAGTTGTTGCAATTCAAGATCAGCTTTAAGTTTAGTCACCCTAACAGAGAGGTCATTATAACAAGTCTGATTAAGAGCCTTCAATATGACTTTTAAACACTTAAGCTTTGTAAAAAGGATATGCATAGGATTCCCTAGGGCAGGTTTTGACCAGGATTGTTTAACCACATCATAATAGTTTGGGTGATGGGTCCAGTAGTTAAAAAATTTAAAAGGCTTAGGCCTATTAACTTGCAGTTCTTTACTAAGCCAAACTTGAGCAAGACAATGGTCAGAAATCCCAGGTGCAAGGAACTCAACATGAGAATCTTTGAAAGAGCTCACCCAAGTAAAGTTGATAAGGACTATATCTAGCTTCCTAGCCAAGAAAGAACTCTGTTGTTTATTACTCCAGGTAAAAGATGGACCAAAGTATGGATGGTCAAAAAGATCAAGGTCATGAAGGACATTTGGAACTCTCTCATGTCAGGAGTAGTCAAAGGACCAAGGAGATCATTATCAGAACTTTCTTTAGAGTGGAGAATGATGTTAAAGTCACCTCCAAGAATCCAAGTGTAACATCCTCCATACCGGGTTAGTGATTAAATTGTGAAATTATAAAATTCAGTGACCAAAGTAGATAAATTGAATAGTTGAAAGATTTAATGGGAATGTTTTGTGTAGGATCAATTAATAAAGAAGGAGGAACTAAAGGGGTAAAGGAGTCTTTTAATAGGGGAAATAATTAAATATTAGATGAGGATATTTAAATCCATGTGGAAGGCAAATGAAGAGAACAAAAGTTTCCATATTTCTCTTCTTCTTCACTTCTTCTTCTCCATCGAGAGACCAAGCTAAAGGTGAGTTTTCTTGTTGATTAAATTCTTGATGAATTTAAGGTTTCTTATTGATCCTTAGTTGATAACTAAGGTTAAGAAAAGCTTAGATTATCTTAAAACCATAAGATGAGGAGAATATGAAGAATCAAAGAAAGGAAGTAGAAAAGTGAAATCTTGGATTAGAGTTCCTAATAAGAATTAGAAGTGGAATTTGACTTGTCATAAAGCTAACTAAGAAGTATGAGGTGTTAGAATTCAAATTAGAACATGTTGGAATTTAGGTTAGATTCTTAAATTCTACATGGAGAATTGGATTTTTAAGTTTCAAAAGTATGGAATGGATAATAATTAGTTTAAGTAAGAGTATGCAAGTTAAGGATATATAAAGAGGGGAAATATAAAGTGTTAAGTAGACTAAGAAGAGATTTTCGTGCTAAAATGACAATTCTGGGCAATGTGCATCGATGCACATTCATTGTGCACCGATGCATCGATGATAAATCCCAGAAATTGTTTAAGGTGCATCGATGCACATGCAGTGCATCGATGCATTAATTTAAAAAGAAAACATCGAATAATATTTATGCATCGATGCATAAGGAGTGCATCGATGCATCCCCATTAAATACAAACATCGAATAGGATTTATGCATCGATGCATGGTGTAGTGCATCGATGCATACCTCCATTAAAAGATGAAAATGTCTTTTCTTTTAGCCTAAGAAATGATAGTTTAGAATATATTAATTAGTATACTGATAAGTATCAATGAATTACTATGTAGATATCGAGCCTAAACGAGTTCCGGAACCATCAACAAGTAGGATCAATCGAGGGAAAGACAAAGAAATCTAGGTGAGTGCATATGCATAGCATGAATATGTATTTTATTTAGTTATAGACTTGTGATAAGCCTAGATTCAATATTTTGATACATGATAGTATTTCATATTATGATATATGACATGAATCCATACCATATGCATTATGGGACATGAATATGCAAGAAAAAGTTATATGAGTTATGTGATAAAGGTATGAAAATAATATGTCTACGTGATACAAATAAGATAAATTATGAAAGCCCATGTTATGTAAATGAGAACTATAGGTATAGTTGGCATGCCAAGGGTAGAGGGTCTATGTGGTTCTTCGGGACATATATGTATTCTTTGGAATATGTGTGAGGTCTGGTGAGACACATACTTGATCCTTGGCATATGTATATGATTCTTAAGGAATGATATGTGGTCCTTCTGGACATATATGTCTTCTTTGGAACATGTGTGTGGTCTGGTGAGACACATACTTGATCATTGGCATATGTATATGATTCTTAAGGAATGATATGTGGTCCTTATGGACATTATTATATGGCACTACGGTGAAATTCTACACGGCACTCCGGTGCAATTCTACGTGGCACTTAGGTGCAATTATATGAGCTGTGGTGACAACATAGTGCACAACCTCACAATACTCATATACCTTAGGTTCTCTGTATGGTACCATGGGCTAATGAACTTACTAAGGCGAACTTATGAATGTGAATTTGATAAGTATATGTGTAAGAAACATGGTTCTGGTTATTGCATTGTTTACATACATCTTATCATTGAAACCTATCTTATTTTGGCAATTACTTTATATTTATAAATATTATTATTATATTGCCTCACTAAGTCGATGACTTAGCGTGTGAGTGTTTCACACGTAGGATCCAATAAAGTAGACGATCGAGGTTAAGCAGCTGGACAATATTACTCCTGCAACTATCAGATCAGAAGCAACTTAATCAGTAGGTCATTTTGTTATGAAAATGGATGTTGCCATGTAACTAAAGAGTTAAGTTGTGTATGCTCTGAATATTTTGGTAAACTTATATTACCATATGTATATTATTGTATTTTTCGTAATATAAGTTCAAATATTTTGCTATTATTTGTAATGAGTTGTGTTTTAAAAGTCAATGTAATATCTCTGACTCGTATCCGGGTTGGATACGGGTTGAGGGTGTTACATTTAATGGTATCAGAGCTATGGTTTAGCCGATTCTAGGCATAAACCAGAGTCTATAGAGTCTTTAAATGGAATTCATGCCAACAAATAGTGAGAACTTCTGATCTGGTATAGTATGAGTATGTTGTTTTGCTAATAGAATAATGTGTTTATTCTTATTAGATGTCCGGACATAATAGCTCCCGAAGTGAAGCGGGAGAAGATAGGTCTGCTGAAAGCAGTAATTCACCTGCCCTGGCCAGGCAAGGTGAAGAACAAGCATCTCAAGGAGTGCCTGTGCAAGATCAAGATATGTTCTTCAGAATGTTAGACGCTATTCTAATGCGTCTTCAACCTCCTGCTCCACCAACTCAAATGATGATGTAGCAAAAGAGTTAAGAGGTTTAGGAGCTCCCGAATTTAAGGGAGAAACCGAAGAAGGTCCGGTTGCGGCAGATCTTTGGTTAAATGATTTAAAAATCATGTTGGATGGTCTCCACTGTTCTGAAGTGGAGAAGTTAGATGGAGCTGTCTCGTTGTTGAGGGGTCAGGCGAGAATATGGTGGACGAACGTCACCATGAGGATGCCCAGTGACCAATTGACTTGGTCTTTATTCTTAGATGAATTTAAAAACAAGTACATTGGAGATCAATTTATTCGACAGATGAAGCAGGAGTTTTTGAATTTGAAACAGATGAACCGCTCTGTATATGAGTATGAATGTGAGTTCAACAAGTTGAGTAGGTTTGCATCCGAGCTTGTGCCTACTGAAAAAGAGGCTTGTGAATGGTTTGTGGAGGGTTTGCGCCCTAGATTGAAAGAGATGCTGATAATATTGAATTTGTCCTCGTTCCAAGAGGTGATCAATCGTGCCAAGGCTCTTGAAAGAGCTCAGAATGAGAGATTTGGGGATTTTAGAGTTCAGACATCAAAGAGAACAGGTGCTTCTTCTAGCTCAGCACTATCAAAAAGGGGAAGAGACTCAGGATTTCGATCACAAGCTAGATCAGAATCAGTTGCATCGTCTGCTAGGGGAGCAAGTCAGGCAAGACCTAGACAGACGCAGTCAGTGGGATCTGGTGTTGGGAGATCTACTCTGAGTCAAGCGAGACAGTGTCAGCATTGTGGGAAAAAACCATTATGGGGCTTGTCGGATGGCTGCTGGGACTTGTTTTCGATGCGGAGATGCCGAACATTTTATCCGGGATTATCCATTGATGGTTGGTGAGCCTGCACCATCTGAAAGAGTTGGTTCTTACTCATAAAGAGGACGAGGAAGAGGAAGGAACCCATCTGAATTTTCTGCTCAACCTGAAGTTCGGTCAACCGCACGGGTGTACCATCTAAAGACAAGTGAAGACCGTGATGACCTTGATATTATAGCAGGTACTTTTCAGCTGTACGATAAATTAGTATTGGTACTGATTGATCCGGGTTCTAATTATTCTTTTATTACAAGTAAGTTAGTAAAGGAATTGAGGATTCCCTTAGAAGCTACGAGTAATGAGATTATAGTAACAACTCATTTAGGCTATAGTGCTCGAGTGAATAAAGTCTGTAAGGGGTGTCACATAAAGGTTCAGGGAATTGAATTCCCTGTTAATCTGATGGAATTACCCTTTGACGAGTTTGAAGTGATTCTGGGAATGGATTGGTTGTTCCGTTACTATGGAGATGTTAATTGCAGATTGAAAAAGGTAACCCTGAAAAGTCCAGGAAGAACAAAGATAAGTGTGAGCAGTGAAAAGTTTAATCCCTTAGCAAATGTAATGTCAGTAATGTCAGCTAAGAAGCTATTGCTACAAGGATGTCAAGGATTTCTTGCAAATGTGATAGATTTAAGAGCGATGGAGAAAAGGCTAGAAGAGATTCCAATAGTTCAAGAATTCCCTGAATTTTTCCCGGCTGAGTTGCCAGGATTACCTCCAGATAGAGAGGTAGAATTTAAAATTGAAGTAATGCTAGGAACCGCTCCAATTGCAATGGCACCTTATCGGATGACTCCGAAAGAATTGCAAGAGTTAAAGAATCAATTGCAAGAGTTGTTAGGAAAGGGATTTATTCGACCAAGTGTATCACCTTGGGGAGCTCCGGTATTATTTGTTAAGAAGAATGATGGATCAATGCGTCTCTGTATTGATTATCGACAGCTTAATAAGGTTACCATCAAGAACAAGTATCCCCTTCCGCGCATTGATGACTTATTTGATCAACTAAAAGGAGCTTCGATATTTTAGAAGATCGATCTACGTTCGAGTTATCATCAATTGAAGATTCAGAAGAAAGATATTCCGAAGACGGCTTTCAGAACGAGATATGGTCATTATGAATTCATCGTAATGTCATTCAGAGTAACGAATGCACCAGCTACTTTCATGGATCTCATGAACAGGATTTTTCAGCCCTATTTAGACCAGTTTGTTGTTGTCTTTATTGATGACATACTGGTTTACTCGAAGTCCATTGAAGAGCACAGCGCACATCTGAGGCTAGTTTTGCAAATTCTCAGGGATAAAAATCTCTATGCGAAATTGTCCAAATGTGAATTCTGGCTAAACGAAGTAATTTTCTTGGGGCATGTGATCTCGACAGTTGGGATTAGAGTGGACCCTCAGAAGGTTAAAGCTATAATGGACTGGGAAGTTCCAAAGAATGTATCTGAAGTTCGGAGTTTCCTTGGACTTGCCGGTTATTATCGAAGATTCGTTAATAATTTTTCGATGATAATGTTGCCTTTAACAAAGATGATGAGAAAGAATGTACCGTTTGTTTGGACTTCTGAATGTCAAGAAAGTTTTGAAGCTTTAAAGAGAATTCTGACAGAAACTCTGATATTGGTTCAACCGGAATCTGGCAAGACTTTTGTAGTATACAGTGATGCATCCCATAACGGGTTGGGGTGTGTATTAATGCAAGAAGGGAAGGTGGTAGTGTATGCATCGAGGCAGTTGAAACCACATGAAAAGAATTACCCCACCCATGATTTAGAAATGGCTGCTGTGGTGTTCGCTCTCAAGATTTGGCGTCATTATCTGTATGGAGAGAGATGTTACTTGTATACAGACCATAAAAGTCTGAAGTACCTGATGACTCAAAAAGAGTTGAATTTAAGGCAACGTAGATGGGTAGAGTTCTTAAAATATTATGATGTGATAATTGACTATCATCCCAGAAAGGCTAACGTGGTAGCAGATGCTTTGAGTAGAAAGACGTTTGCAGCTTTACGAGTTATGGACGCAAGGTTATCTTTAACGGGAGACGGTGGTCTTTGTGCAGAGTTAACATTTAAACCAGCATGGTTGGAACGAATAGGAGAATTACAAAGTAAAGATGAAACGTGTTTGAAAAGAATTGAACAAGTAAAGAGCAAAGAGATTAAAGACTTTGAGGTTAAGTCAGATGGAAATCTATATTGTAAATGAAGAATTGTAATACCCGACAATGACGACTTGAAGAAAGAAATATTAACTGAGGCTCATTGCAGTCCATTAACGATGCACCCGGGTGGAACCAAGATGTATATGGATTTGAAGGATCGATTTTGGTGGCCAGGGATGAAACGAAACATCACCGAATTTGTGTCTAAGTGTTTGATATGTCAACAAGTCAAAGCTGAGCATCAAGTTCCGTCAGGATTATTGCAACCGCTTGTCATTCCTCAATGGAAATGGGAAAATGTTACGATAGATTTTGTTTCGGGGTTACCCTTGACTCCGAACAAAAGAGAATCAATATGGGTAATTGTTGATCGATTAACTAAGTCAGCGCATTTTCTCCCGGTTAGAACATATTTCTCTATGGAAAAATATGCAGAGTTGTATATTAGAGAAGTTATTAGATTGCATGGAGTGCTTGTTTCCATAGTCTCTGATCGAGACCCTCGATTCACTTCTAGATTCTGGAAATCTTCGCATGGAGCGTTGGGGACTCGTTTAAACTTTAGTACGGCTTTTCATCCTCAGACTGACGGGCAATCAGAGAGAACTATTCAAATATTGAAAGATATGTTGAGAGCATGCGTAATGGAATTCAAAGGATCATGGGAAAAGTATTTGCCGCTGGTAGAGTTCGCTTACAACAATAGTTATCAGTTTAGTATAAAGATGGCCCCATATGAGGCATTATATGGGAGGAAATGTCGTACTCCATTAAATTGGTATGAACTCAAAGATCGAAGTGTTCTTGGTCCGGATTTAATTCAAGATGTAGAACAAAAAGTTTGAGAAATTCAACATAACCTCAAAGTGGCCTCTGATCGGCAAAAGTCCTATTCTGATCTTAAAAGAAAAGAGATTGAGTTCGAGGTTGGAGATAAAGTTTTCCTTAAAGTATCTTCTTGGAATAAAATATTACGTTTTGGTCGGAAAGGAAAGTTAAGTTCTAGATTCATTGGGCCATATGAAGTTGTTAAGAGAATAGGACCCGTGGCATATCAGTTATCCTTGCCACCGGAAATGGAGAAGATCCATAATGTCTTCCATGTGTCCATGTTACGAAGATATAGGTCTGATCCCTCTCACATCATTGCACCAGAACAAGTAGAAGTCCAATCGGATCTGACATATGAAGAAGAACCAATGAGAATATTGGCTTTTGAAGTCAAACAGTTAAGAAGTAAGACAGTTCCGTTGGTCAAGGTTCTTTGGAGAAATCACAAAGTAGAAGAAGCTACGTGGGAACGTGAAGAAGATATGCGACTTCAATATCCCCATCTGTTCATACAATGAAAATTTGAGGACGAATTTTTTTAGGGAGGGAGATTTGTAACATCCTCCATACCGGGTTAGTGATCAAATTGTGAAATTATAAAATTCAGTGACCAAAGTAGATAAATTGAATAGTTGAAAGATTTAATGGGAATGTTTTGTGTATGATCAATTAATAAAGAAGGAGGAACTAAAGGGGTAAAGGAGTCTTTTAATAGGGGAAATAATTAAATATTAGATGAGGATATTTAAATCCACGTGGAAGGCAAATGAAGAGAACAAAAGTTTCCAGATTTCTCTTCTTCTTCACTTCTTCTTCTCCATCGAGAGACCAAGCTAAAGGTGAGTTTTCTTGTTGATTAAATTCTTGATGAATTTAAGGTTTCTTATTGATCCTTAGTTGATAACTAAGCTTAAGGAAAACTTAGATTATCTTAAAACCATAAGATGAGGAGAATATGAAGAATCAAATAAAGGAAGTAAAAAAGTGAAATCTTGGATTAGAGTTCCTAATAAGAATTAGAAGTGGAATTTGACTTGTCATAAAGCTAACTAAGAAGTATGAGGTGTTAGAATTCAAATTAGAACATGTTGGAATTTGGGTTAGATTCTTAAATTCTACATGGAGAATTGGATTTTTAAGTTTCAAAAGTATGGAATGGATAATAATTAGTTTAAGTAAGAGTATGCAAGTTAAGGATATATAAAGAGGGGAAATATAAAGTTTTAAATAGACTAAGAAGAGATTTTCGTGCTAAAATGACAATTCTGGGCAATGTGCATCGATGCACATTCATTGTGCACCGATGCATCGATGATAAATCCTAGAAATTATTTAAGGTGCATCGATGCACATGCAGTGCATCGATGCATTAATTTAAAAAGAAAAAATCGAATAGGATTTATGCATCGATGCATAAGGAGTGAATCGATGCATCCCCATTAAATACAAACATCGAATAGGATTTATGCATCGATGCATGGTGTAGTGCATCGATGCATACCTCCATTAAAAGATGAAAATGGCTTTTCTTTTAGCCTGAGAAATGATAGTTTAGAATATATTAATTAGTATACTGATAAGTATCAATGAATTACTATGTAGATATCGAGCCTAAACGAGTTCCGGAACCATCAACAAGTAGGATCAATCGAGGGAAAGATAAAGAAATCTAGGTGAGTGCATATGCATAGCATGAATATGTATTTTATTCAGTTCTAGACTTGTGATAAGTCTAGATTCAATATTTTGATACATGATAGTATTTCATATTATGATATATGACATGAATCCATACCATATGCATTATGAGACATGAATATGCAAGAAAAAGTTATACGAGTTATGTGATAAAGGTATGAAAATAATATGTCTACGTGATACAAATAAGATAAATTGTGAAAGCCCATGTTTTGTAAATGAGAACTATAGGTATATTTGGCATGCCAAGGGTAGAGGGTCTATGTGGTCCTTCGGGACATATATGTATTCTTTGGAACATGTGTGAGGTCTGGTGAGACACATACTTGATCCTTGGCATATGTATATGATTCTTAAGGAATGATATGTGGTCCTTCGAGACATATATGTATTCTTTGGAACATGTGTGAGGTCTGGTGAGACACATACTTGATCCTTGGCATATGCATATGATTCTTAAGGAATTATATGTGGTCCTTATGGACATTATTATATGGCACTACGGTGCAATTCTACGCGGCACTCCGGTGCAATTCTACGTGGCACTTAGGTGCAATTATATGAGCTGTGGTGGCAGCATAGTGCACAACCTCACAATACTCACATACCTTAGGTTCTCTGTATGGTACCATGGGCTAATGAACTTACTAAGGCGAACTTATGAATGTGAATTTGATAAGTATATGTGTAAGAAACATGGTTCTGGTTATTGCATTATTTACATACATCTTATCATTGCAACCCATCTTATTTTGGCAATTACTTTATATTTATCGATATTATTATTATATTGCCTCACTAAGTCGATGACTTAGCGTGTGAGTGTTTCACACGTAGGATCCGATAAAGTAGACGATCGAGGTTAAGCAGTTGGACAACATTACTCCTGCAACTATCAGATCAGAAGCAACTTAATCAGTAGGTCATTTTGTTATGAAAATGGATGTTGACATGTAACTAAAGAGTTAAGTTGTGTATGCTCTGAATATTTTGGTAAACTTATATTAACATATGTATATTATTGTATTTTTCGTAATATAAGTTCAAATATTTTGCTATTATTTGTAATGAGTTGTGTTTTAAAAGTCAATGTAATATCTCTGACTCGTATCCGGGTTGGGGGTGTTACACCAAGGGAGGTGACCTATGTTACCTTCAAGCTCATGAAGGTGCTGCCATAGGAGTCTTCTGGTAATGCCATTGTTACTCCCATAAATTGCTGAGATAACAATGGGAACACTTTGGAAGTGACATTGGATAGAAACACACTGGTCAGAGGCTTGGATAACAGATAATGAAAGATTTTTTTCCATAGGATCCATATCCTTCCATTGGAAGCATGATCATAATTTGAAAGGACATTCCAGTCAGCAAACTTAGAACCAATTAAGGCAACAAACTTTTCAGCTTTCACTCTAGTCTCAAGTAAACAAAAAAATCAACTTTTATTTGAGAAGCTCTTATTAATACCCTATCTTATTTGAGAGGACAATTGAGCCCTCTAACATTCCAAAATACTAAGATCATTGAGAAGGGAAATCATAATTACTCCCTCTACCCTCATCTACATTAGATTTAGCATTATCAATTTTTTCTTTCTTTTTTGATTTAAGGTCTTTGACTATAACAGCCTGACCTAGTGAAGATTCCCGATGTTTTCTATTAAGGTCAACAGGTGCAGATGGGATTTCCTCAACATCTTGAAGAGCCAGGAACGAGTTAGAAAATCCTGAGGAGTCCGAGGAATGTTTGACTTTAACAGGTCTTCCCCTTTCTCTTTTAGGGATAGAAGAAGGGGGTTTACCTTTACTTGTTGAGGAAGAAGCATTGGAATCAGGATTAGAAGGTTCCTGATTAACCTCAGCAGTATTTGCTTCAAATTCTGTAACAACAGTTACTGGACTAATCTGAAGTTCCTCAATTTTGTCAATAGGAAAATTACCACTGTTTGCATTGTGCTTACTATCTTCATTAATTGCATTAGAGAGAGAAGTTGGTTTGTCTTGAAGAAGCTCAATACCTCCTACAGGGGATTCGACATCGACAACAATAGGATTTGGTTCTTTTTTCCTCCAGACTTGAGGATTAACAGTTGCTTGGGTCTTTGAAGAATAGACCTTCGCATTGTGACCAAAAGATTTACAGTTAATACACATAGCTGGCAACCAAGGCACCTCTACCACAATCGAAACTGATGTTCCTTCTGATAGAACCACATCAACAGTTTTAGGAATTTTATCATTTATCCCTATTTCAATAAAAAGTTTAGCATACTCTAAATAGGTTTTAGCTGCAGTGACAGTGTCCATAGAAAGAGGAGTTCCAATGACACTTGCAATGTAGCTAAGACCAGTTCGAGAGTAAAGCCCTAGAGGGATGTTGTAGAGATGTACCCAAATCGAAATACTAGAGAGATCAAAACTAAGTTTATTAAGATTCGACTCCTATTTACGCATAATAAGTGGTTTGTTTAAGACATGTCATAGCCCATGTTCTAAAACCCAATCCCGAGCATTTGCAGAAGAGAAAGTGAAAACATAAAGATTATTTCCAACAATGCTAACCTGAATTTGTTCTCCCGCGTGGGATTTCCTCTACAAGCTGTCCACCAATCGTTGCATTGAAGAAAAGCTCGGGGTTGCGCCAAGAAACTGACCCACTAGAGAGAGGTTCCATTCTTTGATTCCTGATTCAAGTACCTCTTGAGGGGGATGGACAGATAGGGATCCATCGTGAACCCTAAGAGGGAAATACTCCAAATCATGACCCTCTGGGCAAGAGAAAAGCTTCCTCCAGTCCACGACTTCACGCGAGGAAGGCGAAAAACCAATCGCAAAGAGAAACAGAGATGAGGGCACCAAAAGACAGCAAAGGACACCAGAGACACGACGGAGGAGCTCGGAACCGTTAGCCATGCTAACGTGCACCCAGAGAAACTCATATTTCTTTCGTGTTCAATCATCTTTTTGAATCATACTCGAGTTTAAAAGATTATCTTTTAAAATAAATTTCATTAAGGTAATAATTCATCATATATATATATGCTAGTTTGTAGCTATCAATATTTGCTATTTTTTTTATTATCAGCTCCAATCCATCCAGATACAAATGGGAGTGTCAATTCTTTTTTCTTTTCTATTTTTATTAAAAAAACCCATAATTTAAAATTTAGTACATTGTTGATGAAAATCAATTAACCAAGAATCCCCTCAGCACCAAAATCTTTATTGTATTGTAAAAAAAATACAAAACTGCGGCAAACATTGTATCAGAACAAAATGTAAAATAATAATAATAAAAAAACATCAAAGACATCTCCAGTTCACCATTGGCCACCAGCAGGACCAGCCATGCTTTTACATGTAAAGAATAATATAGAATGGTGAACGGCAGTATCTTACATTGGAGGCTGACCGCCAGCACTCAACATCTGGCCAATCATACTATTCACCTACAAAAATAAGAAAAGTTGTATGCATCACTATCAAATTTCAGCCAACTAATGAGAAAATAAAATACAAAGATCAAACAAATCAAAGAAAACTCAGCAAATCAAGACTCGGGTAGTAGTTTGACTCAAATTGGAAATATGATTACAAGAACTTTAAGCAAAGTATTAGGACCAAAAATACAACCATGTGTTGTATACAGCTTGTAAATAAATAACTCAGGTAAATTAAGAATAGAACAAGAGGATGCAATTATATATAGTTAGTACAAAGACAAGCTTACTTTGATAATATGCACACATGCATATATATATATATATATATGCATGAATACTTTGAAACCTAAGCTTACTTACCTGCCAATACTTTGAAACACAGCGATCAATGCAACTATTTTCACCCATGTTTAGCTCAGCTTCCTTGTACCTAAAGCAGAAAGATATTATGATTGACACCATTTCCAGGGGGAAAAAGTAACGTGTGTATTATCTCTCAAATAGATTGACAGACGCAACAAAAAAGGTGGGTGGGATTGTGGCAATTCATACCTTTTGTCAACACACTTGTTGAAACATGTTTGTGCAAGCCTGAATAAATCACAAAACAAAATGAACTCAGGAGTATTGGAAATAAAAACTTGATAGTGGGAAAAAATTGTCACACTATGCATAACAACAAAGCTAATCAGGCCACAAAGGTCCTCTTTCAAATTCTGAGCCCTGAAATTTTCATTTCTTGGCAGATATAGTAAGCATACAAGAAAACTAATTTACAGGCGTTTCTGATAGAAATCCTTTTATTTTTATCTTGAAAGTTTCCTATAGCAATCTTGACATTACTTTTTAACTTAAACATGTACTAGTACATTAACGTTTAGCAATTCTCTCTTACCTGTTAAAGAGTTCTACCCGATACTCCATCTCTGTTTCAGCCATGCCAAAGGCCTGCCATGTTTTCAAAACAAAAACTTCAAATCATCCACATTGCAAGAATAGAAAATAAACACCTAAATTACAAACTTTTAATCAAAACCCAAAACGAAATAAGTCTCAAAAAACATTTCCCATTAGTTAATGAGAAAGAGCGAAACACCTTAATACATTGAGACCGGAGATCTAAAATTACTTAGAAGGTCCAAATAAAGCAAAACAGAAAAGGCAAATTAACCAGCCGAAAAGATCCAGGTATTTTCTTCAATGCTTTAGCTCATGAACTAAAGGGGAAAACAAAGTATAAAAATAGTTAACCTGCTCTTTGTCTATTCCAGCCGGCGTGTTGGGTGCAGCCATTGAAACCCTAAGCAACAAACAAGGTTGATAAAAAAGTAACCATAAATATCAGGTGTAAACAATTAAGCAATATTGGAATAAAGGTTTTTTTTTTCCTTTTCCAATCTTACTTGCAAGACTTTCCTCGGGCAGGGTTAAGTATTCGCCGAAAACAAGGAGAAATGGCGAGAGAACCCTGTTCAGCGAGTCTTTACTAGGTTCGTTAAAATCGAAAGTGAATTAGGGTTCTAAGATAATTATAGGGTGTAGCTACGATGTACGAGAAATTGGATTTACTCCGTGCTTAAAACTGAATAAAAACACGCTACGTCATTGCTTAAATGGGGGCTAAATTTGTAAATTGGATTTACTCTATAACTATTCCTAAACCTAAATAAAAATCAGGTATTTTAGGAAGGTTTAGAATTTGGATATAAAAATATCTCATAATCTTCAACAGAAGAGGATTTTGTTTGCTTAAATGGACCATTTTCTTCTAAAATATGTTGTTTATTTTGAGTTGTTTTTAAAAGTGTTTTTTAAGATATTTCATTCTTTAAAGTTTAATTCATTATCTTATTTATTTCAAATCGTTAACTTTATTAAAAATAATAAAAATAAATTATATATATATTTTTTAATTTTTTTTACGATTCTATTTTACTCACCTAATTATTTTTTTAAAATCATCTCTAGAAACGTAAGGAGAAGTAAGGACAAAATAATCATTAGCAACTATTTTTCTTCATTACTATGGCTGTAAATGAGACGAGACAGATCGCGAGCTACTCGAAATCGACTCGATCAAGGTTTGATAAATACTCGGATCGAATGGACTTGACTCGAGCTCGAGCTCGACTCTAGTTCTTAACGAGCCGAAATGAGCTACTCGGTATTCAACTCGAAAAGCTCGTGAGCAGCTCGAAAGAAATGTTATATTAAAATTTTAGATTTTTTAAAATTACATTATTAAAAATATATTAAAAATACATTATTGATAATTATAAAATTTTAAAAATATATTAAAAATTATATAATACAACTACCCTCAAATTTTAATTTTAATATATTAAAATTATTTATCTAATGATAAATATTTAATATATTTTTAATGATAATATTTTTAATAACTAATTTTTTAAAGAGAAAATCGCCTCAGTGACCAAAAATTCCTTATAATATACGATTTTAATCAACTTTTTTTGGATTTGCCAAAATGACCAACAAAATCGCAATGCGAAACAAAAATCGCAACGCGATTTAGAAAATCACAATGTTGAAAAGAAAATCGCAACGGTCAAAAGAAAATCGCAACGCGATCTTCCAAGAATCGCAATGCGATTCAAAGAATCGCAACGCGATTGAGAAAATCGCAACGCGATTCCAGGAATCGCAATGCGATTGAGAAAATCGCAACGCGATTCCAAGAATCGCAAAACGGCAAAAGAAAATCTCAAAAGTAGTAGAGCTGTTCGTATTGCATTTGTTTCTTAAGAATTTTCTCTAAAAAGATAGTATCCGCGCGGACGTGTCGAAGACACGTATTACCACGACCACGACCACGACCACGACCACGACCACGACCACGACCACGACCACGACCACGACCACGACCCGAGACGAGACGGCGGCGGCGGCGGAGCGCGAGAGTCCCCCTTGTTCTCTTTCACTCAACAAGGAAATGAGAAATTCAAACCTTAAATACACTTCCCAATAGTGTTTCCAATACTATGTGGGATTGAACATTACCAACAATCTTCACATGTCAACCTATTTTGCTAAGAGCTTGAGTGTGACTATAAGAGAGATTAGTTCATTTGGTATGCCAAAATTGTTTTGTTTAGTGAAAAAGGGTGGGTTGCCGTATACAAATATAATTTCTACCCGGTTATGCATACATGTGGATTTATACACAACAATTCTACATTCAAGACTCTCCTCATAGCTGATCAATTTCTTGTAGATTTTTTGTTGCTTTGTGATATTGGAGATAAAGTTACAAGTTATGATTTTAAATTATCTACTGGATGGAACTGGAAGCATAGTTCAAGTTTATTACAAGGTCCAAAGTTCCACCAAAGGTTGCAGGGACATCATTTCACGACAAATAAAAGCAATTTACTTGGCTTATGGTTTATTAGTTACACTTCTTCAAATGAACTAATCTCCAACAATTTTAGTGAATGGCACAGTCAAATTAAGCACACAAAATAGGTTGACATGTGAAGGTTGTTGGTAATGTTCAATCCCACATAGTATTGGAAACACTATTGGGAAGTGTATTTAAGGCTTGGATTTCTCATTTCCTTGTTGAGTGAAAGAGAACAAGGGGGACTCTCGCGCGCCGCCGCCGCCGCCGTCTCGTCTCGTCTCGGGTCGTGGTCGTGGTCGTGGTCGTGGTCGTGGTCGTGGTCGTGGTCGTGGTCGTGGTAATACGTGTCTTCGACACGTCCGCGCGGATACTATCTTTTTAGAGAAAATTTTTAAGAAACAAATGCAATACGAACAACTCTACTGCTTTTGAGATTTTCTTTTGCCGTTTTGCGATTCTTGGAATCGTATTGCGATTTTCTCAATCGCTTTGCGATTCTTGGAATCGCGTTGCGATTTTCTCAATCGCGTTGCGATTTTCTCAATCGCGTTGCGATTCTTTGAATCGCATTGCGATTCTTCGAAGATCGCATTGCGATTCTTGGAATCGCATTGCGATTCTTTGGCTCGCATTGCGATTCTTGGAAGATCGCGTTGCGATTTTCTTTTGACCGTTGCAATTTTCTTTTCAACGTTGCGATTTTCTAAATCGCGTTGCGATTTTGATATCGCGTTGCGATTTTGTTGGTCATTTTGGCAAATCCAAAAAAAGTTGATTAAAATCGTATATTATAAGACATTTTTGGTCACTGAGGCGATTTTCTCTTTTTTAAATTGTTGTTATATTTTGAGGTTTCGGATTCAAATATCGTAAATATCAAGGGTTTGAGCATTTAATATCAAAATATTATATTGTACTTACCTCATAACTAATTTTTTATTTGACAATAAATATAATATAATAAAAATATGATTCAATTTAAATATTAATAATTTAAAAAAATATATCAAAATAGAGTGTAACCGATTTTATAAAGAATTAAGAAAGAAAAAACTCATTTAGACTTACATTAATATCTTAATTAACAAAATTAATGGCATCAAATCATATTTAAGAGAAAATGATCATCCCTACTACTAACATGTATCATATAAAGTAAAACAAGACAGATATATATGCATTACTATATTCTACTCTAAAAAAAAAGAAAGTAATAATTACAGAGTTGGAAAATCGAAGCAGTAAATAAAGAGAAGACTGAGAAGAGAAGAGGAGTAGAAATAAAAAAGACTCAAGCTTCTTATTAGATTTTTGTTCTTCAGAAAGCAAAAGAAAAACAAGTCTATTCTCTCTCCTTTCACTAAGTCATCTCATCCCTTCTAATTATATGATATGATTTAGGGTTTAGGGTTTAAGTTATGCATATGAAGGTAACATACAAATTATGCAAAATGCTGTTATGTGACTCCTAAATAAATAATTCGCATACTTATACATAAACATATCAACATGCAAAATAAATATACACAACTAATTAAAGAAAACAATCCTAAACATGGACTAAATTAATAGAAACTTAAATGTGAGGACTAATTTAAGCTAAATATACTAACTTTAGAATGATGATTAAATTTACATAAATGTAAAATTAAACTTACAAAATTGGAATTAAACCAATGACTTAAATACAAAATGCGCATAAACTACAGGGTCTTATATGCAATTGATCCTATTTGATTTAAACTAAAATAATATGGAAAATAACATAAATGACACCTGAACATTTAAAACAAATAAGAAAATTTAAACAAATGAGGGACCGTTTTGTACAAAACGCATAAATCTAGAGGGCCTAAAGCTAATTTACCCCTAATTAAAAATAACATCAAGGTTGAACTCAAATATCTTAAATGTTTACTTGGCATAACCCTAATTTTCTCACAATCAATAACATCAGTAATAGAAATTGATTTATTTAAGTTATTTTTTTCAATTCAAATTTTCTGATTTTTAAAACTTGAGTCGGGATGAATTTTACAATTTAAATTTATGAATTTTTTTACAAATATCACTTAAATCTCTGATAGTTTAAATATATATAAATTATTCCCTCTCAACAAAAATTATAAAAAATATTTAAAATCCAAAAAAAGATTGTATACGATTCTTAAAAATTCGTTAAAACTTAAAAACAAAATAAAAGGTTAAATTAAAAAAATAAAATTATTCCAAAATAATAAATTCTAGGCATTATATAAATAAAAATATTTATTTTACTCAATTTATTTAAGAATATTTAATTTAATTTAAAATAATAAAATATCAATTTAATTACTTTTACCAAAAATTATCCAATACTTACATTCACCCAAAACAGAAAGAAAGAAAAAAGAAAGTGAAAATGAAAATGAAAATGAAAATTGAGAAATTAAAGATATGAAACTAAATAGTGCGCATGTGGCGTGAGAGTGGTGAATTGGTGACTCAGCAGAATCCATTTGAACAAGCAATGATGAAGAAGCAGCTTTACCACTCATCAGCTGGTTCAACTCTTGTTTTTGCACAAATTCCTTATTATTTTAGGAAGAAATGCTTCAATTAGTGGAGGATAAATTGATGGAGTAGACTTTAAAGGGCACGATGAAAGGATGGAAAATTGAGAGTATATTTAGCAGAAGATGGGAGCTTGTTGGAGAAGAGTTACAGAAGCAGAAAAGACAGGAATCTCACATCTTTAAGATAGAAGCATATACCCACAAGTGAGCTTATAAATTAAAGCGTAAATTCATTAGTTTAATTTATGGAGTCACGCGGTTAGTAGTTTCGAGTTTGAATTGAGTTCAGAATCGAGCTCTTGAATTTTATTTTGAGTTTGAGTCTTTTTGAGTTTGTGTTGAGTTTCAATTTTTTTTTCGAGTTTGAGTCGAGTTTGAAAATTTTAGGCTCGCTAGTTTTCGAGTTGAGTTGAGTTTATGTTTAAATTTTTCGAATTCGAGTTGAACTCGACAATACTCGAATTCGACTCGACTCGTTTACACCCCTATCCATTATCCGCTAGTCTTCTCCATGAAAAATTACATAGTTTTATCCATTAAAACCAAATACATGTAGGGGTGTTCATTCGGTTAAAACGGCGGCCGACCGAACTGAATTAACCATAACCGAATTAACAAAACTTTTTTTTTCTTTAACCGTTAACCGAACAGAATTTTTTTCCGAACATATTAACCGAACCGAATATATTTTGGTTAATTCGGTTAATTTCGAATTAACCGAATTTTTTTTAAAATTTTCTAATTTATATAAAATTAAATATTTTTTAATTCAAAAAATTTTTATAATTAATTTAAATAATATATAAATTATAAAATAAAAATTTTAGATAAATTTTTTAATTAATTAATATTGATTTAAGTTTAAAAGTTATTAGATCTTAAATTATTAATTGGGTTTTAAATAGTTTGGGCTTAGTCCATATGTTATATATAATATATTTAATATTTTTTAATTAAAAAACAGTTTACAAATAATTTAAATAATATATAATTATAAAATAAAAAATTTATATAATTTTTTAATTAATTAATATTGATTTAAGTTTAAAAGTTATTGGATCTTAAATTATTAATTGGGTTTTAAATGATTTGGATTGAGTCCATATGTTATATATAATATATATAATATTTAAAATTTAATTTCGGTTAATTCGATTAATTCGGTTAATTAACTGAATTCGAACCGAATAACCGTTAATCGAATTCTAAAAATTTTCTTAACCGTTAATCGACCGAACTAATTTGATAACCGAACCGAATTAACCGAACTAATTCAATTTGATCAATTAACTGAATTAATTCGATTATTTGAACACACCTAAAAACATGTAAAAAGAACTTTAAAAAAAGCATGCGATCCTCTCCCTATATCTTCTTCACTAAAACCTAACTTTCGTCTCTCTTCCACTCCTCAAAACCCCAAAAAACTCTCCTTCAAATCATTCTCCCTCAAAACTCTTTTCCTCTCCCTCTCTCTATGCAGTGCTACTAACTCCTTCTGTCCCAGTGCTGGACCAAGAAACCGAACGGAAAGTCCCTTCAGAAGCCGAAAAAGACACCTTCAAGACTCGTTGTTCGAATGCCAGCCATGGATGTCTCCATTGAAGAAGAAGATGGTCAAAAGATGACGGAAACGACCTCATTTCCAGACAATCGGGTATAGGTGCTGGTCTCGAAAAGTTTGCTAAGGAGATGCCTATATTCTCGGTAATCAAAGTATGACTTTGCAAGAAGGTAGAATTCACCATGTATCGCCTCGTCTTCCTCCATCACCGAACCTTCTGCTTATACTTGAGCTTCCTCGTTGAAATCTTGTGTTTGAAGGTGTGAACTTTGTTGGGTCTTGCTCGATTCCGATGAGCTGTTCTGCTGCCCTGCACATCAAAACCAACCAAAGATGCATTGCTTAAAGACACCAAGAAGAGATTCCATACATATATATATTGTTAGTTTTTGGCAAAAATTGGCCAAATCCCACATTGGAAATGAACAAAGGATGAAAAAATTCTTAGCCTATAAATAGAACATTTCCCTTTGGTTAAATGTATGTCAATCACCAAAAAAACAAGTGGTGTACTAGAAAGCTATTAGCTATACTAGTAGAGAATTTAAAGGGAAATTCTCTTGGGGTGTACTTTAGCTTTTGGGCATGTGTGAGAGTTAAATATTTTATAGTGTGGTTGTAATAATTTTCCACATAGTAAATATTTTTTCTCTTGGTTGTCTTTTGACAACGCTTGTGGTTTTTCTCCATTTGGGAGTTTTCCACGTTAAATTATTGTGTTTTCTCTCTTTTATTTTTCAAGTATTTTTGTTAATGTTGTGATCTAAAAGGATTGTTGGATTACAAGGGGTCTATTTTCCCAACAATTGGTATCAGAGCCAATGGTTTGGTAAAAGATAAATTTCAAGGCGGGGTAAGAATTTCTTTAAAATTCTTAGTATGCTCTGTGGTTGCGGCTTTGTCCGATCTTCTACATCATAAAAGATTTTTTAGAAATTGTTGTGGTCCAACTGGAGATCTTTTAAATACGTTATTGTGTTTATTGAGTGTGGTATTGTGTAAGTAAGTGCAGCCAAGAAAGTTTTGTCACAAAGGCTATAATCGCCTAAGGAGGTTGGGACTTAAGCGGTACCATTTGTGTCCCCCCAATCTTTCCTGGAAACTTTCTTAGTGCATTTTGTAGACACAATTGTTCACTCATTATTCACGTGTGAGATCACTGGAGCATTGTTAAGCAAAAATGAGTTTCAGATTTGATATTGAGAAATTTGATGGGAGAATTAATTTTGGGTTGTGGCAAGTACAAGTCAAGGATACTAATCCAGTCTGGATTGTATAAGGCCTTAAAGGGAAAGCCAGCTTCTTTGTCCGAAGGAAATGAACCAGATAAACCTAGTGACAGCAGTGGAGACAAGGGAAAATCCAAGATGAGTGAAGAAGAATGGGAGGAGTTAGACATGAGAGCAACAAGTCAGATTCGTCTCTGTCTAGCAAAAAATGTTCTTGCTAATGTTGCTAGATGGTCATCAACAAAGGAGCTTTGGGAAAAGCTTGAGGAAATGTACCAAGCTAAAAGTCTTTCAAATAGGTTATATTTGAAGGAGAAATTTCACAAATTGCAAATGGAAGAAGGTACAAAAATTTCTGACCACCTTAGTGCACTCAATGGGATTATTTCTGAACTGTAATCTATTGGAGTGGAGATTGATGATGAAGATAAAGCATTGAGACTTATTTGGTCTCTTCCATCTTCCTATGAGTACATGCAAACCGTTTTAATGTACGGGAAAGAGAATGTGAATTTTTCAGAAGTGACAAGTAAGCTGATTTCGGAAGAAAGAAGGCTGAAAAATGGAGAGAACAAATCTTCTGAAAGTGGAGCATTGTCGGTTTGTGGAAATAGGAAGAAGTATAAAGGCTCCAAAAAGAAAATTATCTGTTGGGGATGTGGGCAACCTGGACATCTAAAGAAGGATTGCAAAAACGGTGGAGCTAATTCGGCTAATGGCTCCAAAAGTGATGCTACTAATGTAGTCGTCTTTGAAAATGAAGACGATGAATTTGTTTTTTAAAGTAAGATATATATCCTCATGGCATGATAGCTACCAATTGAGTTGCCATGGAAAAGGATGTATGAAAAGGTAGCATGTCCACATTTACACATGGGCATTGGTTGACAGTTGATGCAAGATGTGTGGTGGAATTGATGTCGATGGCTAATGAACTTCCTAGAAAGTCAATATTGGAAGTTGCACCATAACTTATTAGCAGTTTTTCGACATGAACTGGTCAAGGTAAAAATTCTTGGAGTTAGTGAATTCCAAGTGTGTATACTCTTATGGTGGAGTATGACAATTCTTGTTTTTAGAATTGTGACTATCATAGCTGATGGTGTTATTGAGGTAGCTATTATTTTTATGGTAAAGAATTGTATGGAATTTTTGCCAAGGTGGAGATTTGTTAGTTTTTGGCAAAAATTGGCCAAATCCCACATTGGAAATGAACAAAGGATGAAAAAATTCTTAGCCTATAAATAGAACATTTCCCTTTGGTTAAATGTATGTCAATCACCAAAAAAACAAGTGGTGTACTAGAAAGCTATTAGCTATACTAGTAGAGAATTTAAAGGGAAATTCTCTTGGGGTGTACTTTAGCTTTTGGGCATGTGTGAGAGTTAAATATTTTATAGTGTGGTTGTAATAATTTTCCACATAGTAAATATTTTTTCTCTTGGTTGTCTTTTGACAACGCTTGTGGTTTTTCTCCATTTGGGAGTTTTCCACGTTAAATTATTGTGTTTTCTCTCTTTTATTTTTCAAGTATTTTTGTTAATGTTGTGATCTAAAAGGATTGTTGGATTACAAGGGGTCTATTTTCCCAACATATATACACAAGGAATCAAACATCATAAAAAAAACAGTTGACAGATTACATCTCAGTGACAAAATGAAGCATAAAAAGCATAACCTCGTCATCGAAAAGGCACATTAATTTCCAACCCAGATTAAGTCAATGCACTCCCAACGGAAAAGCTCAGTTCTACTTCAAGAAGCCAAATAAAAGACTTTCGAAGTGTTATATAGATCTGTGAAAACATTGTAAAGACTAGATTTAGAAAGGCATTAAGAGAAATGAGTTCGTTAAAGGGAGTCAAATATCCAATCTTTTTTCTTTAAAAAGGATCTGGAAGAAAAACAAGAGAGATTAGGGTGTAGAGTTCTGTCAAGGGTTACCATTTGGAAGTAGAATAAAGATAACAGTCGTTGAGTTAGCGAATGGCAGTGTGGAGCTCGTTTCTGCAACTTTCTCTGGAACTCATTTTTGTATTGAATTGAAGTGCTAATAACAACAATAAAGTTGGCGCCCTTCTTTGAACATCCCTCACTCACTAAACAAGAAATTCATGTGCATGGTTGGATGCTACTGCAAGCAAAGTATAGTGCATTTCAAAACGATGGGTTAATTATTTTAGTGATGATTTTGAAAAAAAAAATAGGGTAAAGTATAGTAATGGTCACTGAACTTTTTTGAAGCTTTCATTTAGGACCCCAACTTTTAAAGCTTGCAATACAATCCCCTAACATTTAGTCCGTTTGCAATATGGCCCCCAACAGTTAGTCCATTTACAATATGGCCCCCAACGTAACTGTTGGGGGACCATATTGCAAACGAACTAAATGTTGGGGATTATATTATAAGTTTTAAAAGTTGGGGGACCTAAATGAAAGCTTTAGAAAAGTTCAGTGACCATTACTATACTTTACCCTTAAATTTAAATTGATTTGTGTGCTTTTTATAGTAGAAGCGACCAAGTGTTAGGCATGTTATTGAGGTAGTTTAATTTGTTACAGATGCAGGGCAATAAGCGTGGCAGAGTTGAGAACGTGCTTACATCTGTCAAATTACACTATACAGACCAAACAAGACCTGATAAAGAAGATGGTTTCGAATCATTTTGTTTGACAGATTCTGGTTTGACCGCAGTTGCTGTTGGGATCTCTAAACTAGAAAAGTTGAGCTTAATCTGGTGTTTTAATGTTACAAGTTTTGGTATAATGTCCCTTGGACAGAAATGCATTTTCTTAAAATCCTTGGATTTGCAGGTAATTCATTGTATGCTAGGGGAGACTTTGGTAATATTTTACTTCTGTGTATCTCAATTTGATTGATTATACCTTATTCTTTCAATATATTAGTTTTACTTCAAAGTGATGTAAATATTGTGCTCGTAAATGTCTGTCCCTAGTCATTAAAACATAAAATTCATTGTTATGCACTCGAATGGATATGTTTAATTTTCTAAAAGTTTTTCCATGTATTTGGAGGGTCATATTTTCATGCTCATGCTCGAGTATATGTCAGGCATGGTACATCAAGAAACAGAATCGGAGCAGCATGATGAAACTTTATTTGTCATGTTTTGTGAGTAATTCACTAGGAAAATTTAAGTTGCTTATGATGATTTTTTTGTAGGATTGCTATGTTGGAGATCAAGGTCTAGTTGTTGTTGGCCAGTGTTGCAAACAACTCAAGGACCTAAATTTGTGTTTCTGTGAAAGCTTGACTGATTCAAGATTGTATGAGTTGGCAACCAAATGTGGGAAATCGTTGAAATTTCTCAGCGTGGCTGCTTGTACCAGAATAACTGTGTAACACCCTCCATACTGGGTTAGTGATCAAATTGTGAGATTTAAAAATTCAGTGACCTAATTGGATAAATTGAAAAGTTCAAAGAATTGATTAAAATGTTGTGTGTAGGATTAATAAGCAAAGAATGAGGAATTAAAGGGGTAAATAAGTCTTTTAGCAAGGAAAATAAATAAATTTTGGCAGATGATATTTTATACCCACGTGGAAGCTATTGGAGAGAACCAAAGTTTCCAGATTTCTCTTCTTCTTCATTCTTCTTCTCCACCGTGAAGCCAAGCTAAAGGTGAGTAAATTTGTGATGAATTTAAGGTTGCTTATTGATCATTAAATGATAACTAAGCTTAAGGAAAGCTTAGATTATCTTAAAACCATAAGATGAGGAGTACATGAAGAATTAAAGAAAGGAAGTAGAAAAGTGAACTCTTGGATTAGAGTTCATAATAAAAATTAGAAGTGGGATTTGACTTGTCATCAAGCTAATTAAGGAATAGGAAGTGTTAGAATTAGATTAAGAACATATTGGAAGTTGAGTGAGATTCTTAAATTCTATATGGAGAATTGGATTTCTAAGTTTTAGAGGTATGAAATGGATAATAATTAGTTTAAGTAAGAGTATGCAAGTTAGGGATATAAAAAGAGGGGAAATATAAAGTGTTGAGAAGATTATAAAGAGATTTTCGTGCTAAAATGACATTTCTGGGCAATGTGCATCGATGCACATTCAATGTATACCGATGCATCAAGGATAAATCCCAGAAATTGTTCAAGGTGTATCGATGCACATGAAGTGCATCGATGCACTAATTTAAAATAAAAACATCGAATGCCATCAGTTTATCGATGCATAAGTAGTTCATCGATGCACCCCCTTAAATACAAACATCGAATAGGATTTCTGTATCGATGTATAGATAGTGCATCGATGTACCCATCAAGGGATGCATCGATTCATGGTGTAGTGCATCGATGCATACCTTTATTAAAATATGAAAATGGCTTTTCTTTTAGCCCAAGAAATGATAGTTTAGAATATATTAATTAGTATATTGATAAGTATAAATGAATTATTATGTAGATACAAAACCTAAACAAGTTCCAGAACAATTGTCCAGTAAGATCTATCAAGGAAACAACAAAAATATATAGGTGAGTGCATATGCATAGCATGAATATAGTGGTATATTCAGTTCTAGACTTGTGAGAAGTCTAGATTCAATACATTGAAGCATGATTCATTTCATATTGTGAAGCATGATATGAATTCATACTATGTACATTGTGTAACATGTTTTAAATGAATATGTATGCAAACTTATATGAGCCATGTGATGAAGGTAAGGAAATGATATGTCTATGCGATATATTATGTAATTTGGGAAAAACCCATGTTATGTAGATGAGAACTATAGGTATAGTTGGCATGCCAAGAGTAAAGGGTCTACGCGGTCCTTCGGGACATATATGTATTCTTTGGAACATGTGTGAGGTCTTTTGAGACACATACTTGATCCTTGGCATATGTATATGATTCTTAAGGAATTATCTACGTAGTCCTTAGGGACAATCTTATATGGCACTACGGTGCAATTCTACGCGGCACTTCGGTGCAATTCTACGTGGCACTTCGGTGCATTTATACGAGCTGTGGTGATAGCATAGTGCACAACCTCACAGTACTCACATACCTTAGGTTCTCAGTATGGCGTCATGGGCCAATAAACTTATTAATACGAATTCATGAATGTTAGTGTACTATGCTTATAAGTAAGGAACATGGTGATATACACTGCATTGTTAAGTATATGATTTCATCTCATTCCATCTTATTGTGGCATTTTCATTACATTTCTTTGTTATTATTATTATATTGCCTCACTAAGTCGATGACTTAGCGTGTGAGTGTTTCACACGTAGGATCCGAGAAAGTAGACGAGACAGGTTAAACAGCTGTACAACACTACTCCTGCAACTATCAGATCAGAGGTAACTTAATCAGTAGGTCCTTTATTTATATAAATGAATGTTGCCATGTAATCAAAAGGTTAAGTTGTGTATGCTCTGAGTATTTTGATAAACTTGTATTAACATATGTATATGTTGAAAACATTTTTGTGTTTCGATATAACAAATTAAGTTTAAATGAATTTTAAGATTTTACAAATGATTTTATAAGTATATTTGACATAATTATTCGAATATCAAATCAATTACTCCAAGTCTTTTCAAGATCAAATTAAAACCTTACTAAATGTGCAAAATTGTGTTTATACTTCATATATTTTTGAAACAATTTTCACAAAGTATTTTGAACCAAAATCAAGACTAAAATCAATTTTTCAAAGTGATTTACCAATCCATGCATCGATGCATTTCATGCATGGATGCACATACCATGCATCGATGCATTGAGGTTTTTATGAAAACATCAAATGCATTTGATGCATCGATGCACCAGCCATGCATCGATACACTCTGGCTATTTTGAAACATCGAATGCACTTGATGCATCGATGCACTCTTAGTGCACCGATGCACTAAGGGTCCAACGGTCAAAATATTTGAATTTTACACTGATGCACCGATGCACCATGAGTATGCATCGATGCACTGACGCTCCCAACTAAATTTATTAATTGTTTTCACACTTAAATGGCTATATTGACTCCACTAAGCATCCTCAACGTTCAGAATCATTTGAAGGTGTATTTAAACAAGCTTAGAAGCTATTGATCAATAACAAGAAACAACAATCAATAAGAATCAAGAGAGAATCAAAGAGAAAGCATCAAACCTCAAGTTTGAGCATTTTAAGCCTATTTTTCATTCAATATTCATTTTGCTTTCAAGAACACTACTTGTACTCAATTGTATTCATTTTTGAGTGTTCTTTTCTTTGTTCTAGAATTGTGAAAACAATATACCTTGTGAGGATTTCTTTGTAAGTTTGCAAATTTGTAATCTTCTCTTTGAGCAAGAGTGTTCTCAAGAATTGAGGTATATTCTTGAAGGAGTTGTAAGGTTATCTCTTTGGCCTCAAAAGAAAGAACAAATTAGTGAATTTGTTAGAAAATCCTTAGTGTATATAGCTAAGGTAGTGGACGTAGACTTTGATTGAGAAAGTTGAACCACTCTAAATCGTTGTGCAATTACTTTCAATTTTCTGCAAAAGCTTCCACCAAAATTTTAATTGCCAATTCACCCCCCTCTTGGTCGATTCCGTCGATCGATTAACTCAATAATTGGTATCAGAGCCTCACTCATTTGAAGGTTTAATCTCCTCTTGAGTCGATTCGGGAAGAGTTACATCGATTGTCAAGTCATCCATGGCCTCTACTTCAAATGTCGACTCCGATCTCGATTCAATTCCCGTCAACAGACCTCCTTTCTTTAATGGAGCTAACTATACTATTGGAAGAATAGGATGATGTATTTCATTCAAGCAAGTGACATGGGAGCATGGAATGTTGTAGAATACGGATATATCAAGCCTCTCACTCATCCAAGATTGTGGAGTGAAGAAGAGACAAGAATGTTCCAACTCAACTCCAAAGCAATCCATATCATATTTTGTGCTCTTGGACGAGATGAATATGTAAGAGTTTCATCTTGTACAACCGCCAAAGAAATATGGGATAAACTACAAGTCACTCATGAAGGCACCGACGAGGTAAAAGAATCTAAAATTAGTCTTCTAACACATAGCTATGAAAATTTTAGGATGAAACCAAATGAAGATATCAAAGCTATGACGGATAGATTCTCAACGATTGTTAATGGTCTCAAATCATATGGAGAGATCATTCCAAACGAAAAGCTTGTGAGGAAGTTAGTTTACTCACTTCCAAAATCATGGCAATCCAAGAAGACGACAATCATCGAGGCTAAGAATCTAAAGTCCTTAACTCTTGAAGAGCTAATCAGTTCCCTCCTTACTCATGAAATGATGCTTGAAGATGAGGTGGACCTCGATAAGATTGACGAGACACCAAAGGAGAATGAGAAGAATAAAAACATTAGAGTTGCTCTCAAATCCACAAAAGATGAGAGTGATTCAGATGAAGATGACGATGACGAGGAAATGACATTGTTTGCCAAACGGTTCAGAAAAATGATGAGACCTTACCGAGGAAGAAAATTCAAACGAAATGAAGGCCTAAAAAATGAACCAAAAGAGAAGGACCCTATCATTTGCTATGAATACAAAAAATCGGGGCATGCCAAATATGATTGCCCACAATTGAAAAGAAAAGGGTCAATTAAAAATTAAGAACAAGGCTCATGTGGCTACATGAAGTGATGAAGAGGGTTCCGATGAAGAGGAACAAGAAGTAGCAAACTTGTGCTTGATGGCATTCGGGGAAGATTCTAAGGTAACCTCTAACTCATCTGAATTTGATGATTTATCTTATGATGAGCTATTAGAGGAATATAATGGGTTGGCTTCGGATTATGAGAAATTGTTTTAAAATATAAAAATGATGTTTCAAAATTGAAAAATGAAAATAAACTCATATCCAAAACCAACAACGATCTTGAAAGTAAAATCAAAGATTTGCAAATCAAACTAGAAGAGTTTGAAAAGAAAAAAATTAGATTTGCAAAATTTACTTTCAAAGGTCAATAATGATCATCAAAAGAAAATTGATGATCTTAAAGCTTCTTTTGATAAAGTTGGAACAAAACGTTTTAAAAGTGGAGAAAATTCAAAATCCAACTTTGTTAGAAAAAGTTTTAAAAACTACAATCATAGAGGTCCCCGAAGAACCTCTAATGGAAAAATCGTTAGAAGTATATGAGTTCCTAAAGGACTCATTACTACTAAAGATAAAGATATCTTACACAAATGGATACCTAAGGGGACTAGGATTTTGGAAACTAATGAATATGGACCCAAAAGAATTTGGGTACCAAAAATTAGAAATTAATCTATGTTTGTAGGAAAAGGAGCATTACTACAAGGCACGGGAAACAAATTCAAACTCATGGTACCTTGATAGTGGATGCTCAAGACACATGACCGGAGACAAAAACCGATTCATAGAGATTAATGCCAAAAACGGAGGAGAAGTGACTTTTGGTGATAATTCAAAAGATCACATCGAAGGTATAGGTACTATAGGTAATACCTCTTCCATACAAATTTAAAATGTTTTATATGTGAATGGATTAAAGCATAATCTCTTAAGTATTAGTCAATTATGTGATAAAGGATTCAATGTCATGTTTGAAACTAATGGTTGTAAAGTTATTGACATTGCATCTAATCGAATTATGCTTGTTGGTCATAGAATAGGAAACATATACATGGTGCATTTAGACTCTATTGATATGACTAATTTATGCCTAGTTGTTAAGGATGAGCATGATAGTTGGTTATGGCATAGGAGACTAGGACATGCTAGTATGAGTGTTTTACAACGGCTAATTCAAGGAAATTTAGTTCGAGGGTTGCCTAAGCTTAAATTTAATAATGATAAAATCTGTGATGCTTGTGCTAAATGAAAACAAAAGAGAATTTCTTTTAAATCCATTAATGATGTATCAACTAGTAGAGTGTTACAATTGATCCATATAGATCTTTTTAGGCCAACTATAACTACTAGCTTGATTGGAAAACAATATGCATTTGTCTTGGTATATGACTATTCTAGATATACTTGGGTTCTATTCTTAATTACTAAAGATGAAGCATTAGAAAAATTCATCACGTTTTCAAAAATAATCCAAAACGAAAAAGGTTACTCTATAACTAGTGTTAGGAGTGATCATGGAACTGAATTTGAAAATCTTAGATTTACTAAATTTTGTAATTCTAATGGTATTAGTCATAATTTTTCAGCACCTAGAACCCCTCAACAAAATGGAGTTGTTGAGAGAAAAAATCAAACTTTAGAAGAAATGGATAGAACCATGCTCTGTGAAAACAATTTACTAAAAATATTTTTGGACGGAAGCCACAAATACCGCTTGTTATGTTGTAAATCGAGTAATGATTAGGCCAATCTTAAAGAAAACTCCATATGAAATTTTCAAAAATAAAAAGCCTAACATTAGCTATTTTCATCCTTTTCGATGTAAATGTTTTGTTTTAAACAACGTAAAGACAATCTTGGCAAATTTGATGCTAAAAGTGATGAAGGAATTTTTCTAGGTTATTCCTTAAATTCTAAAGCTTATCGAGTATTTAATAAAATAACTTTAGTTGTAGAAGAGTCTATACATGTTGTTTTCGATGATAATCCCCTTCCGAGGAAGGATTCTTGTTTGAATGATGATGTAGGTATTATAAATATAAATGACATTGGACATGAAGTTGGAGAACCATCATCAAAGAAAGAAACGAAAGATGAGGAAACTCAAGATCCTCTCGAGAATCCAACCATTGAAGAAAGGGAAGTATCTTACCTAATAGAGTGCAACTATGTCAAGGATGGTGAGATTATAAGTGATCCATCAAAAGGAGTAACAACTCGATATTCTCTTAGAAATATTTGTAATTATGTTGCATTTATCTCATGTATAGAGCCTAAGAATATTAAAGAAGCATTAAAAGATGAACATTGGATTATGGCTATGCAAGAAGAGTTAAATCAATTTAAGAGAAGTAAAGTATGAACATTAGTTGAAAGACCTAGTAATAAATCTACTGTAGGTACTAGATGGGTGTTTAGGAATAAGCTTGATGAAAGTGGTAATATAGTGAGAAACAAGGCTAGACTTGTTGCTCAAGGCTATACTCAAGAAGAGGGCATATATTATGATGAAACATATGCTCCCGTAGCTAGGATGAAAGCAATAGAATGTTATTAGCATTTGCATGTTTTCATGATTCTAAATTATATCAAATGGATGTTAAAAGTGCATTTTTAAATGGTTTTATAAATGAAGAAGTGTATGTGGAACAACCTCCAAGTTTTGAAGATTTAAAATTTCCAAATCATGTTCTTAAATTGACAAAAGCACTTTATGGTTTAAAACAAGCTCCTAGAGCTTGGTATAAAATATTGTCAAACTTTTTAATTGAAAAATGTTTTTCAAAAAGGAAGGTTGACACTACATTATTTTTAAAGCATAAAGGTAAAGATTTATTAGTAGTTCAAATTTATGTTGTTGATATAATATTTAGTTCTACTAATGATGTTCTTTGCCAAGAATTTTCTAAGCTAATGCAAAGTGAATTCGAGATGAGCATGATGGGGGAGCTCTCATTCTTCTTGGGACTCTAAATCAAGCAAAGAAAAGATGGCATCTTCATCAATCAAGCTAAGTATGTCAAAGATATGCCCAAGAAGTTTGGACTGGAAAATGGGAATCTACATAACACTCTAATGAGCTCATCGACAAAGCTTGACATAGATGAAGGAGGTAAATGTGTGGATGTTAAATTATATAGGTCAATGATTGGTTCTTTGCTTTATCTAACTGCAAGTAGACTGGACATTATGTTTAGTGTTTGGTTATGTGCTAGATTTCAATCATGCCCTAAGGAATCACATTTAATAGCTATTAAGAGGATCTTTAGATACCTTAAGGACACTCCTAATTTAGGACTTTGGTATCCTAGAGACTCTAGCTTTAGCTTGCATGCCTTCTCTGATGCGGATTATAGAGGATGCAAATTAGATAGGAAAATCACCTCCGAACTTGCCAATTCCTTGAAAATATACTGATTTCTTTCTTTTCAAAGAAACAAAATTGTGTCGCATTATCTACCACTGAAGCGGAATATGTTTCAGCCGGTAGTTGTTGTGCACAAGTTTTATGGATGAAACAACAACTTTTTGACTATGGAATTGAAGTAGGTACCATTCTTATCAAGTGTGACAATACTAGTGCTATTTGTCTCACTAAAAATCCCATCCAACACTCTAGAACTAAGCATATTGAAATTAGACATCACTTCATTAGAGACCATGTCGCTAAGGAAGATGTAGTTCTAGAATTTGTTGATACTTTGCACCAATTAGCGGATATCTTTACAAAACCTTTAGACAAAGAAATATTTTGGACACTTAGGAGAGAATTAGGTTTAACTGACCTATCTTCACTTAGTGCTTAAAATAATTTTAGCACTTTTAAGTATAAATGAAAAATGCTTATAATAATAATTTTTGATTGCATTTTTTGCTATTAGTTAGGGGGAGTTTATGTTGCTTGATGAAAATTAATTTTATGTTCAAAAGTAGTTTAAAGGATTAATTTGATTGATTGAACATGATTAATTTTCAATATATGATGTTGAGTTAATCGATCGACGAAATCGGCCAAGAGGGGGGTGAATTGGCAATTAAAAATTTCGTGGAAGCTTTTGCAAAAAAATTGAAAGTAATTGCACAGCGATTTACAGTGGTTCGACTTTCTCAAACAAAGTCTACGTCCACTACCTTAGCTATCCACACTAAGGATTTTCCAACAAATTCACTAATTTGTTCTTTCTTTTGAGGCCAAAGAGATAACCTTACAAAATCCCTCAAGAGTATACCCCAACTCTTGAGAACACTCTTTTTCCCAAAGAGAAGATTACAAATTTGCAAACTTACAAGAAAACCTCACAAGGTAAGATGTTTGCACAATTCTAGAACAAGAAAAGAACACTCAAAGATAATTACAATGAGCACAAATGGTGTTCTTGAAAGCAGATTGAATATTGAAAGGAAAATTGTCTTGATTTGCACAAACTTGGTGTTTGATGCTTTCTCTCTTGTTTCTCTATAATTTCTTGTTGATCAAGGGCTTCAGAACTTGTTTAAATACACCTTGAATCACTTCTGAACGTTGAGGATAATTAATGAAGATAATATAGCCGTTTTAGTATGAAAACAATTAATAAAACAGCTTAGAGCGTGGGGGGAATCGGTTCCCCCTCATAGGGAATCGGTTCCTTAAGTGTAAAATTCAAATATTTCGACCGTTGAACAAGGGGGGAATCGGTACCCCCTATGGGGGAATCGGTTCCCTCTGAGCATTCTGGAAATCTCGGAGCCAAACCGTTCAGGGGGGAATCGGTACCCCCTTGGGGGGGAATCGGTTCCCTCTGAGCAATCTGGAATTTTTGGCTTTGAAATGGTTCGAAATACTTTGAAAGATTATTTTGAAATTGTTTTAAGATTAAAACTTAATTTTACACTTAAGTAAGGATTAAAAATGATTTTTGAAATATTTTGAGTAATGTTTTGATATTCGAATAATTATATCAAATATACTTAGAAAATCATTTTGGAAAATCTTAAAATTCATTTAACTTAATTTGTTATATCGAAATATCAAAATGTTTTCAACAATCTCCCCATTTTTGATATAACAAAACATTTTAGTAATTTTAAGATTTTGAAATCAAGTTTTGAAATTACTCCCCCTTACTTTAACACTTCTCCCATTTATCATTTTAAAAATGCACTTAAAACTTAAAACACACTTCTCCCCCTTTTTGTTAAATCAAAAATATTCAAATAAACGTGAAGAATATTAAGCCAATTGATTAGGTATATGTATGCATAAGCTGCTAAGATCACAATTAAGAGAAACGTTAGCCATTAGTTCCGTAATCAATATTCATAAATAATGTGATATGGCAAAATTGGTCATATTGCTAATAATGATGTAAATGATGCAATAACGAATAAAACACACCAAACATATAAGTTCACACCATCAATAAATCCAAAATCCAATAATCCACAAAATCAAACAATTCAAAAATGTTGAAACAATATTCATTTTGTTCAAAGTTTTTTTAAGCTAAACACAAAATCAAGCATCCGGATCTGTAGGAGGAAAACGGGCTCGCATAGCAGCCATTTCGTGAGTGAGTTCATTAATACGAGCGTTGGTTGCTTCATTATTTGCACGCATTTCCCGAAGAATTTCTAATTGTCGAGCTCCCATTGTGGATAAATGGGACTCTATAGAAATAAAGCGCGAATCCATGGTCGCATATCGGTAATCAAATGTCTCCATAAAAGATTGAAAATATGGAGGCATTTGAGTCGATTGTTGTGCTTGCTCTTCGGGCTGCTCCTCGGCCTGCTCAGGTTCAGCTTCAGCTTCATCGATGTCTCGCATTAGTTGCTCAAGCTCGAGATCTTCGTCAGCTTCGGGTGGAGCTCGTGAAGAACTAGCTCCCGGAGTAGTTGCAGAAGATCGAACCCATTCCCCGATTTCCTTATCCTTAATCCATCCCTCTCTCGTTAAGGAAAGAAGGTTAATTTGTTTCTTAAGAGGAAAAGCGGCATCTAGACCAACTCGAAGCTCGGCTTTAGAAAAGAGATTACTAAGGATACAACCGTAAACTAGTGAAGAACAGAGTTTCTTATTTGGCACTAGGTTAACGGTTTCAACGATCTCAGCAAAGATAATCTCGGAAAGGTTTATTTTTATGTTGTGTTCAAAACAATGCAACCACCAAAGGTCTAAAGCTCTAAGAGTAGAATAACGACCCCCGGATGGTCAAAACCACCAAGTGATCATGAGATGAAGAAAACGCTCATGAAGATCTAGAACACTTGCACTATCATTCCGTTTATATCGTGAGCCTAAAACTTGTTTTTCGTTTGATAAACCTTCATTATCCAAGCCTAAGGCATTGGTTATGTAATCCGGATCAAGATGGAAATATTGACCTAGGAGGTAGGAACGTACTCCTATGGTTTTGGTTTTGTCACGATTTTTGATACAAACGGCATTACAGTAGAAGATACAAACAAGTTGATGATAGACAATGGGTTCAAGTTCGAAAAGTTTATCAAATTTCCATTCGTGCAAGATAGGGAGATATTTAAAGTTAATATCAACCATAGTTTGAAGAGATGAGATACATTCTTCCCTAATCTTATACGAGTCAAAATATTGGTAAAACCAATAACGATAATCTTTAGGACTCGGTTGATTGAAACAAGAATTTTGGATAGTCAAGTTAGGATCAAGATTTGGAATAGGATTTTGAGGAATAGGAGGAGGATTTGGTTGACGACTAGAACGACTAGATGAAGACCTAGCACGTTTAGGATTGGACATGGTTTAGGAAATCGGAATAGAATTGATAACCTGCAATTTTAAAAACAAATGTATGCAATTCAATTAATCCCAAAACTCAATTGAGTCCTCAATATTTCAAGGTTCTCTAAATCAATCCTAATGGGCAAAGTTTTTGAAAAACTTTTGAAAAATATGGTTTTGAGAAACAATATATGTATAGTTTTCATAACAACAACATAATTTAATCAAAACACAATAATTTGAAAATTAACATTTTTTTATTTCGAAAATTTAAAAAAAAATTGGAAAATTCTTGTGTTTTTTGATGAAATTAGTTGTAACATCTAGTTTTTAATCACTAAACAATCAATGCCCGATCACTATTTTAACCTAGAACTAATTAAAACTAATCCTATTTTCAAAATCAATGTAATAGAGAGTTTAGAAAAATTTACCTTGAAAGATGAAGATTGAGGGGATTTTGATGTCGTTTGCACGATTTTAATGATTCCAACAGGTTTAGAAGATGATATGTGAAGCAAATTCCGATTAATATCGTTGATTTGAGGCAAAAATGGAGATTTGAGAGATTTAGAGGTGAAGAACGGCGGAAGAAGAAGAAAAGGAGGGTTTTGGGGTTTTTGGGGGTGTTCTGCCCGATTTAACAGAACCCCAGGGGGGTATCGATTCCCATGTGGGGGGAATCGGTTCCCCTTCAAAGGGGGAATTGGTTCCCTCATGGGGGGATCGATTCCCACTGCACCAAAATGCTAAAATCCAACTTTTAAGCACATAAAATGCTAAATTAATCTTTTCTAGTGGTATAGGCAACTCATATATTGAAAAATAATCATGTTCAAACAATTAAATTAATCTTTAAACATTATTTGAACATAAAATTAATTTTCACTAAGAATCATAAACTCCCCCTAACTAATAGCAAGAATGCAATCAAAAATTATTATTATAAGCATTTTTCAGTATTTATTAAAAGTGCTAAATTATTTTAAACACTAAGTGAAGATAGGTTAGTTAAACCTAATTCTCTTCTAAGTGTCCAAAACCTTTCCTTGTCTAAGGGTTTTGTAAAGATATCCGCTAATTGATACAAAGTATCAACATATTCTAGAACTACATCTTCCTTAGTGACATGGTCTCTAATGAAGTGATGTCTTATTTCAATGTGCTTAGTTCTAGAGTGTTGGATGGGATTTTTAGTGAGACAAATAGCACTAGTATTGTCACACTTGATAGGAATGGTACCTACTTCAATTCCATAATCAAAAAGTTGTTGTTTCATCCATAAAACTTGTGCACAACAACTACCGGCTGAAATGTATTCTGCTTCAGTGGTAGATAATGTCACACAATTTTGTTTCTTTGAAAACCAATAAATCAGCATATTTCCAAGGAATTGGCAAGTACCGGAGGTGCTTTTCCTATCTAATTTGCATCCTCCATAATCCGCATCAGAAAAGGCATGCAAGCTAAAGCTAGAGTCTCTAGGATACCAAAGTCCTAAACTAGGAGTGTCCTTAAGGTATCTAAAGATTCTCTTTCATACCAAGCTCTAGGAGCTTGTTTTAAACCATAAAGAGCTTTTGTCAATTTTAAAATATGATCCGAAAAATTTGAATCTTCAAAACCTGGAGGTTGTTCCACGTACACTTCTTCTTTTATAAAACCATTTAAAAATGCACTTTTAACATCCATTTGATATAATTTAAATTCATTGAAACATGCAAATGCTAATAACATTCTAATTGCTTCCATCCTAGCCTTGTTTCATCATAGTCTATGCCCTCTTCTTGAGTATAGCCTTGAGCAACAAGTCTAGCCTTGTTCCTCACTATATGACCACTTTCATCAAGTTTATTTCTAAAAACCCATCTAGTACCTACAGTAGATTTATTACTAGGCCTTTCAACTAATGTCCATACTTTACTTCTCTCAAATTGATTTAATTCTTCTTGCATAGCCATAATCCAATGTTCATCTTTCAATGCTTCTTTGATGTTCTTAGGCTCTATGCATGAAATAAATGCAACATAATTACAGATATTTCTAAGAGAAGATCGAGTAGTTACCCCTTTTGATGGATCACCTATAATTTCACCATCCTTGACATAGTTATACTCTCTTGGAAAAGATACTTCCCTTTCTTCACTGGTTGAATTCTCGAGGGGATCATGAGTTTCCTCATCTTTTGTTTCTTCCTTTGATGATGATTCTCCAACGTCATGTCTAACGTCATTTGTTTGTATAATACCTACATCATCATTAACAGAAGAATCCTTCCTCGGAAGGGGATTATCATCGAAAACAACATGTATAGACTCTTCTACAACTAAAGTTCTTTTATTAAATACACGATAAGCTTTAGAATTTAAGGAATAACCCAGAAAAATTCCTTCATCACTTTTAGCATCAAATTTGCCAAGGTTTTCTTTATAGTTGTTTAAAACAAAACATTTACATCCAAAAGGATGAAAATAGCTAATGTTAGGTTTTTTATTTTTGAGAATTTCATATGGAGTTTTCTTTAAAATTGGCCTAATCATTACTCGATTTACAACATAACAAGCGGTATTTGTGGCTTCCGCCCAAAAATATTTTGGCAAATTATTTTCACAAAGCATGGTTCTAGCCATTTCTTCTAAAGTTCGATTTTTCCTCTCAACAACTCCATTTTGTTGAGGGGTTCTAGGTGCTGAAAAATTATGGCTAATACCATTAGAATTACAAAACTCAATAAATCCAAGATTTTCAAATTCAGTTCCATGATCACTTCTAACACTAGTGATAGAGTAACCTTTTTCATTTTGGATTATTTTTGAAAATGTGATGAAATTTTCTAATGCTTCATCTTTAGTACTTAAGAATAGAACCCAAGTGTATCTAGAATAGTCATCTACCAAGACAAAAGCATATTGTTTTCCTCCCAAGCTAGTAGTTCTAGTTGGCCCAAAAAGATCTAAATGGATCAATTGTAATACTCTACTAGTTGATACATCATTAATAGATTTAAAAGAAACTCGTTTTTGTTTTCCTTTAGCACAAGCATCACAGATTTTATCATTATCAAATTTAAGCTTAGGCAACCCTCTTACTAAGTCTCCTTGAATTAACCGTTGCAAAACACTCATACTAGCATGACCTAGTCTCCTATGCCATAACCAACTATCATGCTCATCCTTAGCAACTAGGCATAAATTAGTCATATCAATAGAATCTAAATGCACCATGTAAATGTTTCCTATTCTATGACCAACAAGCATAATCCGATTAGATGCAATGTCAATGACTTTACAACCATTAATTTCAAATAAGACATTGAATCCTTTATCGCATAATTGACTAATACTCAATAGATTATGCTTTAATCCATTCACATATAAAACATTCTTAATTTGTATGGAAGAGGTATTACCTATTGTACCAATACCTTCAATGTGACCTTTTGAATTGTCTCCAAAAGTCACTTCTCCTCCATTTTCGGCGTTAAGCTCAATGAACCGGCTTTTGTCTCCGGTCATATGTCTTGAGCATCCACTATCAAGGTACCATGAATTTGAATTTGTTTCCCGTGCCTTGTAGCAATGCTCCTTTCCCTACAAACATAGATTAATTTTTGATTTTTGGTACCCAAATTCTTTTGGGTCCATATTCATTAGTTTCCAAAATCCTAGTCCCCTTAGGTATCCATTTGTGTAGGATATTTTTATCTTTAGTAGTAATGAGTTCTTTAGGAACCCACATACTTCTAATGATTTTTCCATTAGAGGTTCTTTGGGGATCCCTATGATTGTAGTTTCTAAAACTTTTTCTAACAAAGTTGGATTTTGAATTTCCACCTTTTTCAAAATGTTTTGTTCCAACTTTATCAAAAGAAGTTTTAAGATCATCAATTTTCTTTTGATGATCATCATTGATCTTTGAAAGTAAATTTTGCAAATCTAAATTTTTCTTTTCAAACTCTTCTAGTTTGATTCGCAAATCTTTGATTTTACTTTCAAGATCGTTGTTGGTTTTGGATATGAGTTTGTTTTCATTTTTCAATTTTGAAACATCATTTTTATATTTTAAAAACAATTTCTCATAATCCGAAGCCAACCCATTGTACTCCTCAAATAACTCTTCATAAGATAAATCATCAAAATCGGATGAGTTAGAGGTTACCTTAGAATCCTCCCCGAATGCCATCAAGCACAAGTTTGCTACTTCTTGTTCCTCTTCATCGGAACTTTCTTCATCGCTCCATGTAGCCACATGAGCCTTGTGCTTATTCTTTGATTGACCCTTTTTCTTCAATTGTGGGCAATCATATTTGACATACCCCGGCTTTTTGCATTCATAGCAAATGATTGGGTCATTCTCTTTTGGTTCATTTTTGAGACCTTCGTTTCGTTTGAATTTTCTTCCTTAGTAAGGTCTCATCATTTTTCTGAACCGTTTGGCAAACAATGCCATTTCCTCGTCATCATCATCATTATTAGAATCACTCTCATCTTTTGAGGATTTGAGAGCAACTCCAATATTTTTCTTCTGCTCCTTTTCCTTTGGTGTCTCTTCAACTTTATCAAGGTCCACCTCATCTTCAAGCATGATCTCATGAGTGAGGAGTGAACCGATAAGTTCTTCAAGAGTTAAGGACGATAGGTCCTTAGACTCGATGATTGCCGTCTTCTTTGATTGCCATGATTTTGGGAGGGAGTAGACTAACTTCCTCATAAGCTTTTCATTTGAGATGATCTCTCCATATGATTTGAGAGCATTGACAATCGTTGAAAATCTATCCGTCATAGCTTTGATGTCTTCATTTGGTTTCATCCTGAAATTTTCATAGCTATGCGTTAGAATACTAATTTTTGATTTCTTTACCTCATCTGTACCTTCATGTGTGACTTGAAGCTTGTCCCATATTTCTTTGGCGGTTGTACACGATGAAACTCTTCGTATTCATCTGGTCCAAGAGCACAAAAAATAATATGGATGGCTTTGGAGTTGAGCTGGAACATTCTTGTCTCTCCTTCACTCCACAACCTTGGATGAGTTAGAGGTTTGATGTATCCTTCTTCTACAGCATTCCATGCTCCCATGTCACTTGCTTGAATGAAGTACATCATTATATTCTTCCAATAGGCATAGTTAGCTCCATTGAAGAAAGGAGGCTTGTTGACGGGCATCGAATCGAGACCAGAGTCGAAGTTTGAAGCGGAGGCCATTGATGACTTTAATAATCGATATAACTCTTCCCGAATCAATTCAAGAGGCGAGTAAACCTTCAAATGAGTTAGGCTCTGATGCCAATTGTTGAGTTAATCGATCGACGAAATCGGCCAAGAGGGGGGTGAATTGGCAATTAAAAATTTTGTGGAAGCTTTTGCAAAAAAATTGAAAGTAATTGCACAGCGATTTACAGTGGTTCGACTTTCTCAAACAAAGTCTACGTCCACTACCTTAGCTATCCACACTAAGGATTTTCCAACAAATTCACTAATTTGTTCTTTCTTTTGAGGCCAAAGAGATAACCTTACAAAATCCCTCAAGAGTATACCCCAACTCTTGAGAACACTCTTTTTCCCAAAGAGAAGATTACAAATTTGCAAACTTACAAGAAAACCTCACAAGGTAAGATGTTTGCACAATTCTAGAACAAGAAAAGAACACTCAAAGATAATTACAAATGAGCACAAATGGTGTTCTTGAAAGCAAATTGAATATTGAAAGGAAAATTGGCTTGATTTGCACAAACTTGGTGTTTGATGCTTTCTCTCTTGTTTCTCTATAATTTCTTGTTGATCAAGGGCTTCAGAACTTGTTTAAATACACCTTGAATCACTTATGAACGTTGGGGATAATTAATGAAGATAATATAGCCGTTTTAGTGTGAAAACAATTAATAAAACAGCTTGGAGCGTGGGGGGAATCGGTTCCCCCTCATAGGGAATCGGTTCCCTAAGTGTAAAATTCAAATATTTCGACCGTTGAACAGGGGGGAATCGGTACCCCCTATGGGGGAATCGGTTCCCTCCGAGCATTCTGGAAATCTCGGAGCCAAACCGTTCAGGGGGAATCGGTACCCCCTTGGGGGGGAATCGGTTCCCTCTGAGCAATCTGGAATTTTTGGCTTTGAAATGGTTCGAAATACTTTGAAAGATTATTTTGAAATTGTTTTAAGATTAAAACTTAATTTTACACTTAAGTAAGGATTAAAAATGATTTTTGAAATATTTTGAGTAATGTTTTGATATTCGAATAATTATATTGAATATACTTAGAAAATCATTTTGGAAAATCTTAAAATTCATTTAACTTAATTTGTTATATCGAAATATCAAAATGTTTTCAACATATGAGTTATTAATACCACTAGAGCCAATTAATTTAGCATTTTGAGTGTTTAAAACAGATTTTTGACATTTTTTGTGCTTCATGCATCGATACACCTAACAGTGCATTGATGCATCCTTGAATGTGCATCGATACACCATGAAGGTGCACCGATGCACGCCTTGAATGTGCATCGATGCACAGGGTCATGCATCGATGTATCTGTTGAGTTTCAGGGTTTATAAGGCTTATTTTCTCATTTATTTTCAAACCCTAAAACTAAACTCTCTTAGCCGTACGCCTCCTCTCCCTCTCCTACTCTCAAAATTACTCAAAATTCTTCAGTTTTGATCGAAAATATTTCATATTTCATCTCTATATCCTGCTACTATCATAAAATCATGCAACACAACATCTCATTCCTCTCAAATCCGAAATTTTCAAGGTATTTTTCTAAAAACCTCTTTTTTATCATATTCTAATCTTAGGACTAGTTTTAATTAGTTCTAGGATGAACATTATATCGGACATTGAGTATTTGATGATTTCAAACTAGATTTTACAACCAATTTCATTAAAAACTTACAAATTTTCAAAAAAAAAATCGAAATTAAAAAGAAATGTGTATTTCGAAAATCTAATTTTTTTTTTAAATTTGATGTTTTTGATTTAATTATGTTGTTTTCATATACATATTATGATTTTTCAAAACCTTGCCCATAAGGATTTGATTTAGAGAACCTTGAATTATTGAGGACTCAATTGAGTTTTGGGATTGATTAAATTGCATACATGTGTTTCAATTTGCAGTTATATTCCTTTTTCGATTCCTAAACCATGTCTAATCCCAAACGCCCTAGAACTTCATCGATCGTTCTCGTTCAAACCAACCTCCTAATCCCATTCCTCCTCCACCTTCATCTCTATTAGGATCTTGTTTTAACATGCCTGAGCGTCGTAGAGACGAATTGTACTCTAGGTACAAAAATTCTTTTTAAACTTATAGAATACGGGAAGAGCGTATTCCTTCTCTTCAAGCTATGATAGATATTGACTTTGAATACCTTCCGATTCTTAAAGCTTGGAAGTTTGATAAAATGTTTCAGCTCAAACCTATCGTTTATCAACAGTTAGTTCACATTTTCTATTCTAATGCAGTCTGTATTCAAAACGAAACTCAATGTGGGATTATAACCATTAGATCTTATCTTTTAGGCCAATATATTAATATTGACCCCGAGACTATAGCTTTCCGTTTTGGGTTAGATGATGATGGGTCATATAATGAGACTGAAAATATGGAATATCCCTATGTTCCAAATTCTAGTGTTAGTACTCTACGATCTCATCACGATCGTTTTCTTCATTTGATGATCTCTTGGTGGTTTAGACCATCCGGAGGTAGGTACTCCACACTTCGTGCTAGGGATTTATGGTGGATGCACTGTATTAAAAATAAGATCAAAATAAATCTGCCCCACATTATTTTTAGTCAACTAGTGGACATCATAAACATTGTTCCTTCAAAACATGTCGAAACATTGATTTATGGATGTCTTTTTAGTAACCTCTTTATCAAACTTGGTCTAGACGTCTCTCTCGACAATCCTATCTCACTCCAAAACCAAATCAATCTTACTTCCTTGAAGAAAGCGGATTGGAAACAAGACGAGGAAACCGGTTTTTGGGTATTTCGACTCGGTAAGCAAACCCCGGGAGCTAGCTCTTCACGAGCTGCTCCTAGCTCTTCTCGTGCTCCTCCTCCTCCTCCGGCACCGGCTGCTGACGATGATTCTAAGTTTCAACAACTTATGCAAGATATCAACGATCACGTTCCAGACGACGAGCCTGCACCAGAACCGGCACGGCAAGAAGATCAAATGTCACCATATTTTCGATCCTTCTTGGAGTCGTTTGATCTGAGGTTTGCCTCCATGGAGTCTCAGATTACTGAGTTTTAACGGGAGATGCGTGAACGTATGGACGCTCTCACTCTTGAAGTTCGAGCTCATTATCCTCCTCCTCCCGATCCTCCTATGGTGTGAATTTGTTTCCTTCTTATTTTTTCTTGGATTTTCAAACTTGGATTAATTTTTTATATTTCTGGATTGTTTATTTTGGATTGATAAATGTTTTAATTTGTTAGGAGTTGGATGTTTTATGGTTCTTGAACTTATTATATATATATATATATATATATATATATATATTTGGTTTGATTTTATTATTTTGAGCTTAATGGTTATTAATTTTTGCATCATATTAGTTCATTTTGACCAATTATGCCATTTCACATTTAATTATGAATATTGTTTATGAAACTAATGACTAATCTCTCTTTTGATTGTGATCTTAGCAGCTTAAGCTATATATATATATATATATATATATATATAATCAATTGGCTATGTTTTTAAAAACCTTGTTTAAATCAGTTTTTAAATCTTTTTTATTTAACAAAAAGGGGGAGAAATATTAAGTGTTAAAAGGGAGAAGTGTTAAGGGGAGTAATTTTTCAAAATTGATTTCAAATTTTTAAAAATCTTAAAATAACACAAATGTTTTGTTATATCAAAAAGGTGGAGATTTTTGAAAACATTTTTGTGTTTCGATATAACAAATTAAGTTTAAATGAATTTTAAGATTTTACAAATGATTTTATAAGTATATTCGACACAATTATTCGAATATCAAATCAATTACTCCAAGTCTTTTCAAGATCAAATTCAAACCTTACTAAATGTGCAAAATTGTGTTTTATACTTCATATATTTTTAACAAAGTATTTTGAACCAAAATCAAGCCTAAAATCAATTTTTCAAAGTGATGCACCGATGTAGCAATCCATGCATCGATGCACCATGAATTAAATTGAACATCGAATGCATTTCATGCATCGATGCACATACCATGCATCGATGTACTGAGGTTTTTATGAAACCATCGAATGCATTTGATGCATCGATGCACCAGCCATGTATCGATGCACTCTGGCTATTTGAAACATCGAATACACTTGATGCATCGATGCACTCTTAGTGCACCGATGCACTAAGGGTCCAACGGTCAAAATATTTGAATTTTACACTGATGCACCGATGTACCATGGGTATGCATCGATGCACTGATGCTCCCAACTGAATTTATTAATTGTTTTCATACTTAAACGGCTATATTGACTCAACTAAGCATCCCCAATGTTCAGAATCATTTGAAGGTGTATTTAAACAAGCTTAGAAGCCATTGATCAATAACAAGAAACAACAATCAACAAGAATCAAGAGAGAATCAAAGAGAAAGCATCAAACCTCAAGTTTGAGCATTTCAAGCCTATTTTTCATTCAATATTCATTTTGCTTTCAAGAACACTACTTGTACTCAATTGTATTCATTTTTAGCGTTCTTTTCTTTGTTCTAGAATTGTGCAAACAATATACCTTGTGAGGATTTCCTTGTAAGTTTGCAAATTTGTAATCTTCTCTTTGAGAAAGAGTGTTCTCAAGAATTGGGGTATATTCTTGAGGGAGTTGTAAGGTTATCTCTTTGGCCTCAAAAGAAAGAACAAATTAGTGAATTTGTTGGAAAATCCTTAGTGTGGATAGCTAAGGTACTAGACGTAGACTTTGATTGAGAAAGTTGAACCACTATAAACTGTTGTGCAATTACTTTCAATTTTCTGCAAAAACTTCCACCAAAATTTTAATTGCCAATTCACCCCCCTCTTGGCCGATTCCGTCGATCGATTAACTCAACAGTATATTATTATATTTTAATAATATAAGTTCAAATGTTTTATCATTTTTTAGAGTATTGTTTTGTTTAGTCAATGTAACATCCTGGACTCGTATCCGGGTCAGGTATGGGTTGAGGGTGTTACAAACTGACAAATCACTGGAAGCTATGGGATTTCATTGCAAATCTCTTGAGACCTTGTCATTGGATTCAACGTTTATTAGCAATGAGGGAGTCCTTGCTATTGCACAAGGATGCCCTCTTTTGAAAGTCTTGAAGATACAATGTATTAATGTCACAGACAGGGCTTTGATGGTTGTGGAAGTTTCTTGTTTGTCGTTGGAAATGTTGGCCTTACACAGTTTCCAGCAATTTACAGACGAGTTTGCACTTTCCCTAGATTTCTTATGCATGATGATTGAAATATCTCCCTCATTGAATTGCATTGTTGAAGGCTATTTGGCATGTAGGTTCTATTACCTAATTCAATGGTCTTTGTTTTACTATGTTTCATATGGATATCATGATTATTGAAGTATGACTTCCTTTCGTGTACCAGGGGTCTTCGTTCTACGGAAAAGGGTGTAAGAAGCTAAACAATCTTACTTTGAGTGATTGCAATTTCCTGGATGATAGGGGTCTAGAGGCAATTGCCACTGGCTGCACTGAACTTACGCATCTTGAAGTTAATGGCTGCCACAATATTGGAACTACTGGACTGGAATCTGTTGGGAAATCTTGCATGTATGTTTATCTTTTATTGTTTTCCCTTGCTACTTAAATTTTAAGGGACAAGAGTCTAGGCTTTAGCTGTAGCTAGGTCTCATATCCAATCCCTATGATTGGGTGGCAGACTGTATGCCTTTTTAAAATTTTTTTTTGAGTTATGTCAATTCTGAAGTTCTTGACTTTGTGCAGGTGCCTGACTGAGTTGGCTTTATTGTACTGCCAGAGGATTGGTAATTTCGCCCTTACTGAAGTTGGAAGGCTGTAAATACTTGCAAGCTCTTCACTTGGTAGATTGCTATAGCCTAGGCGATGAAGCCATTTGCCTTATAGCTAGAGGTTGCCGAAATCTAAAGAAACTTCATATCAGGATATGTTATGAGGTCTCTCTCTATGTCTATTGGATATATTCCTCTACCTGCAATATGCTTGAACCACTAGTACCGACTTCACCAGGAAAACGACTGCATTTGTAGACTTGCATCTTTTAGATGCTAGCAATAATTTATTTTTTAAATTTCTACAATTCCATATCGGATATAAATCCTTAACTTGTATCACGCCAATAGGTTGGAAGCAACGAAATCATAGTTGTTGGTGAGAATTGTCACTCTCTCACAGATCTTAGTCTCTGCTTTTGTGATAGGTCTGTCTCATTGTACTTTCCTTCCAGGTTTATGTGGCAGTTCTGTTTGTCCATGCTGTTTCATGTTGTCAGCTGTGCTTCGAGTTTTTTTTGGGTGTTAAATATGGTTTACACGTGGACTTTATTTTGGGTGTGAATTATGGTTTACACATATAGAGCTATTTTCGGGTGTGAACTATGGTTTACACATATGGAACTTTTTTTGGGTGTCAATTATGGTTTCCAAATATGGAATGTACATCTAAGCTTTTTTGCCATTTTTCTACTAGGGTACAGGATGAGGCTCTTATTGCTATTGGTCAGGGATGCCCATTACAGTATCTAAATGTTAGTGGCTGCAACCAAATAGGTGATGTCGGAATTGTAGCCATTGCAAGAGGATGCCCAGCACTTGCATACCTCGATGTGAGTGTTCTCCAGGCGTGCCCTCACTCTCCCTCTTTGCTTCTTTATGTAGATAAGCTTTTGTTCAACTTGATTGTTTACTCTTATAATTTTGTTGCTTCTTCCAATACTTCTCCGAACTGTAGGGATGTGACAACCTAAGTGTTATTTTATTTCATATGCTATTTCGATCCGTTACTTGCTTTTCAAACCCTTTTTATGGCAGAATTTAGGCGATATGGCACTGGCTGAGTTAGGGAGAATGTTGTCCCTTACTCACGGATATAGTACTATCCCATTGCCATCAAATAACAGACATTGGCCTTTCCCATCTGGTCAAAAATTGCCAAATGCTCAAGTCATGCCACATGGTGTACTGCTCCAACATAACTGGCGTCGGAGTTGCCACTGTGGTTTCTAGTTGCCCGAACATAAAGAAGGTCTTGGTCGAGAAATGGAAAGTGAGTCCTAGAACGAAGAGAAGAGATCAGTTCAGTCCTTTCCTATCTTTGTGTGGACCTCTAATTAGGAGATCGAAGTTTGTATTGACCATGCTGGTCTGGTCGCATCTCAAACAACGTAACATTACCTGAATATTTAAGGGCTCTTTCTAGGTTACACTGTATGTAGCACGCCTTTTGTTGTATGAAATTTTCCAAAAATTATGTGTAGTCCAACCCTTGGGTTTTCCCTTTACATCTTGTTGAACCTCAAACACTGGCTTTCAAGGCTTGCATTCACATGGTTTGAAACGGCACCGATTAGAAAATTCGAATCGGCAATAAACATCGATATTGCGTATCTTTTTTAAAAAATATTATCTTTTTTATTTTATGAAGTGTTACTATATGTAAAAAATAATTTTATATAGTGTTTAGATTATGATATGTGAAATTATTTTTTGTTATTGAAATAATAACCTTTATATAAGCTGGTATCTAGATTTGGTAATTTCTTTTAAATTGGTATCTATTTTTTATATTTTAAATTAGTATTTGAATTTAAGAATCTTTTAAAATTTGCCCATGGCTTGTTCAATGTATGGATTATAATGAAGTTTTAATGTTATATGTTTATTTTATTCAGTTTTTACTACAAAATCTGACGTAATAATATTGATATATTTTTTAATGTTGTTTTTAATATTTAAAATACAAAGAATAAATATTTATTTTTAAAATAAATGTGTTATATTAAAATATTAATAAGATACGTTAGATCATAAGAAAATATTAATAAAATAAAGGGTAAAGTATAGTAATGGTCACTGAACTTTTCTAAAGCTTTCATTTAGGTCCCTCAACTTTTAAAACTTACAATACAATCCCCCAACATTTAGTCCGTTTGCAATACAGTCCCCTAACATTTAGTCTGTTTGTAATATGGTCTCCAACGTAACTGTTGGGGACCATATTACAAACGGACTAAATATTGGGGGACTGTATTACAAGTTTTAAAAGTTGGGGGACCTAAATGAAAGCTTTAGAAAAGTTCAGTGACCATTACTATACTTTACCCAAAAAAATAATAATAATCAAGTGACTAAATATATAATTTAGGTTGTAAGAGAGTTAACGATATGAGGTAAACAAGATTTCTGATGCATTTAAATTTGACAAAACATCCCGAAAAATATTTGAAGAGAACTAGGTACAAATGACATACTTTAGAAGGCAAATATACATTTAAGCAAAAATGATACTATAATTTCTGATTTGCAGCCCAATGGGGGTGATTTCTGGTTGCAGTATTCCCCGTCGAGTTAACACTAGAGTTCAAACTACTTGAAACTCAAGCTCAATCTACACTTGTTAACGGTTCAATATTACTTGTTTAAACAATTTGTCTTCAAAAGTGCGGAAATTTTCTTCTCTCCAAGTTTTACTTCTGGATTTCTAAATTTCTTTTATCAATGGAGCCATGGAGGAACAATGTAACCATTGTTGGTCAATAAGATAACACATTCTTAATATACTCAGGTTTCATCATTTCTTTTTTCATCACTTTACAATTTAGCAGATCAATCGGTTAAACTTGTTTCGTAGAATGCAAGAAAATAGATCATTTAGAAACATAGTCTACGTTTCACATAAAAGAACAAGCAGACATGATAAACATGAAAATATCCGAAAATGCAACAACAGTTACAGCAAAAACAGACGATTAAATCTTTCACACTAACAAAGAAAAGCAGCAGAACAGGAAGTTGAGGTTTAGAATTGCCAAAATGGCAATAACTATCCTCATCATTCCTCCTCATATTCAGGTTCTTCTTCCTCATACTCTTCATCATCAGCTGTTGCATCTTGGTACTGCTGATACTCCGAGACCAGATCATTCATGTTGCTCTCTGCTTCAGTGAACTCCATCTCATCCATGCCTTCCCCTGTGTACCAATGCAAGAAAGCCTTCCTCCTAAACATGGCTGTAAACTGCTCGCTCACACGCCTGAACATCTCCTGGATGGATGTTGAATTCCCAATAAATGTCGACGCCATCTTGAGGCCGGTGGGTGGGATGTCACAAACTGTAGACTTCACGTTGTTTGGAATCCACTCAACGAAGTATGATGAGTTCTTGTTCTGAACATTCAGCATCTGCTCATCCACTTCCTTGGTGCTCATTTTACCACGGAACATGGCTGATGCAGTCAAGTAACGACCATGTCGTGGATCAGCTGCACACATCATGTTCTTTGCGTCCCACATTTGCTGAGTGAGCTCGGGGACTGTTAGAGCTCGGTACTGTTGGGATCCTCTGGAAGTGAGTGGAGCAAAACCAACCATGAAAAAGTGAAGCCGGGGGAAGGGGATGAGATTCACAGCAAGTTTCCTGAGATCAGAGTTGAGCTGGCCAGGGAATCGTAAGCAACATGTAACTCCAGACATTGTTGCAGATATCAAATGGTTCAAATCACCAACTGTGAAAAGATCAAAAAGGAAAAACAAAGATGTAAGACTTCTAAAAATCCCAAAACAAATCTTAGTTCTAAAATCTTAAACTACCTTAATTTTAGCCTCAAACAAACCGGTTAAGTATAACAAAATCCCACAATAGCAAAGAATTACCAGATCCAAACCCCACAATAGCACCAAACCCAAACTCTGAGCCATGATAGTTAACGTGAGAACTACTAAATCGAACTCTACTTAACAATCTAAGCAAAACAAAAGTATAAATGGGGGAAAACTTACAGCTGGGAGTGGTGAGCTTAAGTGTGCGAAAACAGATGTCGTACAAGGCCTCATTGTCAAGAACCATACACTCATCAGCGTTTTCAACCAATTGGTGAACAGACAAAGTAGCATTGTAAGGCTCCACGACTGTATCAGAGACCTTAGGTGATGGGAAGACTGAGAAGGTTAACATCATCCTGTCAGGGTATTCCTCCCTTATCTTCGAAATCAACAGTGTTCCCATTCCAGATCCAGTTCCTCCTCCCAAGGAATGACAAACCTGAAAGCCTAAAACACAGAAAACAAATCGTTTAACACCAGTTACTGTACAAGATGTTAAATCGCTCAGATCCGGTGTAGTAGGTTTCAAAAGATTGTTTACCTTGAAGGCAATCGCAGTTTTCAGCCTCTTTACGAACAACATCAAGTACAGAGTCGATTAACTCAGCACCTTCGGTGTAATGACCTTTAGCCCAGTTGTTACCAGCACCGGACTGCCCAAAAACGAAGTTATCTGGTCTAAAGATCTGACCCACGGGACCGGATCTGATACTGTCCATGGTTCCAGGTTCAAGATCCATGAGAACAGCACGAGGTACGAATCTACCACAACTGGCTTCATTGTAGTAGACATTGATACGCTCAAGTTGAAGATCCAAGTCCCCTTGGTAACGACCGGTGGGATCTATGCCATGCTCCGCACAAACAACTTCCCAGAACTTGGCTCCGATTTGGTTGCCGCATTGGCCACCTTGAATGTGAAGGATCTCACGCATTTTGCTCTGGAGAAAAGAGAGACAGGAACTAAGAGAAGGGAAAACAAAGAGATGAAATGAATGGGCTTCCAGGGATGTTTATATTTCAGAGGGAGGTGATGGGCTATGAGATTTTTTAGTTTTCTTTTCCTATTTTTAAATTTTTAATTATCTTTTACTGTACACTACAGCCTGACTCCTGGCTTGGTTTGGTTGGCTGGTTTGTTAGGTTACATTTTATTTTTGAAATTTGAATCAATGGTTACGAGGCAAGTGACTGACAAACAGTGTAACAGAAAGGTAACGGCTAAGTTAAACTAAATATTAAAGATTAAAAGAATCAAAATTGCAGAGACAGCTGGCTACGATTGTCGGCTAGTTTAGTGTTAGACAAGAATAGCTGTCACCTAAGGTTAACATCACATCCAATGGTATTTTAAACATCACATCAAAATTTTAATTGAAACACGATCTAATATCTTCAACCAATGAAATAAAAAAAAATCCTATTCAGAGTTCCACCATAGCAACGGAACTCTGCCTTCCTTTAATTTAATTACCATCACAAATAAATCATACTCTACAAGACAGCAAAAACACCTATTAGTAGTTACTTCAAACACTTCATTCCACCAAACAATCAACCATTTTCGGGCCAAGTCTCCTATTCAGAGTTTATAACATATAATATAAATGTAAAGCAACATGTACTCCCCTCCCCTGGTTTTTCCATTTTGTTGTGGATGAACTAGCAAAACCAGGTATATTAGATACAAGAGTAAGCATAAGTCTCAAGTATGATCACATTTTGCAATAATGATGTCTGTTAGATATGTGCCAAAAAAAGAAAAGAAAAGAAAGAATAAATTATACAAAGTGTGGTCCTTTATCTATGTATCTTGTATTCTTGTTATACCTTTGGAGATGGTCTCCAAAAACTACTAATTCTCCAGCAGCAAAGTCCCTTAGATTAACCTCTCCGCTCACAGAAGCTTTCAAGGAATCTACATCCTCTGGGCACAAGCCTTTGAGTCAACTATAGCGTATAGACATAGATATGACCTTTAATAAACTCGTATGACCTATAAGAGTAAAACTTAAGATTTGATTGTCATGTTTATTTAGCTAGTAAGTATTAACACAAAAAAAAATACTTAAATCATCACATGAATACTAAAACAGTTTATCATAACATAACAAAATCAGTGCAAATCTAAAATTGAAATTAGAAAGACAAATAAAAACTCAAGTGAAAAACAAGACCTCTTCAAGATAAGAAAATTATTATTATTCCTTATCGTTGTCCAAACCAAGTCGTATAGTGGCTAAAAATTATCAAATTACTTAATTACTAACTCATGTACTAAACGTAGCTAATTACTGAACGTAGCATAAGTGTAATAGACAAGAAGCAGTCATTGCCTAAGTAGAACCAAATTGCTAAATTCCATGCCAAAACGAAGGTGAAATATATTAGTACAGCATACTATCCTAACTTACATGGCTACCCAATTTGAGCATTGTACTGCTCACTTCAAGAAAAAGCAACATCAACGACATAATAACGAGCAGACAGGTCCAAGACATAAGATCTCGAAAGACTGTCATTGGGGTTGTTCAGAATTGCCGTTCAACAACAAAATGGGGTTACTCAACTTCAAAGGAGTAGAAATTTTGCACATGAAATTTCATAGAACAGATACTGTGATTATTGAAGAACCAAAGTCATAAATTTGAAATTTCACCTTGGGACAGCCAACAAACATCCTACAATTTGATTAACTTAAAAGAATTGCGGTAGCATTAAGCACTGGACCTGAAAATTACTAAAAGATAACTAAAGGAAGTTAAAGAATAGTACCAAAAATTTTATTGTAATTCCAGCTAGAGGAAACAATTTCTTTATAGCAGAGATATTGAACCTATGATAGTATCATGAGTTCAGAGGCTGGAATTACTAAGAGATATCGAATTATATTCCAATAAACATCTCGTGCTTTGTTAGTTAATGTTTTGTTTTAAGCTTCAGAGGTTCCATTTACGATAAGAAACATTTTTAATATTGAAAGGAGAGTGTGACCTATCCAACCTATAAACGTGTCGTCTCATTCCTGAATTCCTGCACCAAAGGATTTTAAATAAGAAAAATGGAAATACCTTAGGGCAAAGAATTCTTTGAAGGATGAGTTATATTCACATTGATACTTCGTTTGGATATTTCGTTTTCATTTCTTATTTACGATTTTTCTTTTGGTTAAAAATAAGGTAAACTACATTATAGTCACTAAATTTTTAGACCACTTTCACTTTGTTACAAAAATCCATCCATCCATCCATCTATCTCAAAATAATTTTCAAGTAACTACTAACTCCTTATTTACATGTCCGAAAGAGGTGAAAATCTACATTGGAAAAAATGAAATGGATAGATTTTATTGGATGTGATCATGAATGATGTGGTTAGCCGAACTCATCTAATAATTTTTTCCTTTACATGTGTTTAGATTTGAATACCCTGAATTTGGTAGCACTTCCACATGTGAGCGTGCCAGATTAATGGTTTAGCAATCCAATAACTCTAATAAAAATATAATAGAAATATATTAAATCAAATAAAAGAAAATTTGATTACAATGACCAAATTGCAAATGTCTTAAAAAAATCAATAATTTACCCTAAAAATATTTAGCCAGGTTGATTAATATTACTGGCACTAAATACTCTGTATAATGTTCATTTTCAAATGTTCCTAAATTTAGCCAAAAATGTTAATATTTTAGCCTTAAAATTGCATTAAACCATAAAGAGAATTGTTAATCTCATCATTACAGAAAACTGAAACAGAAATATTAAGTAAATAGATCTTGATCCCCACAGGCTCAGGAAAAATATCCGAAATCCATGTAAAAATATCAAGGATAAGAAGAAAAACCTTACATTTAAACCATTTTCACATATGGAAGCACAGGCATTATGTGCAGTGACAACAGTATCATCAATGTCTTCCATACAAAGCAACCATTTTAAGTTTCCTTAGTTTGTACCTATTTAAGAATCGTAGCCTCCCAACACCTCTCTCTCTCTATCTTTCTCTCATACCATGTATCAGAATTCAGAATTAGCTGAGATAAATCTCTACTTTCAACCAATAATGGCACAGCTTTTTTTCCCATTTTAAAATTGTGGGTATCATTTGATCATTTAGAGTTTCTTGATTCTTATAATAAAAATGTGGTAGCACTTCCAGTTTTCCAATGGGAGTTCTTCGAGAGTGGTATATAATTTACTCATTTCTGGTGTTTTCAATGTGAGTAAAGAATCTTCTCAATAATTATATATAACAAATTGATAACCGACGTTTTACTATCAAAATAATTCATGGCTTCTTAATAAATAAAAAGGAAAATGTAGTATAGAGAAACATGGTCAATCTACAGGGACTATGATTTTTGTGATTTAGTAAAAATGTTTTTTGATTTTAAGAAAATATAAAATTCCAGATGAAGTTGAACAGATATATTAAAATAAAATAAATAAATAAAAAATAAAAAATAATATAATAATAAATATTAATAGTAATAAATATAAAAGAGAATTTTTAAAATTTGTTTTTAAAATAAAAAATAAGAATTAAATAAAAGAAAAATGATTAAATAAACAAATTAAAGAGATTGAGATAAAGAGAAACTTATTGTGAAAACAACTTCAGACTTCAGCTTTTTCTCAAATTCCTCGGGTCATCGAAACAAATTTTTACTTCAAGATTCACGTCAGCTTACAAGAACAATTCTTCGCTACTAACTCGGATTGTGTCGTTTCAAGAACAACTGATTTCGATCTCAGTTTTCTCTTAGCAAACAATTTTGCTAATTGTGTTTTCGGAAAGTTGAATGTGCTTCAATAAGCAAATCCTTCTTCAAACGTTAACCATAACAATATCCAGACCAATGTTGAAATCGTTTTGATTTGAAAAGTAAGCTCAGAAAATAGAGAGAAAATCCGAAGTTATTTAAGTACCTTACAATTCTCACGTTTGAAATTGAGCATTCGCTTTAGCCTTCGGCTTGAAAGAGAATTAGCTAAGCATGACCAAAGTCATACTTAGCATAATAGACAAGTATGCGAAAAATAGAGAGAAAGCTAGAGAGAAAAAGAAGATTTTATTCTCAAATGAGAGAAATATGTTTCTAGGCTCACCCTTAGAGTGTATTTATAGCATTCAAATTCCTAAAAACAAGCTAAAATATCTTAAATCCTAATTAAAACACTTAAAACTATTTAAACTAAAATACCTAAAAAATAATATAATATTTTAAATCCTAATTAAAATACTAAACCCTATTTAAACTAAAATACCTAAAACAAATAAAATATAAAAATAATATCCTAAAATTTAATTAAAAATACTAAAACCTATTTAAACTAAAATACAAAGATAAAATATAATGCTTAAAATATTATCCTAAACTTGAGTTTAATTCAAATCCGAATTTCAGCCAGCTTTGATTTCGAAAATGAAAAAAACTGCAGAATTGTGTCATTTTTGTGCAATTTCCAGAATCTTACGTCCTGTACAGAAAATGAATTAAAATGAACAAATAAGCCACAAAAACCAATGGTTAAGGAGTAATTTAAAAATAAAATATTAACTAAAATAAGCACTTATCAAATTCCCCCTCACTTATTCAATGGTTGTCCTCAAGCATTCCTCAATTAACATATCAAAATCATAAGTTGTCATATTCAATTTCAATTTATTCCTCAAACTTCCAATCGAATTAAGTTCATGACATTTGCCGAATTCAAGTTACAATCAAGCAAAGACATAACCAAAAAAATTTAAAGTAAGCAAGATATCCCAATTAATTGCCAACTTCAATGAAACATGACTCAATATCTCACAAAGATTCACACACATATCCGCTCAAAGTGTTTGGGGTAAATGAAATTACTCAAACCGAAACTAACCAAAGTATTATCATATGCTTGAAATCCAATCAAGTATCCACTACAAAAAATGAACATAATACAATAATTAAGGGGTTTTTAAAAAAGGTGTAACGGGGTTTATGTTAGGGTAGGGAAAAGGCCGAAAAGAAAGGTTTAAAATACCGAAACTAGAGATCAAAATAATTAAGAGCAATCCACGAATTGACATGAAGCACAATGAAGAACAAAATAAGGAAAAGTAATAGATGAAATACAATTGAAGCGATCGATTTTTCCTTCCCATTTTTTCCGAACAAAGGGTCTTTTTTTTTGCTGTTTGAAACAGTGAACAAATTTTTTTGTTTTTTTTTTCGTGGAACAACAATGATACAAGATCTCAAGTCTCAGTAAGGGTGTGAAAAGAGAGGAAAAATAAAAAGAAAGGTTTCGGGTTTAATTATGAGGTGTAAAACAAAGAAAGGGAAATAGACTCAAACATGGTTCACTAGTGGATATATAAACGGGTAGGCTTTTTGGGAAAATTGGGTTTATCCTAGGTGCCCCTATCACATTAAAACATTACGTTCAACATGTAGTCTCGATATGCATTGTGATTACATATTCTAGAATATCTTAATTAGTTCGGCACACACAAGTCAAACAATGAGCAAGAAAGAAAATGTATGCTCGTTAGGCTCAAATCTCACAAGAAAAGTTTATATGCATTGAGTCAAGTTCATATCTATAGACAAAAGCATGCGATATCAATACTAAAAAAAATTCACTAGTTATATCAATCACCAATTCTGCAAATTATATTCGATAAAAAACATGGTCACAATCCAAAAAGAAGCAAGAGATAAAGAGAAATTCAAGACTAGCAATCAACGATCCCAACATATCAACATCAGAATAACTCAATTTCAAACAATTAAACAAGTCAAGGAAAAATTTGACACATGCTTATCATCCCCTTCACTTATTCCATTTTGTCCCAAAACGTATATCAAATTTAAAATCAAAGAGAGGGAAGAGGAATAATCCCCAATCTAGTGGCGACTACGACCATGGTCATGTCGAGACGAGTCCGGGCGAAGGTAAGAAATATTCGATCGAAATTCGAATCTGTTCAGAGAAAATTAAATTAAATTAAAAATAAAATAAAATAAAATAAATGGAATGAAATAAATAAAATGAAAATAAAACGAAATGGGTTTCCTCATATAAAACGTTTTTGTTTAACGTCGTTAGCTCAACGACCTGATTCAGACTACAGGTTCTAAGAGAAATACTTCTTCCACTTCAAACACTTTTTCCAACTAAGAACTTCCTTATGGTAAATTCTATGATTGTATAATTCTTTTATTTTCTCTTTGTGGAATTTGACATTCTCATAGGTTATTCTTCGAATCTTTTGTAGCTTTGATAGCTTATTCGAAATAACCGGTGAAATAGCATTTTCTCCTAAAAATGCATTCTTTAAGTTTTTCGACATTTGTTTTAGTTTTATCTCAGGTGCTTGCAAAATAGAATGTAAAATTTTAGTTTTAGAGGAAGGTAAAAATAAATCATAATTAATTGCATGAATATTTTCAAACTCTCTTTCTTCCTCTTCATGGTAAAGTTCAGGATCCATAGAAAGATTAGATTCAATATATTCATCAATTGAAGGATCTATAACATCAATAGAATTAATTCTTTCAACATGATCAGGGCATTTCATTGTTTTGTAAACATCAAATTCAACGATCTCACCATCAAATTCCATTGTCAGTATGTCACTTCTAACATCGATCTTTGTATGTGCGGTGCTTAGGAAAGGTTGGCCTAAGAGTACTTCGGAATAAGTATCCGACCTATCATGTTCCATATCAATGACATAGAAATCTGCAGGAAAGAATAATACATCGACCTTTACCAAAATTTTTCATTACTCCCACTGGATAGATCACAGATCGATCAACCAACTGTATGGTTATTTCTGTTTTCTTCAAAGGCTCGATAGTAATCATTTTATATATAAAAATGGCATAACATTAATTGAAGCTCCTAAGTCACACATTGCACGTTTAATTTTAAAATCACATATTTTGCAAGGTATAACGAACATACCTTGATCCTTCATCTTTGGTGGGAGTTTTCGTTGAAAATTTGCCTTTTCGTTCCCCATTAATTTCCTCTTTGTAGTGCAAAGTTCTTTTAAGAATCGAGCATACCTTGGTACTTGTCGAATTACTTCAAGAAGAGGTATGTTGACTTGAACTTTTTGGAACACCTCTAAGATCTCATTTTCTTCAGCTATTTTATCACGCTTCATCAACCTTGATGGGAAGGGTGGTGGCATGATTTCATGAGGAGAAAGAGACGGATGTGAGTCAGACGTACCTTGTATTTCTGGAGGTGGTGTTTCCTCTTGTTCTGTTTGATGTGCGTCTTTTTCTGCTGGAACTTCAGGTGAGATAACTTTTCCAGTTCTGAGTGTAACGGCACTAACATTCTCTCTCAGATTTAACTCCGTTTGAGAATGTAGTCTTCCTTATGATTCCAATTTTCCCATAGTTTGAGCTAGTCGACTTATTTGGTTATCTAACTCTTGAAGATGTGTTTCGGTTCGGCTGTGGAATTTTTCCTGGGATGCAATCAACTTTTCTTGTGAAATTGCTAACTTTCCTATGAGTTCCTCCAATGATGAGTTTTGCGTTTGTTGTTGAGGAGGAGGCCTTGGTTGAAAAGTTGGTATTTGATTTGCCGCATAGTTGAAGTTTGGGTGGTCTCGCCATCCTGGATTGTAAGCATTACTGTATGGGTTGTATTGTGTTTGTGGAGGACCTGGAAAGTTCCCTATGACATTGATTTTCCCGCATGCTCTTGTTGCTCCAGATTTTCCTGCAACAAGTGAATTAACTTTTTCAGTTAATTTGTCTAACTTGTTCTCAAGGGAAAAAATACTTATCCCATGAACCCGTCAGCTGGGCTCACTTGAAAACTGTTGAGAGTTGGCTGCCATGGTTGAAATCAATTCTCTTGTTGTTGTTGGGGTCATGTTGACTAATGCTCCTCCATTGGCAGCATCCATCATTTTCATTTCCATTGGCAAAAGACCTTCATAAAAGTATTGAAGTAATATTTGCTCACTTAATCTGTGTTATGGACAACATGCGCAAAGCTTTTTAAATCGCTCCCAATAGTCATAAAGACTTTATTCTCTCTTTTGTTGAATGGAAAGATTGCTCATTTTTAACTCGCTTGCTTTAGCCGCTGGAAAGAACCTGTCAAGAAAAATTCGATTCATGTCAGCCCATGAATTAACTAAATTTGGAGGTAAATAAAATAATCAATCTTTAGCCAAGTCGGCTAAAGAAAAAGGGAAAGCTCTCAATTTAATTTGATCTCCGGTAACTCCCTGTGGTTTTATGCTAGTGCAAACCATGTGGAATTCCAACAAGTGTTTGTACGGATCTTCAGTGGGAAAGCCGTGGAAAGTGGGAAGAAGATGAATGAGTCCCGTCTTTAATTGAAATGGAGTCTCGCCACTAGGAAAATTAATGCATAATGGCGTCTGAGTGATAGGAGCTGTGGCTAGCTCTTGGATCGTTTGTTCTTCCATCGAAATGTTATATGCGTATGCTTCAGAGTCCGGATTTGATTTTTTTTTTCTGATTTATGCTCTTGTTCTTCTTGTTTTTTTCTGTTTTCTCGAAGCGTTTGTGCGTAGATTCTTCATGCTCGTGTTTCGATCTTCGGATCTAGATCTACTAATTCACCTAGGTTCTTTATGGTCATAAATAAAACTAGAAAAATAAATTAGTATTTGATGTTAGTCCCCGGCAACGACACCAATTTAATAACCGTCGTTTTGCTATCAAAATAATTCTTGGCTTCTTAATAAATAAAAAGGAAAAGGTAGTATAGAGAAGCAGTGTCGATCCACAGGGACTATGGTTTTTGTGATTTAGTAAAATTGCTTCTTGATTTTAAGAAAAGATAGAATTCCAGATGAAGTTGAAAAGATATATTAAAATAAAATAAATAATAAAAAAGAAAAAAAAATAATATAATAATAAATATTAATAGTAAATGAAATAATCAATCTTTAGCCAAATCGGCTAAAGAAAAAGGGAAAACTCTCAATTTAATTTGATCTCCGATAACTCCCTGTGGTTTCATACTAGTGTAAACCATGTGGAATTCCAACAAGTGTTTGTACGGATATTCAGTGGGAAAGCCATAGAAAGTGGGAAGAAGATGAATGAGTCCCGTCTTTAATTGAAATGGAGTCTTGCCACTAGGAAAATTAATGCATAATGGCGTCTGAGTGACAGGAGCTGTGGCTAGCTCTCGGATCGTTTGTTCTTCCATCAGAATGTTGTATGCGTCTGCTTCAGAGTCCGGATTTGATTTTGTTTCTGATTTATGCTCTTGTTCTTCTTGTCTTTTTCTCTTTTCTCGAAGCGTTTGTGCGTGGATTCTTCGTGCTCGTGCTTCGATCTATGGATCTAGATCTACTAATTCACCTAGGTTCTTTATGGTCATAAATAAAAAACTAGAAAAATAAATTAGTATTTGTCGTTAGTCCCCGACAACGGCGCCAATTTGATAACCGTTGTTTTGCTATCAAAATAATTCTTGGCTTTTAATAAATAAAAAGGAAAATGTAGTATAGAGAAGCAGGGTCGATCAACGGGGACTATGGTTTTTGTGATTTAGTAAAACTGTTTATTGATTTTAAGAAAAGATAGAATTCCAGAAGAAGTTGAAAAGATATATTAAAATAAAATAAATAATATAAAAGGAAAAATAATATAATAATAAATATTAATAGTAATAAATATAAAAGAGGAATTTTTAAAAGTTGTTTTTAAAATAAAAAATAAGAATTAAATAAAAAAAATTAATTAAATAAACAAATTAAAGAAATTTAGATAAAGAGAAACTTATTGTGAAAGCAACCTCAGACTTCAATTTTGTCTCAAATTCCTCGGATCATCGAAACAGATTTTTACTTCAAGATTCACGTCAGCTTACAAGAACAATTTTTCGCTACCAACTCGGATTGTGTCGTTTCAATAACAACTGATTCCGATCTCAGTTTCCTCTTAGCAAACAATTTTGCTAAGTGTGTTCTCGGGAAGTTGAATGTGCTTCAATAAGCAAATCATTCTTCAAATGTTAACCATAACAATATCTGGATCAATGTCAAAATCGTTTTGATTTGGAAAGTAAGCTAAAAAAATAGAGAGAAAATCCGAAGAGATTTAAGTACCTTACAATTCTCACGTTTGTAATTGAACCTTCGCTTTAGCCTTCGCTTTAGCCTTCGGCTTGAAAGAGAATTAACTAAGCATGATCAAAGTCATACTTAGCATAATAGAGAAATATGCGAAAAATAGAGAGAAAATTAGAGAAAAAGAAGATTTTATTCTCAAATGAGAGATATATGTTTCTAGGCTCACCCTTAGAGGGTATTTATAGCCTTCAAATTCCTAAAAATAAGCTAAAATATCTTAAATCCTAATTAAAACAGTTTAAACTATTTAAACTAAAATACCTAAAAAATAATATAATATTCTAAATCCTAATTAAAATATTAAAACCTATTTAAACTAAAATACCTAAAACAAATAAAATATAAAAGTAATATCCTAAAACTTAATTAAAATACTAAAACCTATTTAAACTAAAATATAACGATAAAATATAATGTTTAAAATAGTATCCTAAACTTGAGTTTAATTCAAATCCGAATTCCAGCCAGCTTTGATTCCGAAAATGAAAAGAACTGCAGAATTGTGTCATTTTTATGCAATTTTCAGAATCTTACGTCATATACAGAAAATGAATTAAAATAAACAAATAAACCACAAAAATCAATTATTAAGAAATAATTTAAAAATAAAATATTAACTAAAATAAGCACACAAATGCTTGTTTTTCCATGAATAATGCTTTGACCTGTTATCGCCTTTGATGTAGGGGAATGAACTAAGTGCTGCTTGGTTTACTCCTCTGTTCGTGATGGAGTTACTTGCTTCGACTGGGTGTTATTTTATGAGTCCTTTGAGAACTTTTTGGTTATGAATATCTCTGGTACTCGTGTTCCAATCAAGTAAAACAGTGCTCTTAGATTTCGACTATTTGATTGGACTCGGAAGCTATGACATTACTGGACCGGCAGCTGATGTTAACATGATGGGATATGCTAACGCAGAACAAATTGCTTCGGGGATTCATTTCAGGCTGCGAGTTCGCTCATTCATCGTGGCAGAGCCAAAGGGGAAACGAGTTGTATTTGTTAATCTCGATGCTTGCATGGCTTCACAATTGGTGACGATTAGAGTGATCGAGAGATTGAAAACAAGGTAATTATTATCACAAACATGTTAGGAGGACATGGATTTGATCTTCTGAATTGTCTACAACTGCTGCATATACATGCAGATATGGGAAACTATACACTGAGCAGAACGTGGCTAGCAGTGGTATTCATACACATGCGGGTCCGGCAGGTTATCTCCAATATGTGACATATCTTGTGACACCTTTAGGCTTCATTCGTCAGTCATTTGATGTCCTGGTAGACGGCATCGAGAAAAGTATTATACTAGCTCATGAAAATCTTCGACCAGGATCTATTTTTGTGAATAAGGGCAAGGAACCGGAAATCTGAAGGGAAAATCTTCCTTGATTGGTCTTATTTGTTCTTAAAGATTGTGTTTTCAACAGGAGAACTACTAGATGCTGGTGTAAACCGTAGCCCCAGTGCTTATCTCGATAACCCTGCATCTGAACGGAGAAAATATAAATATGATGTTGATAATGAAATGACCCTTTTGAAGTTCGTAGACGAAGAGTGGGGTCCGGTGGGTAGTTTCAACTGGTTTGCAACTCACGGTACATCGATGAGTCGTACAAACTCACTGATCAGTGGGGATAACAAAGGTGCCGCAGCACGATTTATGGAAGACTGGTTTAAGCAAAATGTTACTAAAAGTTCATATACTAATGAATTTGGCTCTGACGGGTTACCTCAGAGTCTCAAATATCATGCCCACCAGTCACGATAATCGTAAGTTTTTAGCTTTCTATTTCACAATGTAGTAATGTAAAAAATAAATAGAAAGAGCAATTGGAAATCTCGTATCTGTAGCCAATGGATCCATAATATGTAGCTCAAACTCCTTGATGCAGACCATGAGTTGCTGGAGCTTGCTGCATCATTCCTCTCTTCTCCTGGTAGACCAGCAACCCGGACTATGAGTGTTGCTAAGAGTGTCAGAGGCACTCTTAGACAGGCTGATAAGCCCGGATTTGTATCTGCATTTTGCCAAAGAAATTGCGGTGATGTTAGTCCCAATGTACTCAGAGCATTTTGCATCGACACTGGTCTTCCTTGTGACTTCAATCATAGTACCTGCGGTGGAAAGAATGAACTGTGCTACGGTCGAGGACCAGGGTATACTTCCTCTTCCTGATATGCACTTCTCGTCACAAATATTACTCGTGTCATAAGACTAATGTGTGCTTCATTTGGCAGCTATCCCGATGAGTTTGAAAGTACCCGATCATTGGAGAAAGGCAATTCAGAAAAGCTGTGGATCTGTATGAGAAAGCATCTGAACAGTTAAAAGGAAAGGTTGATTATCGCCACTCTTACCTAGACTTACTGCTAGGGAACGCTTGGGAAAGAGGGAGGAGGTTCCATGGTGGTTAAAGCTTGTCCTGCCGCTATGGGATTCAGATTTGCTGCAGGAACAACTGATGGACCTGGGGCATTTGATTTTAAGCAAGGAGATGACCAGGTGATTTAAGACTCTGCACCAATAACATGTACATTTTCTATACCATATACTTTAATGTTGTCCATATGTTATATCAGGGAAATCCTTTTTTGGAGGCTTGTCCGCAACTTACTTAAAACTCCCGATAAGAAACAAGTTGATTGCCCGCATCCAAAGCCCATCTTGCTAGATACTGGTGAAATGAAGCTACCCTATGATTGGGCGGTAAGTTGCAACTGTATCATAGGAGACATGCTAGTCCAATTGAGTCTTCATAAAGTTAAGACTCATTCCAGAATATTAGCTTTAGATGCCTGATTAAGTATTTCAATCATTTGAATCTATGGATTCCTTTGATGGCATATATTCTTCTGTTAATTAGTCTTATCATTCAGACACAACTATCCTTGTTATTCATTTTCCATTACTCTAAGTTCACTGATGAAAATATTTGTTTATTCTACATCCTGCAGCCTTCAATACTTCCAATCCAGATCATTTGGATCGAGCAGTTAGTCATTCTCAGTGTACCAGGAGGTAGTAGCTTCTTTCAATTCTTATCTTCTGTGTTAACTTTGAATTGGATAGGGCAGTAGCATGTCTAGAGGTTACCTTCTAGAACTAGATTTCTTTGCTCACTCAAGCAATAATCAGATCAATCCTTACCCTTTTTTGTCTCGATCAAAATTTACGACAATGTCTGGGAGGCGTCTCCGGGATGCTGTGAAGACAGTGCTTACAAGCAGTGGTAATGGATAATTTGGCCGTGACATTCACGTTGTTATAGAAGGCTTGACTAATACATATTCTCAGTATGTTGCTACCTCGGAGTACCAAGTGCAGAGATATGAGGTCGGTGTCAAATAGACAATGATATCCCAATATAGCTTGTCTTGCTCGTAAATAGTTATCAAATTCACGTCTACTTGATTCTATTATGGCTATTTGGTCATATTTGCATACCCATTTCCACACACGAACGTTAACAATGGTGAATGTTCTGAATATTGTTCCATTTTATTTGGAACTTGTAATTCTTTTGTGTACTTTATTATCAAGTGTTTTTGTTTCTTAGGGTGCCTCTACACTGTATGGTCCACACACTCAGTGCTTACATTCAAGAGTTCCAGAAACTTGCAAGCGCTCTCATCAAAGGTCAACTAGTTGAAGCCAGTCCGCAACCCCCAGATCTTCTAAAGAAGCAAATAAGCTTACTTACTCCTGTTGTAATGGACTCAACTCCTGCTGGTATAAACTTCGGAGATGTAATCTTTGATGTTCCAGTCAACTCAACCTTCAAGACAGGCAAAAACGTGACTGTTGCCTTCTGGTCAGCTTGCTCCAGGAATGATCTCTTGACAGAAGGTACATTCGCCCTAGTTGAGATGCTCCAAGGGAAGGATACATGGATCCCAATGTATGACGATGAGGATTGGTGCCTACGCTTTACGTGGACAAGACCTTCAAAGCTAAGTCCCATAAGTAAGGCAACAATCGGATGGACAATCCCACCATCTGCCTCGCCAGGAGTATACAGAATAAGACATTTTGGTGCTTCAAAGGGACTTTTAGGATCAATTCGGCATTTCACCGGTTCATCAAGTGCTTTCGTAGTGACATGAGAAAATAAAAGCTAAGAGCTATTTATAAAAGTATGGTATGGCACCATGACAGCATCTTCGAAGCTTAATTATTTTTATGCTATTCGTGTAATGAATTGCTTTTAGATTACTGCTTAAAACACGGGTGGATCTGAAATTGTTGTTGTAATGCTGCCTCAGCTCATGTAGCTCGTTTGATTTACAGTGCATAGAAAAGATGAAAATACCTTCAAATCACATTCTCGATGATTCTATATATTCATGTCGTATTTGTATTGAAAGTGCAATACACAAATCCAATTACAAGACAAATAATAAAGAAAATGTATTGAAAAATCCAGTCACATGAAAGAAATGCTATCACCTATCATATATCTATATCTAATGCATAATTAGCTTATGGATTAGTCTCATCCATCCACTTCATCTTCAATCTTGGGTGCCAAGTAAAACATGATATAACCCATCTCAACTATCTTGTACTCAACCACAACAGGCAGTTCTGAAGACAAACTGATTGATATTGTATTTGATAACGGAGTAGCCTTTGTAAATGAATTCATGTACCTCAATGCAAATGTCAATGATACTGGATTGTTGATCTCTATGATTGTAGCTTATTTTGGTTGCAAGTGTTTATACAAAAAATCAATAAAGTCATCATATCGATCATGTTTTCTTGGTACAATTCAAAGGGAGAAGAGTTTCATAGAGTTTGAATCCTCGACCTGATGTCTCATAAGACTTTTTGCTACTAGGCCAGTAATTGGTCAACGATAATGTTATACTATATTGCTTAAACTATGCATTTAAGTATTCATGTATGACCATCACAATATCATATGTCTGGACATACATACCAAATTCTAATCCCCAAAGAATATTCTAATAGATATTCACACCCAACACTCACTAGGTTCCAAGCAACATAGAAGTTACCTACTTGAAAACAGGGAATATCATAGTATTGATAACCATGTTAAAAAGAAAAGTACAAAAAATAATATGACAGGACAAAGGACATACTTTATCTACAGTGGTGTTTTGCCTGAGAACAATATTTGCAGTCCCAATATCACCCGCAGTGAAAAACTTAACACCTTATTTGGTTACAGAGAAAACAACTACAACCAAATCAAACTAGAGTTAAGGTTTGCAAAGTTACATGTAAATAAGGTCAACCATAAAAATGAAGGCAAAAGAATATATTATCTAAAAAATCTTATAAAGCAATATATATATATCGACGGATACCAGTATCACCAAGACTAGAAAGATCTTTACAAATCCTTACAAACTCAGTTGAAGGCATCCTAACAATAGCTTGGTATTCAGCATCTGGAATTCCAAGGTGCTGGTTGTCAATATCCATTAGCTTCATCTCCAAATTTGCTATCTTATCTTGTTCTTTAATCCATTAGCCCGTGTATAAACAAACAAACATGTCAGTTCAGACTTAAATTGCGAACAAATATAGCAAACTTTTTACCCAAGAAAACTGAACATGGTGTATAGTGTCGTTCTAATAGAGATAAAACACATAATCACATCAATCAAATAGATGATAGTTTTCTTATAAACTAATCATTTGTTATGGAATGAGAGAAATAGAGTAAGATTCGAGAAGAGAATGAGAGAATTTAGAGAAGGAAACAATCATTCATTCATTGTATAAGGGAAATTGTTGATTACACAGCAGTTTTATTTAGTTACAGGCTGATATAGAGAATCTAAAAATGCCAGCTGGCATGCTATGCTAACAAACTGCCTAACAAACTGATTCATATCATTCTTTGGTTGTTACAGGTACTGGGCCATTTTGATTGGGATGCTCCACTTTGCCTTGGATATCTTCGGCTTGCTTCAACCCCTCAGGTAACTCTAATCCCTTTTCTCCTCGTGCTTCAATTTCCTCTTTCATTCCAATTCCAAAATTGCATTCCATAATCCCTAACCCTCATTTCTCCTCCATTCCCAATTCCTGTTCATTCGAATCCTACTCCTTTCCTCGATCTTCCCTTTCTTCTCCAACTACAACAATACCCACCCCACGAGAGGAGCCTTGTCCCTAAGGATCAAACGTAGGAAACTGGCCTCGTAACACCGAATAATCTTCCCAAGTATCATTTGCTTCATCCAGATTTTGCCATCGAACCAAAAGTTGAGTGATTGGTTTCCCATTTATGTTTATGATTTGTCTCCCAATAACTTTTAAGGGTTTGATTCGGAACTGACCATCGTCTTCTATTTCAGGAGGATCTGCTGCAGCACGTGAGGAGTCCCCGATGAATTTCTTCAAAAGGCTGACATGAAATACTGGGTGGTGTCTCGATGAGACTGGTAAGTCCAATCTATAAGCCACTTCCCCTACCTTTTCCATTATCTTGTAGGGGCCATAGTATTTAGCTGCTAATTTCAATTTTTTTCGCAGGGTAATTGAAGACTGCATATATGGTTGCAATTTGAGGTAAACCAAATCTCCAATAGTAAAAACTCTTTCTGATATACTTTTATCTGCTTGCTGATTCATTCTATTGCTAGTTAATTCTAACTGTTGTTTAACCAATTGCCTCATATGTTCTCTGCTCTGCATGATTTCACTGACTGACTGTAGTGTAGTATCAGTAGGCCAAACCATAATAGGTGGTTTGTACCCATATAATGCCTGAAATGGAGTCAGTTTTAAAGTAGTATGGTAAGTGGTGTTGTACTACCACTCTGCCTAGGGTAACCATTTAGCCCACTGTCTAGGTTGATATAAACAAATACCCCTTAAATAGTGCTCCAAGCATTGATTTACCCTTTCTGTTTGTTCATCCGTTTTAGGATGATAAGCAGTGCTAAAAAGGGTCTTAGTACCCAATTGCTTCATCAATTGTTTCCAAAACAAACTAGTAAAGGTCTTGTCTCTATCAGAGATGTCCATTTTAGGCTAACCATGTAATTTATAGACATTGTCTAAGTAGAGTTTAGCTACCTCTACTGCAGAATAAGGATGTGATAGGGTCAAAAAATGACTGTATTTTGTAAACTTATCCACAATGACCAAAATGCAGTTTTTCTTAAAAGAAATAGGCAACCCTTCAATGAAATCCATAGTTATAATCTGTCAAGCTTGATTAGGAACAGGCAGGGGCTATAGCAAACCAGGTTTTGCCACATGTTTAACCTTAGTTTGCTGGAAAACTTCACAACATCTCACATAAGTAGCAACCATAGGTTTTAGGTTTGGCCAATAAAAATTTGACCTGATTCTGTAATATGTAGCCTGTGCTCCAGAATGTCCACTCTAAGCAGAATCATGTAGTGTTTGAATAATCTTCACCCTAAGGCTTCCAGTAGCCCCAATATAAATTCTTCCATCATATCTAAGAACAACCTTGGAATATTTCCATTTACTGTCAGCAGAAGGATTAATAGTCAGAATAGAAATCCAATTCTGAGCTAAAGAATCACCTTGATAGATTTCTTCAATTTCTTGAACCCAAGTAGGTACCAAAACTGTCACCCCATAGCCAAATACTGAGCTTGATCTTCCTATCTTCTAGATAAAGCATCATCAACTACATTTGATTTTCCTTTTCTATACTGAATAGTATAGTCTAATCCCAATAGTTTTGTCAGCCCTTTTTTCTGTATAGTGGTAGTCAGTTTCTATTCTAGAAGAAACTTTAAGGGCTCATGGTCAGTTTTAATCACAAATGGTTTACTCTCCAAGTAGTGTCTCCATTTAGAAATAGCCAAGAGAATAACAATATATTCTCTTTCATAAATAGATAGTGTTGAGTGTCTAGGACTTAAAGCTTTAATCAAATAAGCAATAGGTCTTCCTTCTTGTGAAAGAACAACTCCCACACCTCCAGAACTAGCATCTGTTTCTAAATAAAAGGGTTTAGAAAAATATGGTAAAACTAATACTGGAGCAGAACACATAGCTATTTTAAGATCTTTAAAAGCAGTACAAGCAGCAGAAGTCCATTGAAAGCCATCATTCTTTAACATTTGTGTCAATGGTATGCTAATAATGCCATAATTTCTTATAAACCTTCTGTAATATCCTGTCAACCCAAGAAATCCTCCAAGAGAATTAAGAGATTTAGGTTTGGGCCAAGTATGCATAGCTTCCACCTTACTGGGGTCTGTAGAAACCCCTGCAGCAGAGATAATATAACTTAGATATTTCACTTTAGTATGACCAAAAAAACACTTGGAGAGTTTTGCAAATAATTGGTTCCTTTGTAAAACTTCCAAAACTAACTGTAAACGTTCAACATGGTCTGTCATACTGTTGTTGTAGACCAATATATCATCAAATAAAACTAAAACAAACTTTCTAAGGAAAGAATTGAATAATTCATTCATAAGAGCCTGAAATATAGCAGGAGCATTAGTAAGACCAAAAGGCATTACCTTAAATTCATAATGTCCTTGATGTGTTCTAAAAGCAGTCTTGTAAATGTCTTCTAGTTTAATTTTGATCTGCCAATAGCTTGACCTCAAATCAATTTTTGAAAAGTAAACAGCCCCATATAGCTCATCCAATAAATCTTCTACAATAAGAATAGGAAACTTATCTTTGATAGTCAGACTATTTAATTGCCTATAATCCACACAAAATCTCCATGTGACATCCTTATTTTTAATAAGAAGGCAGGGAGAGGCAAATAGACGCCTACTAGGTTGAATAATAGAAGAAGAAATCATAGAAGCTATCTGTTTTTCTACCTCAACTTTTTGATTATGAGGAAATCTGTAGGGCCTTAAATTGACTGATGTGGCGTTAGGTTTAAGTGGAATTGCATGATCATGAGACCTCTGTGGAGGTAAACCTTCAGGTTTAGCAAAAATTGTACTGTATTTGTCCAGTACATGTTGTACTTCCATAGGAATAGAAGTAGGATGTCCTGTCATAGTCAATAGGATAATATGGCCCAAAATATCAGAATCCCCTGTACTCATTTTAAGTAAAGTAGCCCCTGAAATTTGCTACAGTTCAGTTAAGGGTTGTTGGCCTTGAATACAAATCTTCTTTCCTTCATGATCAAAACTTAAAGTCATATTATTAAAGTCCATTAAAATTGGACTGAATAACTTCATCCAATCAACCCCTAAAACCATATCACTTCCACCCAATTTAAGCAGTCTAAAATCATACAAAAAAGTATGTCATTGTATTTGCCACTGTACTTTATTGCATCTAGCAGTACTGAATAGTTGTTGGCCATTAGCCACAGTAATGGCCAAAGGATAGGGGGTAGTAATTTGAATACCAGTATCAACCCATTTAGGGGTCAAAAAACTATGTGTACTGCCACTATCAATTAAGATATTCAATGGTTTTCCTTAAATAGTGTCTTGGATTCTCAATGTAGTATGACCAATAGAGCTAGTAATAGCATTCATAGAGATTTCTAAGGTTTATTCTTCTGTTTGTGGAGACTGTTCTGAATCTGTAGGAAAAAAATCCACTGTAGGAGCATCACTTTCCTCAGTAATCATATTCAGCTGTCTGTTTTTACATTTATGACCTGGAATGTATTTTTCACCACATTTAAAATAGAGATTATTATATCTTCTATACTCAATAAGAGTCTGTTTAGGATTTTTTATTGTTGTAGATTTTGTATTTGCTGGTAGTAAAGATGGTTTAGAAACAGTAATGGGGCTTGGGTAGAGTGGGGTTTTAAAATAGGGCATCAATCTTATATTCTCAAACTCCACAGATAATTCATAGAGTTTAGCTTGCTTACTTGCTTCAAAAAGATTATTAGGATCTAAAGCCTTGACCCTATGCTTAATATCATCTCTGAGTCTACTAATAAAAAGTGACACACAAAAAATCCTCAGTCAAAGTAGGATTCTGCAAAAGCATATGAGGTTGTAACTCCTCAAACTTCTCTTGATAATCCTCAACAGATCCTTTCTGAGTTAGCTTAGTGAATTCCTCCACAATGTCAGAAAAAGATCTATCACTAAATATATGACAAAGATCAGCTTTAAACTCATGCCAAGTTACATGATGCTTCTGCATAATATAGCCACCAAACCATATTTCTACTTTTCCTGTGAGATACATAGTAGCCACCTCAACTCTCTGCTCTACAGGAACATTGCATAGGGAAAAATACTTAAGGCACTTTTGAAGCCACCCCCTAGGATTTATTCCTTAAAAAATGGCAGTTCAATTTTAGGTCTATGCCACATACTCCCTGAACTGCTAAATGAACCCCCTGGTCCTCTATTTTCAGCTTCCAACCCTAGCATAATAGGTTTAGTTTGACTGTTTTTACCCATTTGATTTTCAAACCTAGAATTGTTCTTAAGGGCTAAACAAGCATCAGGTTTGTTTTTCGAAATCCCAGGTTCATCAGTCTTATAAGTGAATTTTGATTTATCCTTCACTACAGTCACCAAAACAGGATTTTTCTCCCTATTTTTAGAATTATTAGGGGTGTGTACCTGATCACCTGCAGACTGCTCTTGTTGACCATTTTTTCCATTTAATATCTTCAATAACTCCTCCACATAGCCTTGATTAGTGGACATTCTTGCCTCTAGCGCTGCAATCCTGTTTTCCTGAGTCTCCCACCATTTAGGTGGATTAGTCTCATCCTGGCCTTGTTTCACAAACAAATCTAGGTCTTCAATTTGTTTTTGTATCCCAGATAATTCAGTTTCCGCCATAGCTTGGTTCTTCTTTGGCATACCCACAATAAAATTTTGCCAGAATCGAATCTCTGATACCAAATTGTTATGGAATGAGAGAAATAGAGTAAGATTCGAGAAGAGAATGAGAGAATTTAGAGAAGGAAACAATCATTCATTCATTTCATAAGGGAGATTATTGATTACACAGCAGTTTTATTTAGTTACAGGCTGGTATAGAGAATCTAAAAATGTCAGCTGGCATGCTATGCTAACAAATTGCCTAACAAACTGATTCATATCATTCTTTGGTTGTTACAGGTACTGGGCTATTCTAATTGGGCTGCTCCACTTTGCCTTGGATATCTTCGGCCTGCTTCAACCCCTCAGGTAACTCTAATCCCTTTTCTCCTCGTGCTTCAATTCCCTTTTTCATTCCAATTCCCAAATTACATTCCATAATCCCTAACCCTCGTTCCTCATCCATTCCCAATTTATGTTCATTCGAATCCTGCTCCTTTCCTCGATCTTTCCTTTATTCTCCAACTACAACATCATTCAACAAGAACGATATTAAAATGAAAAATTCTAGGAAAACGGGAAGCTCACTTGGGTTCTCGAACATGAAAGTAACAGTATCGCTACCTTCATCAGCCTTGATAGTGATGATGTCATCATTACCGACGTATTTTACCATCCTGGACATGTTACCGAGATTCATCCCCATTGAGAGGTTCCTATCGCAGCGATAGTGCTCGAACCCTTTCGATCTGAGCAACAGAGCAACCAACGCCACGTGGCTTGAATCCATAGCCTACAACGAGAATCCAGTCGTCGAACAGTCAAAGTTCGCATCGTTGACCAAGTCCTTAATCACGTCCAATACTTTCTTTAGAAGCGAACCTTGAACCAGTTTGAGCTCCAATATTTTAGGGTGTTGTCTTTCTCCTCGTTGCTTTGTATATGCAGGAATTACGGTTAGGGCTTAGGAATAATGAAAAGAAATGAAGAAATTAGGGTTTATATAAAGCAAATGTGATGCGACTTTGAATCGTGAGAAATTGGCAGGGGATGGGGTTGCTCTGCTTGTTAGTTAGTTGTTACTGCTAAAGAGTTGAGCAAAGACGATACTGTATGATTTAGGATAAATCTTGTTTTGATAAATTTATTCAATGTTATCTTGATTAAAGGATTAATTTATGGCCATTTGATTTAGATATTAAACTTAAATTAGAATTATTCAAGGATAATTATTTGATAGTTTATTATCATTTTATATTTTTTTTAATTTTATCTTTAATCTTATTTTCGAGAGTGTCTGTTAATTTATTTTTTTGGTAAAAAAATTTAAAAAAAATGTATGTATTCAAAACCGAAACATACAGAGGGAAAATATTAGAGAAAATAACCTCAATGACAAAAATGCCTTATAATATACGAATTTAACCAACTTTTTTTGGATTTGCCAAAATGACCAACAAATTCGCAACGCGAACTCCAATTTTGCAACCTAGTTTCCAATTTCACAACGCGAATATGTAAATCGCATTGCGATAGTCAAATTCGCAACACAAAAGTCAAATTTGCAACGCGAATTTGTAAATCGCAACACAGAAGTCAAATTCGTAACGCGATAGTCAAATTCGCAACGCGAAAGTCAAATGTTTTTACGCGAAACACAATATTAATTTCGTAACACAAATGTAAATAATATTATCGCAAATCATCTCTAACCTAAAACCCTAAATCAAAACTCAGTATCATCTCCATCTCTCACTCTCTACGGCGACATCCGTCCCCATCTCTGACGAAATCTATCTATCTCCATCTCTCAGAGCAACCCTCACAACCATTCACGGTCAGAAATGGAAAATCAACCACCGTGGGTTAGTTTTTTTAATCTCTTATTTTTATTTTGAAATTTTGTATTATTATTAGATTTTTCTTATATTGATGATAAATTTACTGGTAATTTCAATATATATAGATTAACCATTTCATTGAGATTACTTAGTAAATTCATTCGGTTGCTTTCAATACTGCTAAACTGTTTAGTGTTTAACCCTGTGAAGTTAGTATTTGTCTTTTTATTTTGTCTTTTTGTTGAAGAAACCCTAAATCACAACACCAAATTCGCAACGCGATTTTAGTTTCGCGTTGTGATTTTCATTTTCGCGTTGCGAATTTAAGTTTTAGAAACTTCTTTTATTCTGCAAATTGAAACTTGAATGAATTGCATTACTTCAACCAAAAAACAAAGACAAATACTAACTTCACAGTGTTGCTAATTTAAGTTTCAAGAATAAACTACTACTCTTTATGTTGTCCTTGAACCTACACTAAACATATATGTTGTCCTTTTAAATGTTTATATAAGTGCTTACTTCTAGAATGTTATCGATGCATTTTGTGAACTATGATGGAATAATGACTTGGGTGAATACCGTGCTAGTTTGAAACATATTTGGCTTTGTTTTCACTGTTTAATATCATGTCTGTTTATAGTGTATAATTTGTAGTTTTTGGTATATCTAACTGTATGTTTATTGTTTTTGTAGAATTTTTTTTCGGCTGCATTGACCTTAAGGAATAAATTAAGCCTATCCACTAAAGTTGCGTCAACGCTTACACCTCTACAAAGAAAATTGTTTGAGGATATTTGCTTCGGGTCATGGCTGAAAGTGCAACATACGGGTGGAGATGCTATGTTGACACATTTGTTTCTTTAGACCATGACTAACGATCTACCTGAGGGGATACAACGTGGTGATGAGGAGATATGGTTTCATTTTCCTCCGGCACATACTTGTTTTGGGCGGGAGGAGTTTTGCTTAATCACTGGTCTACGCTTCGGACACGATGATGCAGGTTGGTACACTAGTCATATCGCCCGCCCATCATGGTTATCTCGGGTTTTTCCTGAGTTGGCAAAGTTAAAGCCGAGTTTACACGTCAACGACTTGAAGAGATTATTTGATAAAGATGGTTTTACTTGGATGGATGACCTTGATGTTGTCCGAGTATGTCATTTATTACTTTTGCATACCGACTTTTTAGGCAAAGAGGGCAGACAACCTATCTCCGAGGACCTAATATTATTGGTAGAGGACATAAATGCATGGAACCTGTTTCTGTGGGGTTCATATCTATGGGAAGCTACCTGGAAGAAGTTGTCGTCTGCCTTTGAGGACCGAAAAAGTTTGCGGGGCGATGGTTCTAAACACACTTTGACAGGCTTTACTTGGGCCTTTAAGGTAAGAATTTCTATATAATGTTTTCAAAATTATAATTAATTATTTAACAATTACTAATGTTTGTGTATTATATTTTTTGTAGATTTGGATATTTGAGGCTTTCCCCAACATGCGGACATATGCGATAAAAAGATCAAATGATATTCCTAGGGCTATTACCTAGAAGAGGATCCACATGTTGGATTGGGAAGAGTTACTCCTATATACGACGATGAATAATGTAAGTTAACACACAAATAATACCATATATAAACAAGTTATTACTAGTACAAGTTTAACTTTGTTTGAGTTTTTATATTGTTAGGAGGCCAACTATCCATTACAGAGGCTGACACCCACAGAGGTTGAGCTTGCCACTGATTGGTGGCAAGCAAGTAAGCGGTTTTTGATGGGACGGATGATGAGCACCCCCTACCTCGAGAGCCATCACCTGATCGGGCCGATTCTACAGCTCGACACCCAGAGCCATCACCTGATCGAGCCTCTTCTCCACCTCCACCATCACCTATTCCATCACATCATCGAGCCTCTTCTCCACCATCACCTCATGATAGGTGACCGGCAAAGAGGCCATGACATTTATCTCTCTGTTCTCCACCTCCACGGGATGAGTTAGGGGAATTACGTGATGAGCTCAGTGCTTTGCGTCATGAGGTCGGTACTTTACGTGAAGATAATGGTGCATGGCGTGATGAGGTTCGATCTTTACGTGGTGAGGTGGATTTTTTACGCAATGACAATGGTGCGCTACGCGGTGAGGTATCTACTTTACGTGATGAGGTTGCCGCTCTATGCGAGATTATTTTATTGTTGCAGAATGAGGTTCATACTCTACGCAATGAGGTAAATTTGTTTAATACTATACTAAAAATGCAAATAACTTTTTTTCGGAATTATTTATTTATTTATTTATCGATTTATGTATTACTTTATTTTCAGCGGCCCGATAAGGTAGATGCTTTACATCGGGTTTTTCTTGCACGACGGGGTTCACGCATCAGACGTCGTGCATGTGCCATTACGTCTCCGTTCACCCCAAGACTCCGTAAGAATAAGCTCGATGCACCTATCATCATTCAAGAGGCGCCTTCTATCGTTCAAGAGGCCTCTCTCATCATCAAAGAAGCCCCTCCCACCGTTCAAGAGGCCCCTGTCATCGTTAAAGAGGTCACACCCACCGTTCAAGAGCCCGATTCACATGGCGTCATATGTCAACATATTGATAAACCCCCTCCCGTGCCCGATATGATGGATGCAAGTTGGCTTTCGTATGTGTTATCGGCCAGTACCATTCCTCAGCATGAGAGGGAAACACTACCGGATACAATTACGGATAATCACCTTTGGGCTAAGACCGCAGTTGATTTTTATGTACATGAGCGGAGCAAGGGGTGTTATTATGACCTATGCCAGATCGACGATGCTATTCATTTGTTTCTTTATCGGTCTTGGTGGGGTATTTTATTAGGGGTTGAAGATAATGGCTATCTTGAAAGGGTGGTAAGTCTTATATTCTTCTTATATTGCATTTTGATTAAATTTTTTTAAATTATTAATAAATTCACTAATATATTTATTTTTTTATAAAACAACATATTGATGCATGTGTCACGTCTTCTAATAATAAGGAAATTGAGGAAAAGAAATACTCGATGGACTATTATGCCGAAGTCTTTTCACGCAACTCACTTGAAGGATCAGAGAGATGCTTCATATACGTTGGGTAATGGAAAAGCTAAACTTTATCCTGCGTGGTGGGAGGTCGATAAGGTTAGTATTTATTTTTTGAATATTTTAAAGGTTTTCATAAATTTTATTTGATGTGCGCAATTATTTATGATTGCAGGTGTTTATCCTTATTTTGGAACGTCGTCATTGGCTTCTCATCGAGCTTCAGCTCCCATCCCTGAAGATAATTGTATATGACAGCATGTTGAATTACATACCATTATTTGATTTGAGAGATATTATTACAAAGGGATGGAGCGATCATTTGGCTAAATACTTGGATGCGAATGATTATTGGATAAATTCTGGAAACAAGAAGCCAAAGAAGTTCAAAATTACAATGATCAGAGACGAGACTGCGCCACAACAAACGCAGGGAGCCAGAGGGATTGTGGTCTTCTCGTATGCTTGTGTTTGGAACGTTTGATGACAGGAAGTAAATAGTATCTACCTCCCACAGATAGAGATAGAGGTGCAGTAGGCTTGTGGTTTTGGCATTATATGGCCAGATCGATATATACGAGACGCTGCCTACATGCATCCACGTGCTGAAAGTGTGCATAAACAATTTGTAAGTTTGAGCAAGTGTTGTTAACATATATACTCTTTAATTGGTTTGAAAATATTTGGTTAAGTACCTAGAATTCAGTAATTTGTTGTTTGTTGGTTTTAGATGTGTAGAAAGTGTTGTTTGAGCAAATGTTTGGTTTCTGCAGATTAATCCTGAAGTGAGCTGCGTGAAATTGATGTATTTGTGCATAAACAATAGTCTGGGGTACACTTTTTTTCTTTGTTTAATTGAATTTTACATTGAAAGTTGATTTGTTTAATTTATGAGGAAATAAGATTTATTTTTTGATTAATTGATTTGTAAAAGTTGATTTGTTTAATTTGATGTGTAAATAAGAATTATTTTTTTGTTTGTTTAATTGATTTGTAAAAGTTGATTTGTTGTTTCTAAAAAATTCAATATGCATTATGTTTGAAGGAAAAAAGACCTGTTGAAGGTACAAATTCGCAATGCAAAAGTTAAATTCGCAACGCGAAATAAGCGTTGCGATAGTCAAATTCGCAATGCGATTTTTGGTTTGCGAATTTGACTTTCGCGTTGCGAATTTGGCAATCGCAACGTTTATTTCGCGTTACGAATTTGACTTTTGCGTTGCGAATTGACTTTCGCATTGATCGCAACATACAACATCAAGGTATATACAACATCAAACACATTCCAGACTATAAATACAAGCTAAGGACACTTGAAGAAGCAAGAGAACAACTATCCAAGCAATCAAACACAAGAGAAAATCCCAACATGATAATAACTGAACAGATCATAGCAATGTTCAAACTCAAGTTGTAGATTTTGATTTCCTTTTGCTTGGCACCATATGAGATTTGGATTTTGATTTCCTTTTGCTTGGCACCATATGAGCTTTGGATTTTGATGAGCATCGGAAGCATTTCGGACTTATGATTTGGGTGGTACTCGGAAGCATTTCGGACTTATTATTTTTGTTATTATTACAAGTTGTAGCCCTCAATTATCGGGATTTTTAGTTGCCATTTGTTGCATTTCTCGTATACCACCCAGATCATACGCTCGAAACGTTTCTGACGCTTTAAAGTTGGCCAAAAATTACGATGGTCGGGATTTCCCTCGCGTTTAAATTTAAAAAAAACAATGGAAATTAAGAATAATCAATGATAACATGCATATTGGCATGGGCTAATATTTATAGTGGAGCCGAAATTTATATTGAAATTCAAACTCAAATTGAAATTTAAATTCAAACTCCAATTACATATGAAATGAATTTGAAATACAGTGTTAAATTGAACATGGAAATTGCATAATTGATTCATACTGTTCAAGTAACATGCTTTATGAACCATCAAGCTAAAATATAATATTGATTGAGTTCAAAGCTGAGTTGTGAGTTGATGGGGTTGTCACATGGTTGGAATAAAGTACTCACATGGAAGAGATAGATTGTTTTGTTATACACAGTCCATCTCATCTGAATGAAAATATACATACAATATAATCAAACCAAAACATACATACACAACAAAATTATACATAACAATGTTCAAATAATGTACCCACAAAAACGAAATTAATCCGATGAAAAAGGGTTATTTCTAACGAAGTCCGGAACATTATTTTCCAAATAATGTACCCATAACAATGTTCAAATAATGTACAACGCGATAGACAAATTTGCAACGCGATAGTCAAATTTGCAACGCGAAAGGTAAATTCGCAATGCGAAATAAGCGTTGTGATAGTCAAATTCACAACGCGAAAGTCAAATTCGCAACGCGAAAGTCAAATTCGGTTTGCGATTTCGCGTTGCGAATTTGACTTTCGCGTTGATCGCAACATACAAAATCAAGTTATATACAACATCAAACACATTCCAAGCTATAAATACAAGCTAAGGACACTTGAAGAAGCAAGAGAACAACTATCCAAGCAATCAAACACAAGAGAAAATCCCAACATGATAACAACTGAACAGATCATAGCAATGTTCAAACTCAAGTTACTAATGAATGTCTAACTGAAAATGTATGCATTCACACATAAAATACACATAATAAAACGTTTGCATTTAAAAATCACCTAAGTTAATAAGTCCAAAAAGGTGAAGTTGGTTGTGATTGGATTTTGATTTTGATTATGATTTTGATTTCCTTTTGTTTGGCACCATATGAGCTTTGGATTTTGATGAGGATCCATTTTTTGGTAGAGGAAAAATGATTGTGATGGCACTGGTGATCCACAGGTCAACCTTGTATGACCACTTTCCTTGCACCGACTATATGTCGATATCCTCTTCTCTTCACCCTTAGACGGTATACAATCGTGATTTTTTGGTCGGCCAGGTAGCCTGCTGTCCATGACTGGTGGCAAAACTGTTTGTAAGTCATCTGCTATGTCCTACTCAGAAGGATGTGGACATGGGTAGACAATCTCGGCATAAGTCTGTCGATATACTTCTGTAGTGTAGCAATCCATAGCGTATGCGCTTGAATCATCTTGGTTTAGATGAATATCAACTTTTATAACATGGCCACACGGATAACCAGATGTTTGTCATTTCTTACAACTACACGTCTTTGCATTTAGATCGACAAGCCCATTTAAGTTATTATCCAATACTTCAAACAAAGTGTTTGAACATGGTTCAACTCTCCATGACGTTGACTTCACAACACGTTTCGTTATCTATTTTTCAGTCCATGGTGTAACACGACGTTCCAATGTTCCTGAAAATTTAAATAAATAATACTTAGTAAAATATATGATAAGTTACGAATTTAAAGAAATAATACTTGTATGGTTTCTTTTCTTGTAGTACCACTGTTGAATAGAGGCTCGAAAAAACTCCATTAACATAGTAATAGGTAATTTTCGGGAATGACGACTTAGAGCGTTGATTGATTCTGCACTATTAGACGTCATGAAACCATATCTTGCTCCAAGTTGATGTACTCTTGACCATCTTTCAAACCCGACATCTTCTAGTGTTTGAGCACATTGAGGCAAAATACGTCTTAAACAATTTATATACTTATTAAAATCCACTTCCCGATAAGCTTTTACAGCCTTCCAGTATGTCCATTTGTGATTTTTTATACCAGCAGACCTTGATTTTAGATTTATGTACAAATGAACACCACAAAGTCCATGAAAAGCATCTGGGAAACACCTTCTAACAGCGTTGCCAATTGATTTTGCCCTATCGGATATGATTGTCAGATTGCTAATAGGACTTATGCAATCGCTAAGATGCCCCATAAACCATGTCCATGAATCAGAGGTTTCAGATTTGCCAACCCCGTAAGATATTGGCAGTATCTCATTGTTAGCATCCATGACTACTGCTAATAAGTTTACTCCAAGGTATCGACCTTTCAAATGTGCTCCGTCAACTATAATAACTGGGCGCATGCAAGTAATAAACAAACGAATCTACAAAATCATATACACAAGAAATATAATCATTTAAATGTGAAATGCATGCAATTAAAAAAAATGAGTCAAAAAAATTATAATTATTTACTAACCGCAGCACTAATAGAGATAAACAGCAACTCAAAGCGTCCATCTCTATCTGTTTTGATATGAGTTACCGACCCAGGATTTTTCAGCTTTAAATTGTGACAATAAGCCGACAGTTGGGCAAATGATACTTCTGGCGACCCCCTCAACAATTCCAAGGTATAACATTTGGCTCTCCAAGCTTGAGAATATGAGATACTAATCTTGAATCGAGCATTCATGTCAGACATAATTTCATGTCCCCAATATACCCTTCCATTCAAAAACATTAACTCAGCCAGAAAACCACCAAACACCTTTTTGTTTGCATGTCTATGGTGAGGAAAAACTTGGGTTCTTGAACATGTATGTTTATCAATAAAAGTCCTAACTTGAAACATTTCGCAATCTTTTATCCTCTTTGCAATCATATACCTTGTTTCGAAACGATCTTTGCTTGATTTGTTAACTTTTAGTTGATAGTCATCTTCCACACATTTCGTATACAAAGCTATCTTCAAGTCTTCCTTTGTATCAAAACAATCATCTTTCTTGATATGAATAACTTTTGTGTAACAATCAACTGCTATCTTTACCAACTCTTCTTCCGGTATCTGAAGTAATTCTGGCATATTCCAGTTATACTCCCGTGGCATTTTCTTCTTTTTCCTTTCTTCAGGGACTTCTTCTTCTTATTCTTCTTCTTCTTCTTCAGGGTTATATGAATTACAGAATGGATGTTCAACATGTTCATTCACAGTCGTAACTTCCTCCTCATTATCATCAACAACATCTTCCTCGGAAGCGGCTGTTTCATCATCAAAATTTGGGTATTGACCAATATCAAAATCATTACATGCAGGGTCTGTTTCTTCTTCCATCATATCATCAAAATCCGAGTATTGACCAAGATCAAAATCCAGGTATTGACCAAGATCAAATTTCGAATACTGACTAGTACTCACAATTTTTTCTGTTGGCTCATAATCGTCTAATTGGTCAATACGAAAACTGGAATTTGGTGCTGAAATATGATTGGGATTTGGATTAGGAAAAGGTTGTGGGTTTTTAGATTGTGTTTGATATTATGTTTGGTATTGGAAATGTGGTGAAACAAAATTTGCTTGGTGATGAAATTGTGGTGGAACCATTAAATTTTGGGTTGAAGAACTTAGTTGATTACTACCCGCTACTGACCCAACTTCACTACTTCTAGGTTCAACAACATACAATGTAACATCATCTTTTTGCGAAACACTAATGTAAGCAATGAACTGTTCAACATCTTCATTGTCGGTTAACAAATAAACTTTACCTTTTCTCTGATAAGATAGCCTAAATCCACTTAGAGGCTCTAAATTCAATTTCTTTGCAACACGTAACATCAGAGTTTCATAAGTTAACTTTTTTAATGACAGTTTTAGTTAAAGATTCATGGGTAAAGACACATGTTGTAAAACACCATGAACATTCTCCCATGACCCTCCAAAACATAAATATATCCAAACATAATCAACATTAGATGATTTCATTCTACAAATTGTAAATTAATTTACTAAACAAACGAGCTATAAATTAGATATCATCACTAACTTAGAGAAAACATACCTTTATTAAGTTGATAGTTGATAATCTGGGAGAGAAATCATTGAAAAAATATATAGAAACAAAATTATGTAAAAAATTAGAGATGAGAAAGGATGTCGTTGGATATAGGAACGCCGAAAAGAGTGATAGATGGAGATGAAATGAGTTGCGATTTAGGGATTTAGCTTATTAGTTGTTGCGTTGTTATATACCCAAAACATTTGTATTGGGAAACTAAAACCTGTTGCGAAATTAAATTCTCGTTGCGAATTTGACTTTGTATTGCGAATTTGACTATCGCGTTGCGAATTTCCAAATTCGCAACGCGATTTACAGATTCGCGTTGCGAAATTAGAAACTGAGTTGCGAAATTGAAGTTCGCGTTGCGAATTTGTTAGTCATTTTGGCAAATCCAAAAAAAATTGGTTAAATTCGTATATTATAAGATATTTTTTGTCACTGAAGTTATTTTCTCCGTAACTTATTGCATTCCTACATCATAATTTCCATTTTTCAATTTTTTAAGGGTTTGGGAGCAAATAATTTGCCAGTAACAAAATGAGACATGCTTCTTGAAATGCAAGAATCCGAGACGACAAACCGAAGAAGCAACATCCGAGGACTTCAAACCAGATTCTTAAAATAACAATCCCCCATAAGTTCCTCCCATTGATCCCAGGAAACAGCACCCTAAACTGAATTCCACCTACTGTACATCCTAAAACTTATCGAAGATGCAACAAGTCTATGTGCTAGTCACTAGGTAAACCCTAGCCTTCATAACAGATCCATTTCCAAGCTTGAACCCAGGGCTAACAGGGAATCCCACAATCTGACCTGCAGGCACTCGCCCACCTGAAACCTTGCCCACGCTTTCCATATAATGTGGATGAAACTCTGCTCCCCGACTAGCTTCGAATTGGCTTGGTGTTGGTTCAAGTGAGAATGCAAGCAAATGAAGCAACCAAATTGCCTTGGCCAACCCCAGGAACCCCCGGTAAAACCGACTCCTGGGGTGATTTCCGGCCATTAATTGGTTGCGCTGCTCCAAGTCGCCAAACAAGGATTCCTCCATCTTGGGGTGGACGATGGCAAGGAACTTCTTGGAGCAGAACTTACCGAAATTGCATGTAGGCAAGATCCCTAGAAGTTCGACCGGATCCATTGCTTTCATATCACGGTATTGAGTGAAGCACTCCCGATGGTATTGATCGGGATTAAGCAAGGAAGAGAGGCTGCCATCCATGTAGAAAGTCTCGTGGTCGAACCCTTGGAAAATTTTGCGTGAGACATACGACTCTAGCGCGTACTTGGCATGGTGATTAGCAATGACGGATGGAGTTATCATCGTGGTGGTATAATTGGCATTATCAGGAGTGGCGGTTGCAGCTTCAATGGATCGGACAGCGGCTGCAATATCCCAACGAGCCTCACGCATGAGGGAAAGCAGGAGAGATGTGAAGGACTTTGATGCTTCCTTCACCTGACTAATTGTAGCCTCAAACAGCTCTGGCGTTGGAGCTGCTGCAAGTACTGCCACCAGAAACAAGCAAAAAAAAAAATCAAAACTCATCGTATTGATGTTCTAAACCATATTATTAGGATTCAATTTCCATCTCGAAAACAGTAGATTTTAACACTAATATGGTTAATTCTTCCCAATATTTCATGGATTTTAAATACGTTTGTGTTAATCGCCGGTACTTCAACAAAAACCATTAGTTTCTAATCATTGAATCAAACCTTTAAAATCCCATAGTAATTCCCAAGTCATTTGGACATGAAAGAGGAATAGTTGGTCTAATTGTTTCGTTTGGGAATGCTTCTCTAATAACTTTTCCAACGTAAAAGTATCGTTTTTCAATTTCTTAATTTGAGTCAATTCCTTTGGAACGTGAATTTTTGACTGAATGAGCTGTTTAAGATTGGTTTTGCCTTTAAAACGGATTTTTGGACAAAAAACACTTCCCTAAGCAATCCCAAACTCCTGATGACGTGGCATAAAACCATTGGCCAGTAACAACATTTCCACCTTCGTTTGCATGTTGTCCAATTCATATAATTACCAATATAACCCTAGACTTCATCAAATATAGAAAGAAAAACAACAATCGAATGAGTAGTCTAAAAAGGTAATTTCGACGCGAATTACCTTGACTGCAGCCGACTTTCTTCTTGGAAAGACTCCGCCCTTTCTTTCCGCCACTGGAAAGGCAAGTAACAGTATTGAGCTTGTCTTGCAGGTTCTCGATCTCCACCTTCTTAACCTTCACTTCCCTCTTCAAGTCCTCCACTGCCGCTTCGTACGGCGCCACCACTTCCCTAAGCATAGCCACGTGCCCTTTCCCGCCACCTCCACCACCACGTGTCCCCCTCCTAAATCTTTCCCTCAACACCCCAAGCTTTCTCAGTTCACCCACTACCGCAACGTCAGCCGGTCTCATCCTCTCTGGGTCCCACGGGCAATGCGCCTCTTGTAACCTTAAGTAAGCCTTCTTCATTTCCGCCACCGCCTCGAAAACCTCCTCCATTAACGCCACCATTTCCTTCGTTTTCTCTCCGTTATCGTTCCAAACCCGCGTTATTCTCCTCGAGCTCTCCACGTCCTTGAAGTCGTTTTCTTTCACTTCATCCTCGCTCGAATTATTGTACTCGTAGTATTCTTCTTCATCGGGGTCCTCCTCAATAACGGAATGAGTCAGGGCGTCAGCATCGCCGGATTCTTGCCTGCCGGCAGCGAGCGGGTGCAATAAACAAGAAGCTGCAACTCGTTGTATCAGATCCGAAAAGTTGGATACTTTGGTCGCCATTTCCCCTCTCTTCTTCGCCTTCACCGCTTTTCCCTTCCTGAAACAACCAAAATGAGATGAGCAGCGAACTCAGTGAGTTGCAAAAAAAGCTGTCGAGTCTGTTCAAGTAAAGTTGGAAGCTTCCGTATTAAACGAGGATGCGCAGGATTAAACGTAACAACTCATCGGTTGAAGATATCCAAAACCAAATACCAATAAAAAGAAAATTAAGAGAAATAAAAAAGAGTTCTTTATAATGTTGTAAAAGGAAGCAGACCTGGATAAGCGAGGATTATCCGATCGTAAAGAGGATCTTGACGACGACTGGTTCTGAAACGGATCTCTGTTAAATGGAACGGAGTACCAAAAATCAAGGTGTTCGGCTTCTGTTTCCAGGCTATCCCGGTTACCTTTCTTCTTCCTGCTAGCCAGCACAAAAATTGAAGCCATTGTTAAAGGCTTTTTCACTGTGTACTTTGTTCACACGTGTGATTGGTCCAGAGTTAATTTTACCAAAATAACCTTTAAGACACGTATATGGTGTAGATTTTTGTTTGTAATTAATGTGCGTGTTCTCTAGTGTTCGTCCATTTGTGTTTACAATCTTATTTGGAGAGGTCCTCAAACAATTTGCTTTCTTGTGTTTTGGCATCTGCCATCTATGCTCCGCCTTTGTAAATAGGATTTCACCCGAATTGGAAAGAAAGTTATTGTTGTAAAATAATTTGATTTAAATAATAAAAAGTTATTTCAATTTTAAATTCGAATTAATTCAAATCTTATATAATGAGTGCTATATTTTTTTTGATATAATCATTAATTTAAATTGAATATTTTCAAATGAACATATTTAAACTTTGTGAATGTAATCTCTATTTGTAATGGTAAAAGAATTGAAATAGTAAATATGTCATGCTACATTATATGGTGATGATGTGATGTTAAGTTGGTCGCATTGCAGATATGAAAACCAAATCTCCAATAATCCATTACAAGACCTTAGCCCTGTTTCATTACTTAAAAACAAAAAAGAAAGACTCTCTTGGGGAAGAGACATTTGACTAGTGAATTTTAAGTTTTTTCTTTCTTTTTTTAACAATTTAATTGGTTGTTGACGTTTTGCAACCTTGCTTTATATAAAAGTCAAGTTTGATTTAAACTAAGGTTGTAGAACAAAATTTATTTCACAATCAAATTAAGATATATCATTAAATGAAATTACATGACGTATGATTTAAATGGGATTAATTCGTCTCTTATTATAGATTGTCATATTGTCCGGTTGGTGACTTTTAGTTCGATCTAATTTTATGAAATTATTTTTAAAAAATTTAAATTCGAGATAAATTTGATAAAAAAAATGAGTCAGAATGAAGAAGAAATTCTGTTCGGGAGAAAAATTATTCAAGTTGAGTTTATTACCATAATCCTCTATCTATACATTTAAGAAAAAATATTAAAATTTTAGCTTAAACGTCATTTATTCTTCTCTTCATTTTTGATTGATAGGGGATGATTCTTGTTTTCCCTTAACTTTTTAAATTTATATCTTTAATTTTCTTCTTCTTTTTTTCAATTTTTAATAACTCTATTTTTGCTGCACGTTTTCAATTGTTTAACCGTTGTTTTTGTTTATTTTTTTCTCAAGGTTATATTTGACATTCGTCACGACTGATCAATATGACGTTTATTTATTATCACGTTGATCTTCCCTGCTTTAGACCCTCAAATTAAATTTGAATATGTGATTTGCCTTCGTGAATTATTTTTTCACGCCGTTCAAATCTGATTTGCGATTTGTCGGTGATCTTTTAATAGATTCATACGTTTTGTGGTTCGTTTACCGATGCAATCAGATTCATTTGTATTTATCTTTTGTTCGAGTTTTTGATTAGGTTTTTAATCTTTTCTTTATATGATCCTTGTGTGATCTTAAGTAACTAGTTTTTGTGTTAATTATGTGTTTTAGATTACGATTGTGTCTGTAAACATTCGTTGTAATTCTAAATATTTCCTCTTCTTAATAAAATTAACAACTTCTATAAAAAAAATTATTATAATAAGTATTTATATATTTTCTTTTAATTATTTTTTATTTTCTCAAATAAAAAAATATTCATATTAAGCTGGGACAAAATAGATTTAACCTAAAATTTTTAAAATGAACTAAAATGAATAAAATATTATTAAATATTAAGACATATTAAAATCAAATAAAAATCTTTAATTTTAAAATCAGAATCAAACAACTAAAAAACCTGACTCACTCGCCCGAGCCCATCAAATATATAGTTTCAGAGCTTGTCAAGCAGCGTTTTGTTTAGGGATCTACACTATCGTCGATCCATCTTTAAGTTTTGCAATTTCATCCAAATTAATTCTCTTCAAACTACCTAAAAAGGGGCACTCAAAGCAAAAATTGTAATGTACTGAAAAAGAAAAATCATAGTTTAGTTTGGATCAAGAGTTTCCATTTCTCAATATCCATCCTTTAAATTAAATGAGCAAAATCCCAACAAAATTGATGAATAGACTTTGAAAAAAATGGACGAAAAGCAGGTCAAAATCAAGGAATAAAGAAAGAATTACCTTGAGAAGCTTGGCCTCATGGAACAAAGCAAGCTGCTTGGAAGCATCGTCTCCCGCGGATACACTCCCCAACACTGGCAAAGCTAAATGCCAAGTAATAGAAACAGAAAATGCAACCAAAAACGAAGGAGGCCAAGTAATAGAAACAGAAAATGCAACCAAAAACGAAGGAGGCCAAGTAATAGAAACTTGGGTATTTAAAGACTGAAAAAGGCTATAAGGACGAACTTGATATGATTCACACACCCATACGGTTAATAATCAATCATAAGACGATTTAATAAAACACAATTAATAAAACATTAATTTCTATTTCTTTTTAGAACCAAATCATAATTCATAGTACCATACTTTCTTTAAGTATGCCGTAAGATATTGTTATTTCAGTTACTTTTTTGTCTCTTTATTTTAATTTATTAAAATTTACTTATTGTATTTAAAAATTATTAATCTGATTAAATAATATATTAAAACAAATTATACATAATAAATACGTGAAATAATAGTTTAAGTCCATGTATATTTACCGACAATCTACTGTTAAATTTTTATAGAGGGGATGGAAATTATAATTAACTAATATTTTATTTAAATTTTAATCTAGACATATTGAATAATTTATATACCATTAATAAAGAAGCAAGACAAAAAGAAAGATGTTGGATTCCATATAAAGCCATTCAAGTGGCATGTATCATCTTAAAGAAATCTGTGTAGTCTCGTCTCTATCAGAGTGTACTTAATTCGAAGATTCATGCATCAATTATTAAATGTATTAAAATAAATCAATAAGTGTGCAGGGTGTACTATATTATTAATAAGACTATATAATATTTAACTTTTAAAGATAGCATTATTAAAACAAGTAATTTTAATTTTTGGCTATGAATTAGATTAACATACATACAAATTATTAGATAACAAAAAACAATTTGTTTACGTTAAATTCCCTGATTTGATTTTCAAATATAAATTAGTTACAAAAATATTATTAGTTTTAAAATTTAGATGTACATGAAAATTATTTTGCGTTTCAGTGCTTTGCTGGGATTTGTTGCTTTTCCCCTGTTTCTTTCTTTTATTGTTGTGTTGTGGGGATGATACAATTCATATAATTGTTATTATTTTAAATGAGACAGTATTTAATTTAATGCATCAGATATTTTTCCACAGCATTATTGAAGATCACTTTAAACCTTGTCTCGCCATGTTTTATTATTTTCTTAGACATATTTTTTGGCTAAAATAAATTATAAATCTTGAAAAAATGAAATTTCAAAATCGTAGAAGTTATAACTTTTTTAAATTTACAAAAAAAATTACATAAATTCATTAAAATTTTCTTTAATTTTTATTTTATGATTCATATAACAAAACTTAAATTATATGATTCTCTCGTTGATAATATAATATATCTTATCAATACATTTAACGTCTTGAGAGCGAAACTAAGAATATAAAATAAACAACGCATAAGTGAGAAAAGTATTTTACAACTCCTGAATTTTTCATGAAATTGTATTTTAGTTCTCTAAAAAAATTACATTTTAAATCTTAAAAAATTAATTATTCCAATCGGACTCTCCTTAAAAAATGGATCTTTTCTTAGGAAAAAATACGAAAATGATTTAATTAATTAAATCTGGAACTTTTCTTGGATGGAATAGAGCTACTTGTGTTCTTTGTGATTATGGTATTGAAAATAGGGATCATCTTTTTTGCTGAGATGTAGTTTCTCTATACAAGTTTGGATTGTTGTTTTACGAGCAAGTCATGTTGATTGATCTATGTATTGTTGGGTGGATATGGTGCATTGGGTTCAAGCTCATGGTACGGGTAAATCCTTGAAGGAGACCATCATTCGATTAGCTTGATGTTGTTATCATTACTATATTTGACAGGAGTGTTAGGAAATAAACCGAGTACAAGTAATTTTCCTATAACCAGATTAGTGAGCATGCGAAATAAAAGCGGAAAAATAATACCCGAAATTGATAACGGAGTTCAGCCAATTTGCTTACGTCTCCGACTGCTGCAGATCTTTTACTAAGAGAGAAAATTTACAGGTGTTTATAAAACACACACTACTCACAATAAAGCTCTCTAGTATTGGGAGAAAGAAATGATTTTTGGGATGATTTTGAAGCTAAATGAGCTAGGGTATTTATAGTTGAAACTTAGGGACTAATATTTGAAAATACCCTAAAGTTCAATGACTCAATTTTGTAATTATACCTATTACAAAATAATAAAAAATTTAGCCTCCCCAAATATTCAAGCAGCCGGCTGCTAGCATCCATTTTCAACAATGTCGGCTGCCACTTGAATATTCAACAATCTCCCACTTGAAGACTGATTTTAATTTGTCTTCACAACACGATCGATGCAGCAGTATTTCTGGTCTTGTTATTCTAGCATGCCAACTGAAGCTGAACACAACTTCAGTTTGTCCGTAGTCACCGCCTTTGTCAACATGTCTGCAGGATTTTGAGCTCCACTAATCTTTTCAAGTTTCAAAATCCCATCTTCCAGAAGAGACCGGATAAAATGATATCGCAATTGTATGTGCTTTGTCCTGGAATGAAAAGACGGATTCTTTGCTAGATGGATAGCACTTTGACTGTCGCAATACAAGACATTGTTTTCTTGTTTCTTGCCTAACTCTTCCAAGAAACTTTAGAGCCAAACCATCTCCTTGCTGGCTTCCGTAACAGCGACATATTCTGCTTCAGTTGTGGCAAGAGCAACTATCTTCTGTAGTTGAGAAACCCAACTCACTGCAGTACCTCATAGAGTATATACATACCCTGTAGTACTCCTTCTGATGTCAACGTTTCCGGCTAAGTCAGCATCTACATAGCCTGTCAGTATCGTATCTCCACCTTTGAAACAAAGTGCTTTGTTTGTGGTACCCCGCAGATATCTTAGGATCCATTTGACTGCTTCCCAGTGTACCTTGCCCGGATTATTCATGTACCTGCTAACAGCTCCAACTGCATGAGCAATATCTGGTCTGGTACAAACCATGGCATACATCAGACTTCCAATTGCTGAGGTATACGGCACCTTCACCATGTGTGCACGTTCTTCCTCTGTCTTGGGTGATTGGTCTTTGGAGAGTCTGAAATGAACACCTAAAGGTGTACTTACTGGTTTAGCATTTTGCATGTTGAACCTGGAGAGTACTTTGTTGATGTACTCAGCCTGTGATAACATCAAAGTCCCCGACTTTGTGTCTCTCTTGATCCTCATCCCAAGAATCTGCTTTGATGCGCCCAGATCTTTCATAGCAAACTGCTTCGACAATTTTTGCTTCAAGTTTATAATCTCTTGCATATTTGAGCCTGCAACGAGCATGTCATCAATGTATAATAATAAAATAATGAAGCTATTGTTGAACCTCTTGATATAGCAACAATGATCTGCTTGGCATCTGGTAAAACCACTACTACTCATGAAGTTATCGAACTTCATGTACCACTGTCTAGGAGCTTGTTTTAAACCATACAAGCTCTTCTTCAACCTGCATACCAGGTTTTTCTTGTCTGCCTCTATGAAGCCTTCTTGCTGCCTCATATAGATTTCTTCCTCCAAATCACCATGAAGGAAAGCTGTCTTTATATCTAACTGCTCAATGTGTAAATTCTCTGCAGCTACAACTTTCAACACCAGTCTGATTGTAGACAGTTTTACGACTGGAGAGAAAATTTCATTGTAGTCAATACCTTCTTTTTATTGAAAACCTTTGACTATCAATCTTGCTTTGTAGCGTTTGCTCCCATCGTGCTCTTCTTTGATCCTGTAAATCCACTTGTTGTGGAGCGCTTTCTTGCCTGGTGGTAATTCAGATAATTCCCACGTCTGATTTGACATAAACGAGTCCATCTCATCTTTCATGGAAGACTCCCACTTGACTGAATCCTCCACCTCTATTGCTTCATCATAGCACTCTGGTTCACCATTATCAGTCAGCAACAAGTAGTGCAAAGAAGGCGAATAACGTTGGGTTGGTTTAGAAATTCTGTAGGAGCGTCTCAGTTCTGGCGTGCGTGGTTCTTCTTGAACTACTTCAGGATTGATCTGAACATCATTTCCAGAAATCTCCTCGAACTCAGCAAATTCCTTTGTTTCAGCTTCGGTATTACTCGATTCTGCGGTTGACCTGTCTTTGTACATCACATTTTCATTGAAAATGACGTCTCTGCTTCTAATGATCTTTCGATTTTCATAGTCCCAAAACCTGTAACCGAACTCATCACCACCGTAACCAACAAAGACACATTTGTTGGACTTGGCATCAAGTTTACTTCTTTCAGTAGAGTTTATGTGTACATAAGAAATACAACCAAACACTCTTAAGTGTGAAAGGTTTATTTCTTTCTTGCTCCAAGCTTCCTCTGGTATTCTGTCATCCAAGGGAACTGAGGGCCCACGGTTGATCAGGTAAGTTGCAGTGTTGATAGCTTCAGCCCATAGCAATTTGGACAATCCGGCATGTATCCTCATGCTTCTGGCACGTTCATTCAGAAATCTCTGAATCTACTGTCTCTGTATTCTCCTCCATTATCAGACCTCAATCGTTTGACTTTCAAAACAGACTCATTTTCCACCATGGCCTTCCATTTTCTGAAGGTATCAAAGACTTCTGATTTCTTCTTCAGAAAATAAACCCATACCTTCCTTGTTGAATCATCGATGAAGGTGACATAATATAGTGAGCCTGCAAGAGATGGAACTGAGGATGGTCCCCATACATCAGTATGAACCAATTCTAACCTTTCTGCCTTGGGAGTCTTGCCAATCTTTGTAAAGCTGACTTTCTTTTGTTTGCCAAAGATGCAATCCTCACATAGTCCGACATCTACATTCTTTAGATCCGGCAGCTTCCCTTTTGAAAAAAGTATCTTCATCCCTTTCTCGCTCATATGGCCAAGCCTTTGGTGCCATAGGTTTGATTTTCCATCAGCATCTGCTACTGCAATGATATTCTCTAAATTTGATGTTATATAGAGAGTACCAGTTTTCTTACCACGAGCAATGACAAGTGCTCATTTGGTAATCTTCCATTCACAGCCTGAAAAGGTTGTGCTAAATCCTTCATCATCAAGCTGTCCTACATAAATCAAATTTCTTTTGAGGCCATGAATATGTCTCACTTCTTTCAGCGTCCAGGTGGTCTGGTTTGGCAATTTTAGTCGGATGTCTCCTTTTCCGACGATCTTCAAGGTTTCATCATCAGCTAGATGAACCTTCCCAAAATCACCACTGACATAATTTTCCATGATTTCTCGGCATGGGGTGGAGTGGAAAGATGCCCCTGAATCCAAGATCCATGATTCAATCGGACTGTTGACGCTTAGAATCATGGCATCACCTGTCTCTTCTGTCACGTTGGCAGATTCCTGTGCGCCGGTATTTTTCTTCAGTGCTCGGCAATCTCTTTTAAAGTGACCCTTCTTGCCACAATTATAACAGGTAAAATCTTTCTTTCCCGTTCTGGATTTTCCCTGTCTAGATTTCGATCTGCCATGATTTGAATTTCTTTCTGAAGTTCTCCCTCTAGACTCCGTGTGCAAGGCTGAGGAGGTTGATGCTTCACTCGATTCTCTCCGTCGAATTTCTTCGCTCAGTACCAGATCCCGAACATCATCAAATTTTAATTTGTTGTTTCCCGACGAACTGCTGATTGCTGTAACAGTAGCATTCCAACTGTCTGGTAAAGATGATAAGAGAATTAAAGCTCGAACTTCATCATCGAATTTAATTTCCACTGAACTCAACTGGGTTGTGATTGTGTTGAGTTCATTTAGGTGTTGTGCCACCGATGCCCCTTCCGTCATCCGCAAATTGAATAATCGACTCATCAAGTGCACTTTGTTTGAGGCTGATGGCTTCTCATACATACTGGAGAGAGCCGCCATAAGACCCGCCGTGGTCTTTTCCTTTGCTATGTTGAAAGCAACATTGCGAGATAACGTTAGTCGGATAACTCCGAGGGCTTGTCTGTCGAGAAGAGCCCAGTCTTCATTCTTCATGCCCTCTGGTTGTTTTCCTGAGAGAGGTTGATATAGATTTTTCTGGTACAGAAAATCTTCAATCTGCATTTTCCAGAAGCCAAAGTCCGCACCGTCGAACTTTTCAATTTTCACCTTCCCTTCGTCTGCAGCCATCGCTCTCACTCGAATCTGGCTTCGTTTGGATCGTTTCTGATAATTCTTGCGAACCACCGTGTATTAGAACACCTCCGTCGACAAATTCGTATCGCCGACAAAATTTTTACTATTCACGAAATTCAGTATTCGCGTGAATAGTAATAAATAGTAACCTCGCAAAAAATTAACAAAATTCACAACCAAAAGCTCTGATTACCAGTTGTTAGGAAATAAACCGAGTACAAGTAATTTCCCTATAACCAGATTAGTGAGCATGCGAAATAAAAGCGGAAAAATAATACCCGAAATTAATAACGGAGTTCAGCCAATTTGCTTACGTCTCCGGACTGCTGCAGATCTTTTACTAAGAGAGAAAATTTACAGGTGTTTATAAAACACTCACTACTCACAATAAAGCTCTCTAGTATTTGGAGAAAGAAATGATTTTTGGGATGATTTTGAAGCTAAATGAGCTAGGGTATTTATATTTGAAACTTAGGGACTAATATTTAAAAATACCCTAAAGTTCAATGACTCAATTTTATAATTATACCTATTACAAAATATTAAAAAATTTAACCTCCCCAAATATTCAAGCAGTCGGCTGCTAGCATCCATTTTCAACAATGCCGGCGGCCACTTGAATATTCAACAAGGAGAGGAATAGTAGATTACATGGGACTGATCCTCGACACGTTGAGTGTATTGTTCTGCAGATAAAACATACTATTAGATTGAGATTGAGGGGTTTCTTCCTATTAGCTTGCTGCAGAGTGGGATTTGGTAAAGTTTTTTCTTTTCATTGTCTTATGGTTTTTTTATAGGTGCTGCGTTTTTTACTTTTCCTTGTTTGTAAATGGCATGTATAGTGAAGTTCTTTTGGATGAATAAATTAACATTTATCCCCAAAAAATTATAATTTAAATGGAATTGAATTGAAATTGGATATGAATATATAGAAGAGCCGACTTGTATAGACAAATTTTATGGAGACTTGAGTACAGGGATGTTTTTCTAAAAGAAAAATGAAAAAGAAGAGATATTTTTAGAATTGTGGCTTTGATATTTATCTCTATCATTGATTGGATTGTTTCGGAATAGGAAAATGGCTTATTTTCTCATTAGATTGTCGAAAGTGCTTGTTGGATCATAGTCTTCTAGAGGCGTCCGGACAGAAATCAACATTGATTGAGGGAATCACTGTCAGGCTGTCAGCAAGAAACGGAACAAAGGGAAGACAAAACCCCTTCTAGCTTCCATCAAATCCGTATTATAACTATTGATCGACGTACAAGCAATTTAAAGATATATTCACGATCGGGTAGAATGAAGACGTGGCTATATGTAGCACAAAACTCGGGTGCTTTGTCATCATCCGAATATGCATAGAAAGCTAGTTTACATGCATGATACAAAGGATACTTACTGGTTATATATAGTAATTTTGCACTTGGATTTGTTGGCAAAATATGAATAATGGGAGGAAAACTTATGATTGGACGGAGCGAAAAATGATTGGGGGGAAATTTGTTCTCATGTACGGACTACAGACCCCATTTTGAAAGAAGGATAAGCTATGTGAATTATTGAAACTTTTGATCAACTTGCTAACTCAAGTTTCCGGGAACTCTATGGATGGGTTGAGATTTTTTATATTATATTTTTCTCAAATGCTAAACACGGATGGGCGGTGGAGGTATTTCGCAATTTGCTAGTGTTGGTTGAAGTTTGTCTATGTAGAAAATGTTAACTGATTTTAAGTTGTGTTACATATGTTGTTAGTTTGTTAAGTTTGTTAGATATTAGTTATTGAGTTAGTTACAGGAAATTGTTTATATAAAGGACCTATTTGTTGTAATTGAAGATATGTGGAATAAAGTATAATTCTGTCCAGATTTCAGTTTTTTAACATGGTATCAGTTTAGCCCAGGCTATTCTTGGGCCGTCCTCACTCTTCCTTCAACCCATAACCCTCTTGATTAGGTCTTTGATTTGTGCGATTTCCCTTGACGAGATGAACACCCCTGAAACCACCGTCGTTCTTGATTTCAGTCATCCCTTATTTCTACATCCGTCTGATACACCCGGGGGCGTTCTCGTTTCTCATCGCCTGGTTGGAATCGACCATTACAACATATGGAGCCGCTCTATGAGGATTACGTTACTGGCAAAGAACAAATTAGGTTTTGTTGATGGCACCTGCTGCAAAGAGACCTATGATGAGTTCTTGCACTCTCAGTGGGAACGTTGTAATGCGTTCGTCCTTTCCTGGATTCTCAATACGGTCATCAGTGATCTCTCGGCTGGGATTGTATTTGCTTCAAGCGCTACTCATGTCTAGACAGATCTGAAAGAACGGTTTGACAAAGTTGATGGATCCAGAATCTTCTTCTTGCATCGAGAAATTGTTACTTCAAGTCAAGGTGATTCTACTGTATCGGTCTATTTTACGCGATTAAAACTTTTGTGGGATGAATATCATGCCTTAGTCCCCCTTTCAGCCTGTAATTGCGAGGCTTCTCAACAAAATTCCAAGCATCTTGCACATCAACAACTGTTGCAATTCCTTATGGGGCTTAATGATACGTACTCTGCTATTCGCAGTCAAATCCTCATTATGCAACCTCTTCCAAGCGTGAATAAAGTATACTCTATGATTGTGCAAGAAGAGGCACAACGAGCCCAGTTGCCTCTTGCTTCGGGAGTCACGGCTATGTACTCCAATACGTCTGCTAACTCTGATCGAAGGCGTTTCACTGGTGTTTGTGACTTCTGCAAAATCAAAGGCCATAAGCGTGACAATTGTTATCGCTTAATCGGATTCCCTTCTGATTTTAAGTTCACAAAAAAGAGGAATCTTCAGGTCGCTCTTGCTACCAATTCCTCGTTACCTGAATCGGATCATGACGCACAATCTGGTGGTTTCAGTACAGTTCTGTCTGCTCCAGTCTTCACAACAGCTCAATATCACCAAATACTTGAGCTCTTACATAAACCACCATCGGTTGATGCTGCAGTCAACCTAGCAGGTATTACTTCTAAATGCTTACCTGCTTCTGCTGATTCATTTTATTGGATACTTGATACAGGGGCTACTGACCACATAGTGTCTGACATCCATTGTTTACAATCTCTTAATTCGTGTAAGCCTAGTTCTGTCCATCTGCCTAATGGTAAAACAGTCCCCATTACTCACACTGGTAACTTTCACTTTAACTCAACTGATATCATCCGAAATGTCTTGTATGTTCCTGATTTCCATCATAACCTACTGTCAGTGTCAAAATTAACCAAAGACCTCAATTGCAGTATCATTTTTTACCCTCATTTTTGCATTTTGCAGGATCTCTTCACTGGGAAGATGAGGGGGATTGGTAGGCAGGATCATGGTCTCTACATGTTTAATTCCAAGGACCTTGTTTCTGGTTTGTCATCTACAAATTTTAGTTTTGTTTTGTCACCATCAAAATACAAGACTGATTCTGATTGTATGACTGTTTCTTCTTCTAATAATACAATGCTTTGGCATGCACGTTTAGGGCATGCCACTTCTGTTAAAATGCATAAGACTCCTTTTTTGAGTACTCTTCCTTTGAATGAAAACACTGTTAAACAATGTTCTGTGTGTCCCCTTGCAAAACAGTCAAGATTGCCTTTTCCCATTAGCGTATCTAGATCATTCAAACCTTTTGATTTAATTCATGTTAACTTGTGGGGTCCCTATAGAATCTCAACATATAGTGGTCATAGATCTTTTTTAACAATTGTAGATGATCACACTAGACTATCTTGGGTTTACCTGTTGAGACTTAAGAGTGGTGCTATTTTATTTCTTAAACAATTCTTTGCTCTTGTCCAAAACCACCATTCTGCTTCAGTTAAATATATTCGTAGTGATAATGGTGGTGAGTTTTTTAGTGATAATTGTTCTCAGCTTTTTTCATCTCTTGGCATTATTCACCAAAGCTCATGTGTTCACACACCCCAAAAAAATGGGGTTGCTGAACGAAAACACAAACATCTTTTAGAAGTAGCCCGTGCTATTCGTTTCCATTCCCATGTGCCTATTAAATTTTGGGGTGAGTGTGTTCTAACTGCCTGTTATATTATTAATAGGCTTCCTACTGCCATTCTAAACTGGAAAAGTCCATTTGAGATCTTTTATCACAAGTCACCTAACCTTTCTCATATGAGAGTGTTTGGTTGTCTCTGCTATGCAACCAAAGTTAACTATAAAGACAAATTCTCTCCAAAAGCTATTCCTTCTGTTTTTATGGGTTATTCATCAACCCAAAAGGGCTATCTTCTTTTTGATCTTCATACACGATCTTTTTTTTGTCAATCGTGATGTGGTCTTTCATGAAAATGTATTCCCCTTCTCCTTTCCATTAAACAAACCCTCTCCTTTTTTCCCTACTCAACCTCACCTTGTTGATTCTGATTTTCTTACCATTGAAATTTCTGCCTCATCTAGTCCAAATTCTATTTTACCTAATCTGTCCTCTTCTTCTTCTGCATCACCTCAAGTTTCAACTGGTTTACCCATTCACTCACCAAATCCATGTTCTAGTTCAGTTGCTCCACCTGAAAATCAGTGTCCACCTCAGAGGAGGTCCACTAGGGTTGTCAAACCTCCTAATTGGCTACATGACTATGTTCACCCCTACCAATCTTCATCTCTTCCAAGTAAGTATCCTATTTCCAATTTCATTTCTTATTCTCATTTACCCTCTAAAACTCAAGTTTTCTTGTCTTCCACTTCTCATTTAAGTGAACCAAAAACATATTCTGAAGCCATTACCAACCCTCTTTGGATCCAAGCCATAAAGGAAGAGATTGATGCTTTGGAGTCAAACAACACTTGGTCTATAGTCACCCTGTCTTCAGGGAAATTTCCAATAGGTTGTAAGTGGGTCTACAGAATCAAGTACAAGGCTAATGGAGATGTTGAACGTTTCAAAGCTCGCCTTGTTGCTAAAGGATTCAATCAAAGAGAAGGGGTTGACTTTGTGGATACCTTCTCCCCAGTTGCTAAATTGGTCACTGTTCGAACTGTCCTCGCTATTGCATCAGTTTTTTCTTGGCCTCTTTACCAAATGGATGTCTACAATGCGTTCTTACAAGGTGACCTTATTGAGGAAGTCTATATGACACTACCTGATGGTTTTTGCAGCCAGGGGGAGTCTAAGGTGTGTAGGCTGCATAAATCACTTTATGGACTAAAACAAGCCTCTAGGCAATGGAATTTGAAGCTAATAGAAGCTTTACTTATAGCTGGTTACGTGCAGAGCAAATATGATTACTCAATGTTCACAAAGCAACAAGGTAGTGATATAGTTGTTTTGTTAGTATATGTTGATGATCTTTTAATTACTGGAAGTAATGAAGTATTGATAGCAGAACTAAAGTATATTTTGAATAAGAATTTCAAAATGAAGGATCTTGGAGAGTTGAAATACTTTCTAGGATTAGAAGTTCTAAGGTCAAAAGCAGGGATTGTGTTGAATCAAAGGAAATATGCCTTAGAGTTGATTGAAGAAACTGGAGTAGGGGGAGCCAAACCAGCCATGACTCCTCTAGAGCAAAACAAGAAGTTTACTACAGTTGAGTATGATGAAGCTGTTTGTAGCAGTGAACAACTGTTGCAAGACAAAACTGTTTTTCAGAGACTTATAGGTAGACTAATATATTTGACTCACACAAGGCCAGATATTGTCTATGCTGTTCATTTCCTCAGTCAATTTATGCATAAACCAAAACAATCACATCTTGAAGCTGCATTGAGAGTGGTAAAATACATTAAGAAAAATCCAGGACAGGGGATTTTATTAAGTGCTACGAGTGAGTGCAGATTGATTGCCTATTGTGACTCTGATTGGGCTGCTTGCCCCATGACTAGAAGATCTATAACTGGTTTCTGCATTAAGCTTGGAATGTCTCCAATTTCTTGGAAGTCCAAGAAACAAAACACTGTTGCACGTTCCTCTGCAGAAGCAGAATATAGAAGCATGGCAGGGACAGCTACAGAAATAGTATGGCTGAAGGGTTTGTTGACAGAATTGGGCTTGAAAAACATAGCACCAGCGAAGCTGAAGTGTGACAATAAAGCAGCCTTGCAAATAGCAGCTAATCCAGTTTTCCATGAGAGAACTAAACACATTGAGATAGACTGTCATTTTGTCAGAGAGAAGATTCAAGAAGGCTTGATACAAACAGAGCACATCAAGACAGGAGAGCAACAAGCAGATTTGATGACCAAAGCCATGAGTATACATCAACATGAATACCTAGTTTCCAAGTTGGGGTTTAAAGACCTCTTTACAACTACCAACTTGAGGGGGAGTGTAGAAAATGTTAACTGATTTTAAGTTGTGTTACATATGCTGTTAGTTTGTTAAGTTTGTTAGATATTAGTTATTGAGTTAGTTACAGGAAATTGTTTATATAAAGGACCTATTTGTTGTAATTGAAGATATGTGGAATAAAGTATAATTCTGCCCAGATTTTAGTTTTTTAACAGTCTATTTCGACATCAACAAGGCAAGTTAACCTGAAATATAGACTCTTCTTCTTAACTTACGTTGCCATTGTAATATGAGTGGACTTGAAAAATATGAGTCTATTTTTAATTAGGTAGAGATTCTGTTAATTGGTTTAGTTAATAATTCTGCTTGGGGTTTTAGCATGTAATGATCCGCCGCCTTTTTGCTTCAAAGAACTGACCTACGTTCAACCAACTGATATGAAGCTTAGTGACAGATTTTTCAGCAAAATTGGTAAACCAAATGGATGCCAGTTGTAGGGCAAGGAAATGAATGCGTTTGCCGGGAGTCGAACCCGGGTCTAGCAATTATCCTAACCGTTGGACTACAAACGCTTCTCGAAGGAAAGCTATCATAGTATATTTATATCAAATATAATTAGGAATTATGACAATATTACCTTGTATTTGAATATTGAAGCATTTTTTTTATGATTTCTCAACAAATTATCACCTGAATATATTTCTTCTCTGTACCGGAAGATCTTGATATTTAGTTTTTGGGGAGGAATTGTAGTGTTAATTATCACCTTTAAATTTATTTTCATTGTTATTATTCTTTTGAACATCAGTAATGGTTTATTTTTAACATAGTGAGTTGCTTTCAAGGATCTCAGTGTATTTGATATTTGATAATCAGTTCAGTTGGTCAATATGATGATCCTTTGCATACACTGCAGGACTATAGCTATGTTTCTTCAATTCTTCTTTCAGAGTAGGATTACTTGAATCGAATGCCCCTTAAGATGCAACACTTCCTAAGAATCAGATATGATATATATGTAAAAACGAGGATGTATGCAGTCTTCACAATACCAAAGCGCATAAACAGTGGGAACATGCACAACGGCACAAGAGCAAACTTCTCTAAAATTGAAAACCTAGCAATTAATAATCCCTTAAACTGCCATTGATGGAAAAGAGATTTTGAAGTAACATTCAGCTCTGTCATAACATATGCTATCCATTTTCTCCATGTTTCTCTGTGTCTTGCATTAGTTCGAAACATTTGACTTGAAGACACTCAATGAATAATTTACAGTTGCTTTAACAAGCCAACCTATATATATAGTCACTCAATGAATAGTCCCTATCGCCCATTTACCGTCAGTTTATTCAATTTCACTAAAAAAAAATAGAAGTTCGAGGGTTAAAAATGGTGGAATAAAGTTTAGGACTTAAAATGACTTATTTTTTAAAAAAAAAAATCGAAGGTCAAAAATATTATTAGATCAAAAAAAAGTTTAGTGGTTAATGACTTAAGCATAGCTAATCCATCTAGTATTAGTGAGATTTATGTTATACTAATCACCCAATCAAATGCTTAAAACATACCCTTAAATATGGTACATTTGGTTAAAATATAAAGCAAGTTTGCCACATTGCTTCTTGTTCATGTAATTATCCATGACCTTAATGGATTTGGAAACCTATCAACATTGTGGTAGAGATAAGGTGTACTTTACCCTATAAGGTTAGACCAACCTCCCCCATGGCTGACCATTAAAAAATGGCATTAGGAGCTCCCAACTGGCTTAGCTTCTAAATGTGTTTTAGTTTGATAGATAACTACTTTGTGTGATACAAAAGAAATCTTTCATATATATCCTATGGTTTTATACATTGCCACCCCTTCCTTCTCAAGTATTCTCCATTTCCACCTAACTAAGTAAAACGACTCGGCAACAGAGGCTCTCCCAAGACCTAGTTTTTGCCTCTTTATATACGTTTGAGTTGGCCTTGAGAGAGTGCACACCGATCAAGAAAGAGACTGAATTTGGGGTTGGCATTGAGTGAAAAACAGAGACAATTATTGGAGATGGGAGCTTGGATTGTTAGAATTCTTATGCTTTTAGCTTTTTTATGGTTTCCAGCATCAGTAGAGTGCATGGTTCGGCACTACAAGTTCAATGTAAGTTCAATTTTATTTCCTGAATGGTATATAATGACCTATTTAATGCTTAGAAGAAAAGCATGATCTCCATTAGCTACTCTCTATCATTGCCCATGGTAGAGTTTCCAACTTGTTCATTGACATGAAATAGTCCTTATCTTTTAAAGGTTTAGGACATTAGATATATGATATGATCATTCAAATATAAAGGAAAATTTTATAGAAGGTTTAGGACATTAGATATATGATATGATCATTCAAATATAAAGGAAAATTTTAAAGATATAAAATATATCTATATCAAACATATACTCGTATCTGATACTTAAATTGAGTTGTTAAAATTTAAAACTATATTAATTGTTCCGTCATCATTGAACTTCACTTTCAAATTTTAATATGATTGATCAAATACTTTGAATATCTATTAATATTCTTTGATCTGGATAATATGAAATAGAGTGCAATTCTAACATATGTTCAAGTTTTTAGATGATTAGTAAATAAACTGGCTTACTCACGTGATATATATTTCAGATATAAAATCTTGTCAACTTTACTCACTTTAACATGTTATTAATTCTACTTTGCATCTTCATGAATGTTTTGCTCTTCCATCATCGATTTTCTTCGTTTCCCTTTCTTTTTATCGGCCTTAACGTGATAATTTAAAATTTTCCAAGCATGGTTATTACAAAAAGAACCGATGTTGTTTTTTTGTAAAACTATGCAGGTGGTGTTGAAAAATACAACAAGATTGTGCTCAACCAAGCCGATTGTCACCGTCAACGGACGCTACCCTGGCCCTACTTTAGTTGCTAGAGAGGATGACACCATTCTCGTCAAAGTGGTTAACCATGTCAAATACAACGTCTCCATCCACTGGTAATAATTCTAAGAGAAAATAACCTCAGTGACCAAAAATCCCATATAATATACGATTTTAACCAACTTTTTCCGGATTTGCCAAAATGACCAACAAAATCGCAATGCGATCGCTAATTCGCAACGCGATCTCCATTATCGCAAATACGCGTTGCATTTTCGCAATGCGATAGTTGAAAATCGCGTTGCGATGGTCTACAGTATCGTTGCGATTTTCCCAATTCACAATGCGAATAAGTAAATCGCAACGCGAATTGGGAAATTCGCAATTCGAATAAGTAAATCGCAACGCGAATTGAGAAAATCGCAATGCGATACTGACTATCGCAATGCGATAATAAAAAATCGCAACGAGATACTTACTTTCGCAACGCGATACTGACTTTCGCAACGCGATAATACATAATCGCAATGCGATTTTCAAAGCGCCATTAGTATCCTGGCCAAGTATTTTATTTTTAAATTCCAAACATGAATATAAATATATTGGAACACTGAACTGTCCACAGTATATCCCGTAATCGCAACTCATAACCTAAAACCTAAAATCACAACTCAGTCCCATCTCCATCTCTCACTCTCTCACCCATCTCCGACGAAATCCGTCCCCATCTCCGGCGAAATCCGTCTATCTAAATCTCTCAGAGCCACCCTAACAATCAGAAATGGAAAATCAACCAAATCAACCAACGAGGGTTAGTTTTTTAAATTATTTTCTTTTTGAAATTTTTGCATTATTATTAGGTTTTTCATATTGAAATTGATGATAGGTTTACTGGTAATTTCAATAATAGATTAACCATTTCACTTAGATTGCTTATTAAATCAACCAAGAATCGCAACGTGAAATGCAAATCGCAACGCGATTTTAGTTTCGCGTTGCGATTCTCTCGTTGCGATAGTCATTTTCGTGTTGCGATTTCATTTTCAGAAACTATTCTTCTTCTGCAAATTGAAACTTGAATGAATTGCATTACTTCAACCAAAAAACAAAGACAAATACGAAATTCACAGTGTTGCATATTTAAGTTTGAAGAATAAACTACTACTATTTATGTTTATTATTATTTTTGGTATATCTTCACAGTGTAGTTTTTGGTATATCTAATTTAGTATGTTTATTGTTTTTGTAGAACTTTTATTCGGCTCAATTGACCTTGAGAAATAAAGTCAGCCTGGCCAAAACAATTGCGTCGAAGCTTTCACCTGCACAAAGAAAAATGTTTGAGGATACATGCTTCGGGCCATGGCTGAAAGTACAACATCCCGGTGGAGATGCGATGTTGACACACCTGTTTCTTCAAACCATGACTAGAGATCTACCAGAGACTATACAACGTCGTGATGAAGATATATGGTTTGATTTTCCACCGGCGTATACGTGTTTTGGGCGGGAGGAGTTTTGCTTAATCACCGGTCTACGCTTCGGACACGATGATGTAGGTCGGTACACTAGACACATTACCCGCCCATCATGGCTATCCCGGGTTTTTTCCTGAGCTGGAGAGGCCGAGTCTACACGTAGAAGACCTGACAAGATTTTTGAATAATAAAGATGGTTTTACTCGGATGGATGACGTCGACGTTGTCCGAGTATGCCTTCTAATTCTTTGCATGCCGGCTTTTTAGGCAGAGAGGCCAGACAACCTATTCCAAATGATCTAATCAAATTGGTAGAAGACCTAAATGCGTGGAACTGTTTCCGTGGGGCTCGTATTTATGGAAAGCTACATGGAATAAGTTATCGTCTGCCTTGGATGATCGAAAAAGTTTGCATGGCGATGGTTCCAAATACACTTTGACAGGCTTTATTTGGGCTTTTAAGGTAAGAATTTTTATATAATGTTTCCAAAATTATAAGTAATTATTTAACAATTACTAATGTTTGTTATTATATTGTTTGTAGATTTGGATATTTGAGGCCTTTCCCGCCATGAAGACATATGCAATAAAAACTTCAAATAATATTCCAGGGCTATTTCCTGGAAGAGGAAACGAACCTTGCAATGGGAAGATTTACTACGGTATACGACAATAAATAATGTAAGTTAACATAATACTACCATATGTTTATAAACAAGTTATTACTAGTACACATTTAACTTTGTTTAAGCTTTATATTGTTAGGAGGCCAACACTCCTCTACAGAGGCTGACACCCACGGAAGCTGAGCTTGCCACTGATTGGTGGCAAGCTAGTAAGCGTTTTTTTGATGGAACGGTTGATGAGCAGCCTCCACTTCGGGAGCCATCACCTCGCCCAGAGCTATCACCTCACCTAGAGCCATCATCTGATCGACCCGGCTATACACCTCCACAACGACAGCCATCACCTATTCTTTCACATCATCGAGCCTCTTCTCCACCATCACCGCAAGATAGGCGACCGGCAAAGATGTCACGACGTTTATCTCCCTGTTCTCCACCTCCACCTCAACGGGATGAGTTAGGGGAGTTACGTGATGAGGTCAATGCCTTGCGTGAGGAGGTCGGTACTTTACGCAAAGACGATGGTGCATGGCGTGTTGAGGTGTCTACATTACGCGGTGAGGTAGCCGCTCTACGTGAGATGGTAGCATCGTTGCAGAATGAGTTCATACTCTACGCAACGAGGTAAGTTTAAGATTTTTCATACTCGTAATTCATTCGGTTGCTGCTAATCTGTTTTGTTAGTATTTGTTTTTGGTTTGTTTTTGTCTTTTGGTTGAAGTAATGCAATCCATTCAAGTTTCAATTTGCAGAAGAAGAATAGTTTACTTTCGCAACACGAAAATGACTATCGCAACGCGGAAATGGCTATCGCAATGCGAAATGAAAATCGCAACGACAAAATCGCAACGCGAAATGAAATCGCAACGACAAAATCGCAACGCGAAATGAAAATCGCAATGCGATTTGTGTTTCGCGTTGCGATTTTGTCGTTGCGATTTCATTTCGCGTTGCGATTTGTCGTTGCGATTTTCATTTCGCATTGCGATAGCCATTTCCGCGTTGCGATAGTCATTTCGCGTTGCGATTTTAAGTTTCGTGTTGCGAAAGTAAACTATTCTTCTTCTGGAATGTTTATATATGTTGTCCTTTTAAATGTTTATATAAGTGCTTACTTCTGGAATGTTATCTGAGCATTTTGTGAACTATGATAGAATAATGATTTAGGTGAATACAATGCTAGTTTGAAACATATTTGTCTTTGTTTAATATCATGTCTGTTTATTTACTGATTTATGTATTAATTTTTTTTAGCGGCCCGATAAGGTGGATGCTTTACGTCGGGTTTTCCTTGCACGACGGAGTTCACGCATCAGACGGCGTGGACGTGCTATTACGTCTCCGTTCACCCCAATGGTGCGAAGACTCCGCAAGAAGAAGCCCGACTCACCGGTCATCCCTCAAGAGTCCCCTCCAATCGTTCAAGAGGCCCCTATTCTCCCTCAAGATTCCCCCCCACCGTTCAAGAGGCCTGTCATCGTTGAAGAGGTCCCTCCCACCATTCCAGAGCCCGATTCACATGGGGTAATATATCGAAGTATTGAGAAACCCCCACCGGTTCAGGACATGATGGATGAGAGTTGGCTCTCGTATGAGTTACCGGCTAGTACCCTTCCGGTATCTGAAGTGGAGAGGAGACAACTACCGGAAACAATTGTGGATAATACCCTTTGGGCTAAGACCACAGTTGATTTTTATCTACATGAGCGGAGCCAAGGGTGTTACACTGACATCAGCAAACTCAACGATGAAATGTTTTTGTTGCTTGATCGGTCTTGGTGGGGTGTGCTATTAGGGGTGAAGACAGTGGCTATTTGGATGGGGAGGTAAGACTATATTTGTCTTATATATGATTTTTATTAATTTGTTTAAAAATTAATGTAATTCACTAATATATGTATTTTTTTGTAAAACAACATATCGATGCGTGGGTGTCACGTCTACTAATAATAAGGAAGCTTAGGAAAAATAAAAAAAATTCGCTATATACAATAATGCCGACGGCTTTTCACGCAGTTCACTTGAAGAATCAACGAGATGAATCATTTTGTTGGGCAATGGACAAGCTAAACTTTATCCTGCATGGTGGGAGGTCGATAAGGTTAGTGTTATTTTTTAAATTTTTTAAAGGTGTTAATAAATAAGTGCGCAAATAAATGAATTATTACTTATGATCGCAGGTGTTTATCCCTGTTTTGGAACGTCGTCACTGGCTTCTCGTCCAACTTCAGCTCCCATCCCTGAAGATAATAGTGTATGACAACATGATCAATTACATATCACTGTCTGATTTGAGAGATATTTTCAAGGGATGGAGCTCTCATTTGGCTAAATTCTTGGATGGGATTAAGTATTTGAGTCATTCTGGACACAAGAAGCCAAAGAAGTTCAATGTCACAGTTGTCAGAGACGAGACCGCGCCACAGCAATCGCCGGGAGCCAGAGGGGATTGTGGTCCTCTAGTATGCCTTTGCTTGGCGCGTTTGACGACGGGAAGCACAGAGTTTTTACCTCCCACGATAGAGATAGAGCTGCAGTAGGCTTGTGGTTTCGGCATTATATGGCTAGAGCAATATATTCGAGACACTGCCTACCTGCATCCGCGTTATGAAAGTGTTCATTGTTAATTGGTAAGTCAAATGCAAGTTTTGTTAACATATATACTCCTTTTGGTTTGAAAATGTTTGGTTAAGTACCTAGAATTCAATAATTTGCTGTTTGTAGGTTTTAGATGTGTAGGAAGTCTTGTTGAGCAAATGTTTGGTTTCTGCAGGTTAATCCTTAAGTGAGCTGCGTGAAATGGATGTACGGGGTTCAAACGGTGGGAGGTAGATACTTTATACTTCCTGTGATCAAACGGTCCAACGCCAAGCATACGAGAGGACCACAATCCCTCTGGGTCCTTTCGTTTGTTGTGGTGCGGTCTCGTCTCTGCTAACTGTAATATTGAGCTTCTTTGGCTTCTTGTTTCCAGAACGAGTCCAATAATTTATCGCATCCAAGTATTAGCCAAATAAGAGCTCCATCCCTTAATAATATCTCTTAAATCAGCCAATGATATGTAATTATCATGCTGTCATATACTATTGCCTTAAGGGATGGGATCTGAAGCTCGACGAGAAGCCAATGGTTACGTTCCAAAACAGGGATAAACACCTGCAATCTAAGTAATAATTCATTCATTTGCGCACTTATTTATGAATACCTTTAAACTCAATCTAAAATAAACACTAACCTTATCGACCTCCACCATGCAGGATAAAGTTTAGCTTGTCCATTGCCCAACGCAAATGATTCATCTCGTTGATTCTTTAAGTGAACTGCGTTAAAAGCCGTCGGCATTATTGTATACCGTGTATTTCTTTTATTTTCCTTAAGTTTCCTAATTATTAGTAGACGTGACACCCACGCATCGATATGCTGTTTTACAAAAAAAATATATATTAGTGAATTACATTAATTTTTAAACAAATTAATCAAATGAAAATATAAGAAAATATAAGACTTACCCCTCCATCGAAATAGCCATTGTCTTCGACCCCTAATAATACGCCCCACCAAGACCGATCAAGCAACAAATAGATATCATCATTGAGCTTGCATATGTCAGTGAAACACCCCTGGCTTCGCTCATGTAGATAAAAATCAACTGTGGTCTTAGCCCAAAGGGTGTTATCCAGAATTGTGTCCGGTAGTTGTTTCTCCTCTTCAGATACCGGTATGGTACTGGCCGGTAACTCATACGAGAGCCAACTTGAATCCATCATGTCCGGCACGTCAGAGGGTTTCTCAAGAATATACATATGAGCCATGTGAATCGGGCTCTTGAATGGTGGGAGGGACCTCTTCAACGATGACAGTGGCCTCTTGAATGGTGGGAGGGGACTCTCGAGGAATGATAGGGGCCTCTTCAACGATAGGAGTGGACTCTTGAGGGATGATAGGCGAGTCGGGCTTCTTCTTGCGGTGTCTTCGCACTATTGGGGTATACGGAGACTTAATAGCACGTGCACGCCGTCTGATGCGTGAACTCTGTCGTGCAAGAAAAACCTGACGTAAAGCATCCACCTTATCGGTCGCTAAATAAAAATACAAATATCAGTAAATAAACAGACATGATGTTTAAACAGTGAAAACAAAGATAAATATATTTCAAACTTTCAACCAAAAGACAAAACAAAGACAAATACTAACTTCACAGTGTTAAAGTAAAAAGTTTAGCAGTTTTGGCAGCAACCGAATAAATTTACTAAGCAATCTAAGTGAAATGATTAATTTAAGTGAAATTACGAGTAAATTTATCATCAAGTTAAATATGGAAAATCTTAAACTTACCTCGTTGCGTAGAGTATGAACCTCATTCTGCAACGATACTACCATCTCACGTAGAACGGCAACCTCACCACGTAAAGTAGACACCTCCACACGCCATGCACCATCGTTATCGCCTAGAGTACCGATCTCCTCACGCAAGGCATTGACCTCATCACGTAACTCCCTTGACTCATCCCGTGGAGGTGGAGAACAGGGAGATAGAAGTCGTGGCATCTTTGTCGGTCGCCTATCATGAGGTGATGGTGGAGAAGAGACTCGATGATGTGACGGGATAGGTGATGGTTCTCGTTGTAGAGGTGTATAGTCGGGTCGATCAGGTGATGGCTCTGGGTGAGGTGATGGCTCTCGAAGTGGAGGAAGTGGAGGCTGCTCATCATTCGTGCCATCAAAAAAACGCTGACTAGCTTGCCACCAATCAGTGGCAAGCTCAGCCTCCGTGGGTGTCAGTCTCATTAATGGAGTGTTGGCCTCCTAAAAATATAAAAACTAAAACAAAGTTAAACGTCTACTATTAATAACTTGTTTATATATGATAGTATTTGTGTTAACTTACATTATTTATTGTCGCATATGGTTAAGTCTTCCCAATCCAACATACGTTTCCTCTTCCAGGAAATAGCCCTAGGAATATCATCTGAGGATTTTAATGCATATGTCCGCATGCTGGGGAAAACCTCGAATATCCAAATCTACAAACAATATAATAACAAACATTAGTAATTGTTAAATAATTAATTATAATTTTGAAAACATTATATAGAAATTCTTACCTTAAAGGCCCAAACAAAGCCTGACAAAGTGTATTTCGACCCATCGCCCCGCAAACTTTTGCGGTCATCAAAGGCAGACGACAACTTAGTCCAGGTAGCTTTCCATATATACGAACCCCACAGAAACATATTCCATGCATTTAGGTCCTCTACCAATAATATTAGCTCCTGAGGAATAGGTTGTCTGGCCTCTCTGCCTAGAAAGCCGGCATACAAAAGTAGTAGAAGGCATACTCGGACAACATCGACGTCATTCATCCGAGTAAAACCATCTTTCTTATTAAACAATTTCTTCATGTCGTCGACGTGTAAGTTCGGCTTCTCTATTGACTCATCAGGAAAAACCCTGGATAACCATGATGGGCGGGTGATATGACGAGTGTACCGGCCTACATCATCGTGTCCGAATCGTAGACCAGTGATTAAGCAGAACTCCTTCTGCCCAAAACAAGTATACGCCGGTGGAAAATGAAACCATATCTCTTCCTCACCACGTTGTATACTGTCGGGTAGATCGCTAGTCATGGTCTGAAGCCACAAATGGGTCAAACTAGCATCTCCACCCGGATGCTGTACTCTCAGCCATGGCCCGAAGCAGGTTTCTTCAAACAATTTTCTTTGTGTGGTGAAGCTTCGAAGCAATTGTAGTGGCTAGGCTAACTTTATTCCTTAATGTCAATGAAGCCGAAAAAAATTTCTACAAAAAACAATAACATACAAGTTAGATATACCAAAAATTACACTGTCAAGATATACCAAAACAAACAATAAACATAAATAGTAGTTTATTCTTGAAACTAAAATTTGCAACACTGTTTTTGTCTTTTGGTTGAAATGAAAATCGCAACGAGATAATGAGAATCGCAACGCGGAAATGACTATCGCAACGAGAATCGCAACGCGAAATGACTATCGCGACCAGACAATTGCAACGCGAAATGAAAATCGCAACCGCGAAATAAAAATCGCAACGCGAAATGAAAATCGCAATGCGATTTTGGTTTCGCGTTGCGATTTTTATTTCGCGTTGCGATAGTTATTTCCACGTTGCGATTTTCATTCTCGAAACTATTCTTCTTCTGCATTACTTCAACCAAAAGACAAAGCAAAGACAAATACTAACTTCACAGGCTAAACAGTTTAGCAGTATTGGCAGCAATCGAATGAATTTAATAAGAAATCTAAGTGAAATGGTTAATCTATTATTGAAATTACCAGTAAACTTATCATCAATCTCAATATGAAAAACCTAAAATAATGCAAAATTTCAAAATAAAATAAAAAAACTAACCCTCGGAGGTTGATTTCCATTTCTGAATGATTGTGAGGGATTTTTGACTGTGAATGGTTGTGAGGGATTTCGCCGGCGATGGGGACGGAAATCTTCGGAGATGGGGACGGATTTCGCCGTAGAGAGTGAGAGATGGAGATGGGACTGAGTGTTGTGTTTTTGGGTTTGAGGTTATGAGTTGTAATTACTGTGGACGGTTCATTTTCCGATTTATTAAGAAAAAATACGTGTTTGGAATTTGAAAAAAAAATACGCGTTAATACGAATGGCGCTATGTAAATTGCGTTGCGAAAGTCAGTATCGTGTTGCGAAAGTAAGTATCTCGTTGCGATTTTTTATTATCGCATTGCGATAGTCAGTATCGCATTGCGATTTTCCCAATTCGCGTTGCGATTTACTTATTCGCATTGCGATTTTCCCAATTCGCGTTGCGATTTACTTATTCGCATTGCGAATTGGGAAAATCGCAACGATACTGTAGACCATCGCAACGCGATTTTCAACTATCGCATTGCGAAAATGCAACGCGAATTTGCGATAATGGAGATCGCGTTGCGAATTAGAAATCGCATTGCGATTTTGTTGGTCATTTTGGCAAATCCGAAAAAAGTTGGTTAAAATCGTATATTATATGAGATTTTTGGTCACTGAGGTTATTTTCTCTATTTTTTATGTGTGATTAATTGCTGATATGATGAACCCATCAAATTTCTAAACAATGATGATTTAGAGAATTAGTTTAACACAATTTGGGTTATCATCAAATTTATAGCTAAATTAAGGGATTTAATTGATGAAACTCAAATACATCATTCACCATATTAATCATTAATATCAACAGAAATTGTAATCAAAATTAAACAAAATTCACGTTGAAACCCTAAATCAAAACTTTGGTTAAACCTACAAATTAAACCCAAAAAAAGAAAACATATACTCCAAACAATTATTCTTAATGTTGCGAGGAAATTGCTAGGGAAAACAGGCTCCATTTTCCATTAGATTTGACAACTTCGAATCACTTACAACAACGAAATCACCCATCTTGTTCGACATCGGGAAACAGCAATCTTGATGAAGCAACGAAGAATAATGAGCTCCGTTGTTGCTCCATTGAGACTCCAAGATGAGCAGGAAGATGTAGACCGGAGCAATAAACGAGATCGCCAACGACAGAAACATCCCTTGTGTGAGAAAACAAGATGAAATCGTTGATGAAGCATTCATTCTTTCTTCTTCTTTCTCTATCTTTTCTGGTGGGTTTTGGTTGAGATTTCAGAGAGAATTTTATGATGAATGATGATCGAAGAGGAGAAGATAAAAGAAAGAAAGAAAGAAGGTTTTTCAAAGGATTTATATGAAGAAAAAAAATTGAATATCTAATTCAATGAATGATTGATTAGTTGATTTAGCGTCTAGGGAGAACTTGAGAGAATAATGAATTATAATTAATAAATTTATAAATAAAATGAATAGATATTTTATTTTATTTTAACCATTTGATACAATGTATATACTTAAAGATGAGCATGAAACCTCTATCTAACTGTTCTGATCCAATTTGATTTTATATAATCATTTTTTTTAAAGAGAACTCGCGTTTAAGTTGAGTCAATTTGATTTTACTTTTGAAATATAATATCAAATCAGATTTATATTTAAGATGACAAATTTTTGATCCAAGAAAATAATATAATTATTCTTTTTAAATTTAGAAATAATTATAATAATATATTCCTCTGTATTTTTTTTCAATTAGACTCTTATTGTCCTCAATAAAAATATAACTTTGTAGATATATATTTTTATCCAATCGAATTAAGTATGTGCATGGATAGAATGTTTGGATTGAATATGAGTCGATCAATAACCTGACTCGACTTGATCATACCTATACTTGCATATATTATTTGAATCTCTCCTCATTTATAAATTGAAAGATATTGAATATCTAAATATATTTGATTTTATATCTTTTTATATATCATATTAACGATATCATCTATTGAATTAAATTCAATCAACGAGGTTGTAATTTTCTTAATTCCACGTGTGAAAATGAAAAATCAATGAATAATTTTTTTCATTTGATTTTTTAATATTAATTAAAGATACATAAAATAAAACTTCATAGTTAATGTATAGAATAATTTATCTTTAAATTTAAATTAAATATATATTTATTTAATTGCTATTTTAGTAGTATAATAATTTGGGGGTACAATGCATGTGTTTGTGCATTGAATCTGTTAAATAAACATCCATGTTGGGTCCCTATCACATGTGGATGTTGCCTTTCTTCTTTTACTAATTATACAAACAAATTGGGGGCCCATCTCAGTATATATTCTATGAATCTATTAAATTTTTTAAATAATTTTTTATTTTCATTTCTTACCATGAGTCTTATGTTTTAGGAATTGAAAATGACAACTTCAACCCCACACAAAATAAATAAATATTTTTTATTGACTTAAAACAATAACAACAACAAAACTCTATTCTCATATGCAATGGAGTAAAGGGGAGGTAGGATAGTAGGCTGCCCCCAATGTTTGGTTGAGAGCAGCTTCCGTAGAAGACCTCCGGCAGTCAAAAAATTAAAAATAAATATAAAACACAATGCATGTATAAATAAATAAATAAATACATGGTTGAACAGTCTTTTTATGCAGTCTTCAGATGCACGTCTGTAATGGGAAGTAATCCCTGCAAATAAATCAATGCGTAAAAATCTCTACATATAGACAGAAGCGTAAGACCTGGATAAATTTAAAAAAGAGGAAACATGAAGAGAATGATACACAGAAGTCAGCGATAGCAAGCTACGAGAAGGAATAAAGTCAAATGGGTTAAAACCTAAACTAAGGCAAAACTACTCTGCTACCCTAGTTTTAAGCCTTCATAAATTCCAATGTCAGAAACGTATAAAAAGTAGAAGTCATGGAAATTACTACAAAGGCATTAAAAAGAAGACAGAGATGCTACACCCTATGGTTGTGACCCACACTACTCGGCTACCCTGGTCTTAAGTCTCCATACTTTCCTATCAGAGGTCATGTCCTCGGTAATGGCTAAATCCTTCAAATCAGATCTCAAGCAGTGTACCCACTTCCTCCTTGGTCGTTCTCTCCTTCTAGCACCGTCAACTGTAATCGACTCTACCCTCCTGACCGTATCCGACGGTTGTCACCTAAGGACATGCCCAAACCACCGTAGTCTTTTCACTCCCTCAATTTTTTCGAATACAGACACCACCCCAAGGAAATCCTAATTGCAGAGTTTCGTGTCATGTCCCATAGAGTCCTACCTCATGCCCATCGAAGCATTCTCATTTCTACGGCCTCCATCCTCCTTACGTGATCCTTTTTGATTGCCCAACATTCTGATCCATACAGCAGCGCTGGTCTTATTGACATTCTATAAAATTTTCCCTTAAGTTTTAGAGGTACCTTCTTGTCACACAAAACTCCAGTAGCAGCCCTCCACTTTAGCCATCCCACCTTTATACGGTGTGTAACATCATCATCTACACCCCATCTTTATGTATCATAGACCCTAGGTACTTGAAACAATCATTTGAGGGGAGAACGTGTCCTTCTATGCATACTTCTACATCTTCATCATTTTGGCTCCCACTGAAGTTTGAATATAAATACTCTGTCTTTTCAATATTGATCCTTAGACCTTTTTCTTCCAAAGCAGTCTTCCAAGTAGCCAGTTTACTATTCAGCATAGTTTTTGATTCAGCAACTAGGACAATGTCGTCAGCAAAAAACATACACCATGGAACACCGTCTGGTGTCGCACAATAGATGTCGTCCATAATCAAGGCGAAGATGTAAGGGCTAAGAGATGAGCCCTGGTGGAGTCCGATTTCCACCGGGAATGCCTCGGTATCGACAACTGTAGTCCTGACATATAGTAGATCTACAGTATATATCACGAATCGCTTGGATATAAGCAGTTGGGATCCGTCTCGTTTCCAAGGTCTTCCAGATCGTATCGCGGGGAATGCTATCATATGCCTTCTCAAAGTCAATGAACGCCAAGTGAAGATCTCTATTTTTTTCCCTATATTTCTCCATAAGCCGTCGAAGTAGATGAATCACCTCCGTAGTAGACCTGCCTGGCATAAAGCCAAATTGGTTTTCCGAAACCCTAGTAACCTATCTCAACCTAGCCTCTATCACCCTTTACCATAGCTTTATGGTATGACTGAGTAGTTTAATACCTCTATAGTTACCACAACGTTAGGGATCTCCTTTATTCTTATAGATTCGTATCACCGTAGACTCTCTCCACTCCTCTGGCATCTTGGCAATCTCTAAAATAATATTAAAGATATTGGTCAACCACTTAACTCCCTCTTCTCCTAGGGCCAACCACACACTGATAGGAATTTGATCTGGACCGACAGCTTTGTCCCTACCCATCTTTCTAAGAGCCATTTTGACTTCCTCAATTCCAATCCTACTTGTAGGGCAGTCATTGGTCATAGTATGATGGTCGGTTGACCCATCAACAGTACTATCTCTACAGGGAGAGGCACCGTCATTGACTTAAAAGATGTGTGAAATGTGTTTTTAATTTATTTTATTTAGAAATAAAATATTAGATTACAAAGATTGGTAGTTTTTTCTGTTTATTTTTTGTTTTCATATCATAAAGTAATAGATGAGATTTCTATATTAGTTTTTAGGGTAAAGTACACAAATGATCCTCCAATTATAGGATATTACTTTTGTAATACCCTCAGACCGATACGGGTGACCCGATCCGAGGTATTACATTAGGGCAACCGGAGTGACCCATAGTAAAAATCCAAGAAAAAATAAATTTTTTGTTAAAACGTGTAAAATCATAAAATAATTTATAATTAAATACAAGTTCAGAAAAACCATTCATATATTAAAAAAGGAATTAAAATCATACAAATTTCAGACTCAGTATAAAAGAGCAAATGTGACCTACATGCCCCCTAATTACAAATTATATCGTACTCTACAAGAAAAGCCGAAGGAACTCCCAATATTGAAGTTGATAACTACATTAGATCTATTTTTTAACCTGAAATGGTGAGTAAAGAGTGAGCTTTGGGAAGTTCGGTAATACATAACTACTATATGAATGCAATAGGTCATCGGGTATAAGGTAAAGCATAAATTCCTTAGTGGGATAATCATCATCAGATTCTAGCAGTGAATTCAAATTACATTAGCTAAGTCTTCAGTTACAAACATGCATTTATGGTCTGAATGAAGTATTCAGAGAGAGACAGATTCAGAAGATTGAATTGGGGAGTCTTGTGTGTTCCAACAAAATAGAGAAATGTGTATAGATCATTTAAAAACATTATTAGTTTAAAACATATTTTAAAACCACAGTAATACCCTTCAACCGAACACTGATATGCAGTTCCCCAGAACTGCATCCATAAGGACTTACCCTAGGCTCATTGGGCGTAGAAGCCAACCTAAGGGAATATTTTAGGGCCTGAGAACCTACCTAAAATAGTATCTTAGGGCCTAAGAACATACCCAAGAAAGTACCTTGGGGCCTTAGAGCCTACCTAAGGAAATGCCTTGGGGCCTTAGAGCCACCCAAGGATACCTTAGGCCCGTAAAGAATTACCAGCTTGATCAGAGCTGAACCTTCATACTTTAAAATCCTACCCAGACAGTATCCTAATAATCGATTCATATAGTAAACTATAGATTCCATGATCCATAAATCAATAACGTTTATATTTTCCAATGAAAACATGTAATCAGAAAGAATATATCATGTAGCCATAGTTCATAAACAATAAATCAATACATCAATAAATCATAATATCGAACAATTAAAAGATTCAGTAAATCAATAACTTCGGTAAATCACATTTCAGGACAAATAAAATAATCATATAGAACATAAGGAACACATTAGAGAATCCAATTATTTTTCGAAGGTACTTAGTATTTATCAGGTAGGGAGCTATGTAATTTCTGTAAACTGATTGAATTTCAGAACGAGTTCCCTATAAGAAGAGAGTTTGATAACTAGCATATTCATCAGTCATTTGGGAAGTGATTTATCAAGATCATAGTATTCAGATATATCAACAAGGTATTCAAGAATTATTGCATCATAATTATTTATGATTTAGACATTCATAAAGTGGTTCCAACAATCAAGCTTATAAGGGTATATTAGTCATTTACTTCTTGAAAAATTTGATAAATCAATTTAATAAGGCTCTGTAGTGATTTATATAATTCTAGATTCCAAGCGTCTTAACAGGTTTTCAATTTCGATTGACTATACAATTCCAAGCAAAGGTGACACTTATCAATTATCACGAATATTCATTTCTTCAAACTGGTTGCATTGCAAAATTGAACTGATCACCTTCAGAACCATCTTTAGGTGGATCATGAGGAGAAAAACAAGTATTTATGTAGTATTTATTTACTTTTCATATTGTAATAGTATTAGAGATGATCGACCTACTAAGGTAGTACTCTACAAACCTTAAGGGCATTAGAACATGTAAAACTTCACTAGTATCTTTAGAATTTATCCAAAGGCATTTTACTTAGTCCAATTCATGAGGGTATTTAGACCATTCTGGTATTTGAGGTAGATTTATTCATTCCAGAGCTTAAGGGCATTCAATCATTCCAGAGCTTGGGGGTATTTAGGTCATTTCTCACTTCAGGGGTATTTTGGTTATTTTACAGTTCAAGGGTATTTCAATAATTTATTTCCTTCCAGTCTTTCCATTTAATTCAAACTTGTTATTTATTTCAGTCATTTCAAACATTTCTGACAGTAAGAGTACTTTCGATAAGTTAATCTTCAGGTGAATGATCAAAAATAAGAAATTTTGGGTCTAGTTCATTCTAAGAGCTTACGAACTGTTTATCAGAAATCTTCCGAATAAAATAGGAACTTAATAGTTAAATCAATAATTTTTCGGATTAGATACGAAATCTTAGGGTACTTTCTCAATCAAAATTAAGCCGAGCTATTTTTACCTCTCAAGGGTAATTTTGTAATTTCTCTTCTATATATTTTCGGTGTTTCAATTTTTAATAAGAGTACTCAAATTTTAAAGGTTATAAGGTTAAACTCTTAACTGATTAATCACAAAACTTGGAATTGTTCCTTATAAATCTTCTAATTTCTTATACGAGCAATCAGAGTTTTATTCAGTTACTTACTTTTTATCGTACTCGAATCAAGTTTAGAAATAATTAACTATATAGATGTGATGAAACATATTCATCTATACACTTAGCAATACCAACATGTATCGTAAAGCATGCATAGGGTAGCAAAGTCTTACCTCAATTCTCGAGCTACATTGGTCAAACATTTAAACTCTATTCGATCACTCTCAAACTTGAAGTTAACGTCTAATAATATCTTATATATATATATATATATCAACAAAAATTACATTAGAAACGAAGCTTAATTGCAAAAAATGGATTGAATCGGGAGGTTAATCAGTGAAAAACAACTTATCGAGTTCGAATTTGGCAAAATGGACTTCGAATTTAGACTCAAGACGTCGAAAAACATAAAATATGACTTTTCAGAAATTTTTACCTTTTTGGTCAAAGTTAACGGGTAGGTCAACAGTCAATGGCCATGTCAACGGTCATGTCAAAGTTAATGGGCATGTCAGCGGTCATGTCAAAGTCAATGGTTCGGGTCAAGGTCAATGGGTTAGATCGGTTCAAGTTAATTCATGCCAATTCAGGTTGACTTAGTTCAGTCTGAGTTGACTCAGACCGATTCTAGAAAGCTCACTAAACCACGAACAAGCCCCATACACGTTGCCAATACGTGGCAGCCTGTGACGACAGCGACAAGTCAGTTTCGGACAACCAATTACTCTGGAAGTATCACCAAATTCAAACATATGCAAAACAACTTAATTTAACCACCACAACATGGTGAAATAATTGAATAAAGGAGACGAGAAGCTTACCCATGCGATAGATGACAAGACGAATTCAGATGACGAACCCGATCGAGTTTTGGTCGAAATCTCCTGAGAGTTCAATGGTAGCAGCGGTGAGGCAATGTGATGTTCGTGGTGGCCAAAAAATGCGTTTAATCGAGGCGATGGGTTTCGATGAGTTTTTCCTACTTTGTGACAGACGGAGGTCGATCCGGTTAAACAGGGGTTGGGGATCACAGGTTGTTGCCGAGCTCGCTGGACGCTGTGGTGCACTTCACCATCGACCAGAGAAAGCTAAGCGAAGATGCGACGATGGGGTTGTTTAATTGGGGAAAATAGGTTTTGGGTTTGGGATCACACGAGCACCAGGGGTTTTCAAAAATGGGTTAACACCTAGTTATTAAAAACTAAAATAAAATTTTTATTATTTCAAATCACCAATAATAGCCTAACTGGATTGGTAGGGGCATGACCGGCCATGTAAGATGTCAGGGGATTCAATACCCCCATCCACATAATTTCCCATTTTTTATAATTTTTCATCTGACCAAAAAAAAGAGAAAATTTAGGGTTAAATGAACTTCCCATAACTTTTAAACTAGGCTGCAAGTTTCGAAAACTTGTAATTTAATCCCCAAATTAGGTAATAAATTTATAATTAATTTTATTTTTATTTTTTAAAAATAAGGTTGTGACAACTTTGTTGAGTCATCTAATTATTAAAAGTTAGAAAATGGTTATTTGGTTTATTGGTATTGCTTTGTTGAGTCCTTCGACTATTTAAAGTTACAAAATGATCACTTGACTATTCATATGTTCCAATCTCGTCTTTTTTTGTTAAAAAATTGACAGTCATGTGAGTTGGACGCTAACACGTTGATTGGATATCATAGTCGGTTGAGATTTTGAGATCATATTTTATCATATCCAACCAACAGATTAACGCGTTTAACTCATCTTATGTATTTTTTAACGAAAAAGGATAAGTTTAGAACATATGAATAGTCGATTGACCAATTCGTAGCTTTTAATAGTCGGGGGACTAAAAAAAGTAACGTCCAATAGTCAAATGACCATTTTGTAACTTTTAATAGTCGGTAGACTTAATAAAACATTACCTTATAGTCAGGGACCATTTATGTATTTTATCCTAATCTTTATTAGTGATAGTTATGTATAGGGTTGAGTTAAGTTTTTTTATTCATTCAAATTTGATTTAAAAATTAAATCTTTTTATTTGTTCTTAATTTGACTCAAATTTTAAAAAATATTATTTAACTCAAAATCCAACTCAATTTTTTGGATCAATACTTACATCCAAACATGGTTCATCCTAGCCCAATTAAACTATGTTCTGAGGTCCAAGTTCTCATCTGGAAAGCAACAACCTATGGATTACTTCTCTTTCAGGGCCTGTTACAGTATTGAAAGATATATGATGTATTATTTTTAATATTAAGATGTATTTGTAACGACCCAATTTCTCGAGTCAATGTTCGAGCATTAACTTTGGTTAATAATAAATAAATTAATTTAGGCTCTAGTTTTGTTGCGCTTAAATTGGAAAAGTTTTGGACCTTTTTGTAAGTAATTAAAGATGTTGAGAAGCTTGTGTGAAGTGGTAGGAAGTTGGATGCCCATAAGAGTGATTATCCATTTTAAAAACTAACTCTCTCATTGATATAAGAAGATTTGGCTAGCTGATAGGGGTATGGGCAAAGTGATTTGCCTGTACCTATTTTCTCTATTTTTAAATAATAACCCTTATTATTTCATATCTTACTTTTAAATATTTTTTTCATCATTCCATTAAAATTTACTTCATTCATCTTTCTCTAAAAATCACAAAAACAAAGTGAGTTAAAAGTAAAGTTTGTTTACCCCCTTCTCCTGCAAAGCTTCAAGAAGGTAAATTATTAGCATTTACTCAAGGGTTTGATGGAGAGGTGATGAAGAGTTTAGGGTTGATGAATTTGGCCATGAATGGAAAACTTTTATAAGATTTTAGAGACATTTTGTATATCTTTAAGTTCCTCCACATGCTTATTTTGAATTGTCATCAAATAGTAATTCATGTATACATGTTGTGTAGTAAAGGAAGGTGGTAAAGCAGTGGCAAAACTTGGTGATAGAATGTGGGGGGCTAACTTAAAACTTAAAAAAAATTAGGGGTTTAAATTAATATTTTTTCAAAAATTTTGAAGGGTATAACTAAAATTTTAAAAATTTGAGAGGTTTAATGAGAATTTTTAAAAATTATGTAAGGGTTTACTTAAGAATATTAAAAAAAATTAAAGCTTAATATGAATTTCTAAAATTTTTATGGGGACTAAAATTAAAATTTTAAAATATTTTAAGGGACTAAACTATATGTTCTCAATTTTTGGGGAGCCAGGGCCCCACATGCTCCTCTTATGTTCTGCCCTTATAATGAAGCTTCAAAGGTCATAGGAAAAGAGAAGGTGGTAGAGAGCTAGATTGTCACACCCCGAATTTAAAATTAGAAAATAAATAATTTGTTTAATTTAATCAAATGACCAAAATGGAAATTTCTGGGTTAATTTTTGAATATATAGAAAGTTTAGGGACTAGCCTTATAATTTACCTATAACCCATCTGATAACAAAAATAAAAAGGGGGATAAGGGGCTAGCCAAGCTTGAACCTGTGACCTAGAGTATGGCCAGTCATGCCCCTACCGATCAATCTAGGTCACTATTTGGGTTTAAAATAATAAATTTTATTTTTTTGTTTTATTTCGGGTTTTAAAACCCAGAACCAGAATCCCATTTCCACCGTGATTCAACCCCAAAAATCCCCAATTTCCCAAACCTAGTCGTCGTATCCCTCCACGATTCGCCCTGTTCCAACCGTCGTTGATGTGTCTCGTTGCTATCATTAGAACCAGAATCCTCCGGTGACTCAACCCCAACCTTCTCATGACCCGAATCGACCACCGTTTGGCTTGAATCGAGAGTAAACTGTCAGTGGCCCCTCTATTCTTATTCGTCGATTCAAATTGTCGTGTTCGTCGGCTTGCCTCACCGCCACTTAAGTCGGACTCCTCATCTCCATGCTCTCAAAACCCGACTGAGCCGTTGCCTAGCTTTTTCGAACATTTTCCAGTTAATGTTTACCGTGGTTTTAGCTGGATTTGATGTTGAATTGGAGTGTTTGGTGTGTTTGGATATATTGGAGTAATCGACTGCCACCCCCAAACCTGTCACCGTTGTCACGAGTCACCGCGTGCACGTGGGGCTCCTTCCTGGCTTGGAATCTCCTAGAACCGGTTCGAGTCAACTTTGACCGAACTGAGTCAACCTGAACAGAATTGAGTTAACCCGAACCGGTCTGACATATTGACTTTGACCTGACCCGTTGACTTTGACCCGACCTGTTGACTTTGACCTGACTCATTGACTTTGACCAGAGTTAACCGTTGACTTTGACCCAAAAAGTTAAATTTTCTGAAAAGACATATTTTATGTTTTTCGACATCCTGAGTCTAAATCCAAAGTCCGTTTTGCCAAATTCGAACCTAAAAGCCTCCAAATTGGCAATCAAACCAGAATATGCATATGCAAATTAAGTATTTATTTTAGTGCATCAAATTTTATTGAAGGATCAAGGACTTATTAATGTTATCGAATATTTAAGGTACTCATGAATCTCCTAACTGTTTTCCTGCTCGACCCAATTTCTCCCGATCCGCTCATCCGCGAGAGCTCATGAATACTCGTATAGTTCTGTAACCCTGTTAAATATTGAGTTTAGTATATTTACTCTGATTATAATATGTTCTGTAATAACCTAGGTTCTCGTTCAACAGAAGAGCGTAACGAAGCATGTGCTCGTTAGATCTACCAGACTGTTTCATTTTGTGAGGTGTGTTCCTTATGTGCCATATACTTGTTTTAAATATTTGTTTGAAAAAAATCATGTGCACATGACAATTTTATCTTCTTTGCAATGTGACTTTCTGTTTGAATTGATTTCGTATGATTTATCTAATTTAAAGTCTGATTTCTAATTTACTAAAGTTTAAGCCTGATTGTCCTATTTATGTTCTCTGGTTACTATTTTTGTTGATAAATAAATATGTTTGAACTCTGATTTCTTGCTACCTCTAATTATTGTCTGAAAACTATTTTTCTCTAGGGCACTCCGAGATCTGGTATGAAGTCTTTGTCGGTTCAGCTCGGTCAAATTGGTAATTCCTTATATAGGTTCAGACCGATTGAGCTGGTAATTCCTTATGGACCTAAGGCGACTCTTGGGTGGGCTCTTAGGCCTAATGGACCTAGTGGTAAGACCTTATGGACCCTAATGTACTCCCTTAGGGTGGCTCATATGGCACTCCCCTCAGGTGGGTACCTACAGTTCGGCTAGGGTAAGACCATATGGACCCAAAGTGCTCCCTTTGGTTCGCACCTACACCCTTCGGGCCTAGGGTAAGTCTTTATGGATGCAACTCTGGGGAACTGCGTATGGTGTTCGGTTGGAGGGCGATTCTGAATTTTTAAACTAAAAACACTACTGATGTTTTCACAATTTGGTAATGAACTGATTTTGAAACCTTTACTGACGTTTTATGAATTTACTGATGAACTGATTTTGAAATCTAAATTATATGTTTATTTTTGTACTGTTGGAACACACTAAGCTCCCTAGCTCACTCCCCAAAATTTCTCTCTTTCAGTTACTTTTTGGATAGACGACCCGTGTAACATCCTCCATATCGGGTTAGTGATTAAATTATGAGATTTAAAAATTCTGTGACCAAATTGGATAAATTGAAAAGTTAAAAGAATTGATTGAAATGTTTGGTGTAGGATCAATTAGCAAAGAAGGAGGAACTAAAGGGGTAAATAAGTCTTTTAACAAGGGAAACAATTAAATATTAGTTGATGATATTTTATACCTACGTGGAAGTTAGTGGGGAAGACCAGAGTTTCCAGATTTCTCTTATTCTCCATTCTTCTTCTCCACCGTGAAGCCAAGCTAAAGGTGAGTTTTCTTGTTGATTAAATTCTGGATGAATTTAAGGTTGCTTATTGATCATTAGATGATAACTAAGCTTAAGGAAAGCTTAGGTTATCTTAAAACCATAAGATGTGGAGTACATGAAGAATTAAAAAAAGGAAGTAGAAAAGTGAAATCTTAGATTAGAGTTCATAATTAGAATTAGAAGTGGGATTTGACTTGTCATCAAGCTAATTAAGGAATATGAAGTGTTAGAATAGGGATTAGAACATGTTAGAATTTGAGTGAGATTCTTAAATTCTATAAGGAAGACTGGATTTTAAGTTTTAGAGGTATTGAATAGATAATAATTAATTTAAGTAAGTGTATGCAAATTAGGGATATGAAAGGATGTGAATTATGTAGTGTTGAGGGGATTATGAAGGGATTTCGTGCTAAAAAATAACATTTATGGGCTATGTGCATCGATGCACATTCAATGTGTACCGATGCATCAAGGGTAAAATCCCAGAAATTGTTCAAGGTGTATCGATGCACATGAAGTGTATCGATGCACTCCTTTAAAATAAAAATATCGAATGCCATCAGTGTATCGATGCACAAGTAGTGCATCGATACACCCCCTTAAAATACAAACATCGAATGGGATTTATGCACCGATGCATAGATAGTGCATCGGTGCACCCGTCAAGGGATGCATCGATACATGGTGTAGTGCATCGATGCATACCTTTATTAAAAGATGAAAATAGCTTTTCTTTTAGCCTAAGAAATGATAGTTTAGAATATATTAATTAGTATACTGATAAGTATCAATGAATTACTATGTAGATACAGAGCCTAAACAAGTTCCAGAATAATTGCCAGTAAGATTGATCGAGGGAAAGTCAAAGAAATATAGGTGAGTGCATATGCATAACATGATTTTTGTAGTGTATCCAGTTCTAGACTTGTGATAAGTCTAGATTCAATACATTGATGCATGATTCATTTCATATCATGAAATGTAATAGAAATTCATACTATGTATATTGTGTAAATATGTTTTAAATGAATATGTATGCAAAGTGTAACCCCCCAGACCCAGTCTGTAAGATAGACTCAAACCTAAGTGGCCACATATCCCATTCAGAGGTTTTTTTTTTATATAACTTATGGAACGTTAAATATAATATAGAACATAATATTAATAATACAGATATGTCCAAAACGATAATAAAATACATGTCACCAAACATAACCGAAAAACATATAGAAATATATGTTTGTACAAAATAAAGTAGTTGATTTCTCCTGATGCCAAATCTGCTAGCTTACGGTCTGCTGTTATCTGAAAAAGGTTAAAATTTACAGAATGAGCTAAAAAGCCCAGTGTGCTCCAAACAGTGTATAAAAACATACTAACGAAATATTTCAATAAAATTTGTTTATGCACATGTTTTGAAAACATGAACACTACCCCCATCCTTTGACAATCTGTTTGTGTAGGTTCCCCAGAATCATACACCCCGCACAACCAGTAACAGTAAGGCCCTGAGCACACAGCCAAGGAGCCTGCAGTAATCTTCCTCCAACAATATTCCCCCCCAATGATAGAAATGAACATGAATGTATTCGTATAAAACAATGAATAATTCTTTAAAAACATAAGAATATTTCAAGCTTGAAAATCATAAACAGAAATACAGAAATCAAAAATCAAATCAGTAATGTATGGTAATTCAGATGTTGAGTAATCAGTATTCAGAAAACGGGATAAATACCGTAACCAGAAATCATATCAGAAATATACAGTAAATCAGAAATCAGATACACAATATCAGATATTTATATACTTTAAAACAATAATATAACACTATCAGGAAACACACCTGTAACAGTCTGGGAAATCAGATAGGGAAGCCTATTACTGGGTCTGTCGATCACGTTCTGCTGCAGCGCTAGATCCTACGAATTGGAAAAATCCATATTGGAAACCTAATATAAATAATCTAAATATTATTTAAATAATATACGGAAACATATGGGTAATTCTCGTAGTACGCGGTTCAGGCTGATCTAACGAACTGATAACACCGGACCTAATTGATCATTGCTCAGGTGAAACACGAGTACCTTCATAAAATATTTTTATTGAATAAATCCTTGACCAAATCTCCTTTAAATAATCAAAATACTAAAATATTAAGCCTTTTGGGTTTACAAGCTCGATTCGGGAATTTTGGGTCAGAATTTGGCAAAACAGACTTCGGAATCAAATTCAGGACGTCGAAAAACATAAAGTATGACCTTCGAAATTTCGAATTCTTGGTTAAAACTAAAGTCAACGGGTTTGACTGATGATTTGGAGACTTTCGGGTTTGAATTTAGCAAAACAGACCCCAAAAACGGATTCGGGATGTCAAAAACTATCAGGATAGGTATTCTTGGTCGAAAACAAAGGTCGTTTAATAGCTGGTCAAAGCTGGTCAAATGAGGTCAACAAACTGTCAAACATTTTACACAAATAGCACTTTTTTAAAATAATTACCAAAATAGCACCCTTTTCAAATTAATTCCCAAATTAGCACAATTTCGAATTAATTCCCATAATATCACCTTTTTCGAAAAAAAATTACCAAAATAGCACCCATTTCAAATTTATTCCCAGAATAACACCGGTCAACGGGTCGGGTCAACGGGTAAACTGATCGTGACCGGTAAAACCGGTAAAAACCGGTTCAAAACTGGTCAAAACCGGTTTCCAGCATTCACTCGCCTGCGGCGACGCGTGTAGTGCGTGCGATGTCCTCCAGGGCTCTAAAAATCACGGAAAAATTTCTAAAAATTATTTTGAGTGATTTCGAGATACTTACAAAGATCGGTTCAAATTCTTGAACGGCGGAGAGCTCGATTTCGACTTGGCCGAATCTTTGACTGATCCACCTCCCCACGCGCCGCCGTCAACGGAGATCGAAGATGACACTGGCGGACTCGGAACGACACAAGGAACACGATGGTGCGGGAGGTGTCGTAAACGGAGCAACGATCGGCGATGAATTTAGGATTTTCTAGGCGATTGAGCTTAAAAAAAGGTCGATGCTTTGACTTGAAATTCACGACGTTTGGCAGCGTTTCGCTTCAATTAAATTGAAGGGTTTGTTCCTCGCTCGATGATGAACACGATGGTGGTTTTAAAATGACGATCGGAATTCGGACGGCGTCGGGATCGTCGTCGGAAGTTGAGGTTGGGAGAGGGAATTTTGGGAGAATATATGAGCAATTGGTTTATGAAATCAGAAACCAATTGCCGTATATAATGCCCAACATTACCAACCTTTCTTGGGCAAATTCAGGGCTTGGTCCCTGAATTTGCTTTAGCTTTAAAACAAGTTACAAGTTTTAAAAACTTTCAATTTAGTCCCCAAATTTTCACCAATAACACAATTAAATCTTCAAATTCCAATTAAATATTATTTTGAAATTTTCAGGTTGTTACAATTCTCCCCCTCTACAAGAAATTTCGTCCTCGAAATTTACCTTATGAAAACAGATGAGGAAATTGAACCTCCATTGACTCCAAGGTCTCCCAAGTAGCTTTTGAGGGGCTACGATTACTCCACTGCACTTTGACCATTGGAATACGCCTATTCCGAAGAACTCGTTCATCCCTCTCTAAAACCTGAACATGCTCCTCCTCATATGACAAATCAGGTCTCAGCTCTACCTCATCAACCTGAATGATGTGATCTGGATCTGGACGGTATCACCTCAACATAGAAACATGAAAAACATCATGAATACGACTGAGCTGGGAAGGCAACTCAAGCTGATAAGCAACAGGTCCAACTTTCTTCAGAATACTATACGGCCCAATAAATCGCGGACTCAGTTTACCTTTACGTCCAAATCTCAATACCTTATTCCATGGAGATACCTTGAGAAAAACCTGATCTCCAACCTCAAACTCGATATCCTTACGTCGTTTATCTGCGTATGACTTCTGACTATCAAATGCCTCTCTTAAGCGATCACGGATCAGTCTGACAGTATTTTCAGTCTCTCGAACCAAGTCTGGACCCAAAGTTTTTCTATCATGCAACTCTGTCCAACATATAGGAGTACGACATCTACGTCCATACAGAGCCTCATACGGTGCCATGCGAATACTCGCCTGATAACTATTATTGTAAGCAAACTCAACTAACGGCAATAAATCTTCCCAACTACCACGGAAATCAATCACACAACCCCGTAACATATCCTCCAACACCTGAATCACTCGCTCAGACTGTCCATCAGTTTGAGGATGAAAAGCTGTACTGAAATTCAAACGAGTACCCAGAGCCTCGTGCAAAGTTTTCCAGAACTTGGAAGTGAATCTCGGATCTCGGTCAGATATGATAGACAACGGAACACCATGAAGTCTAACGATCTCAGAAATGTACAACTTAGCCAGTTTATCCAGAGAATAATTAACCCGAATAGGAATAAAGTGCGCTGACTTGGTGAGTCGATCAACAATCACCCAGATGGAATCCTTTTTGGAAGGAGTTAGAGGAAGACCAGTAACGAAGTCCATCGTAATTCGCTCCCATTTCCACTCAGGAATCTTAATTGACTGTAACAATCTAGATGGATGCTGGTGCTCTGCCTTAACCTACTGACAAGTCAAACACCTTGCCACAAAATCTGAAATAGTTTTCTTCATACCAGTCCAAAAGTAGCGCTCTTTGAGATTATTGTACATTTTATCCCCACCAGGATGCATAGCATAAGGACTACTATGGGCCTCCTGAAGAATATCCTGTTTCAACTCATCATCTTTAGGGACGCAGTAACGACCTTGAAAACACAAAATATCATCCTGGTCCACAGTATACTCCGAACTCGATCCTTGCTTAACTTGTTCAATAATGGGAAGCAATGAGTTATCAAGGAGTTGTTTAGCCTTAATCTCCTCGGCCAAAGTAGGTTTAACCTGTAACTCTGCTAACAAACTATTATCATCAAATAAGCTCAAGTTGGCAAATAAGGCTCTGAGATCTGATATCGCCTTACGGCTCAAGGCGTCTGCCACTACATTAGCCTTCCCTGGATGATATTCTATCTCAAAATCATAGTCCTTTAAAAGCTCCAACCAGCGACGCTGTCTCAAATTTAATTCTTTCTGAGTAAGCAGATACTTCAGACTCTTATGATCAGTATAGATATAACACTTTTCTCCGTAGAGGTAGTGTCTCCAGATCTTTAAAGCAAAAACCACAGCAGATAATTCCAGATCGTGAGTAGGATAGTTACACTCATGCGGCCTTAACTGACGTGACACATAAGCGACAACCTTCCTATCTTGCATCAAAACACATCCTAATCCAGAATGAGAAGCATCACTGTAGACAGAAAAATCCTTCCCAGATTCAGGCTGAATCAACACTGGGGCTTGAGTTAGAACAATCTTCAATTTCTCAAAGCTAGCTTGTTGGTCCTCAGACCAGACAAATGGAACAGCTTTCCTCAATAGTTTCGTCAGAGGAGCTGCAATAAGGGAGAACCCCTCAACGAAACGACGATAGTAACCAGCTAAGCCCAAGAAACTACGGATCTCAGAGACGTTTCTGGGTTGCTTCCAGTTCAGAATAGCCTCCACTTTGCTTGGATCCACCTGAATGCCATCAGCAGAGACGATATGTCCAAGAAAAGTCACTTCGCTGAGCCAGAACTCACACTTGCTCAACTTAGCGTATAGCTTATTCTCCCTTGGAGTCTGAAGAACAATCCTTAAATGCTCCTCATGTTCTACTTCACTTCTAGAATACACCAGTATATCATCAATGAATACAACTACAAACTGGTCCAAATAAGGTCGAAGCACCCTATGCATCAGATCCATAAAAGCAGCAGGGGCATTAGTTAACCCGAATGACATCACTAAAAACTCATAGTGCCCATATCGAGTACGGAAAGTAGTCTTCGAAATATCCGAATCTTTCACTTTGAGTTGATAATAACTAGATCTCAAGTCTATCTTTGAAAAGATAGAAGCCCCTCGAAATTGGTCAAATAGATCATCGATCCTGGGCAGAGGATATTTATTTTTAACAGTGAGCTTGTTCAGTTTTCTATAATCAATACAGAGTCTCAATGTCCCATCTTTCTTCTTGACAAAGAGAACTGGAGCTCCCCACGGTGATACACTAGGTCGAATAAATCCCCTGTCCAACAACTCCTGAAGTTGAACTTTCAGTTCCTTAAGCTCCTTTGGGGCCATACGATAAGGAGCCATTGAAACCGGGGTGGAACCAGAATAGACTTCAATCACAAACTCGACTTCTCTATCTGGAGGTAATCCAGGCAACTCCTCGGGAAAAACATCGGGAAATTCCTTGACAATTCGGATGCCTTCAATATCGGATTGTGATCTCCTAGTGTCCAAAATATAAGAAAGAAACGCCTCGGAACCCTTTCTGATCATCTTCTCCGCTACCAAGGCAGACACAACATTCGTCAGAAATCCACGTCGTTCCCCGATCATTACAATCTTTCGATTATCTGGGGTCTTCAGAACAACTCTCTTAGTCTCAAAATCAATATTTACTCGATGTTTGTCCAACCAATCTACGCCGAGAATCAAATCGAACTCTTCAAAGGGTAACTCCATCAGGTCAGCCAGAAAAATCTCCCCATTGATCTCTATAGGGCACTCTCTAAAAATGCGATCCAACACGATAGATTTGCCTAAGGGGCTTTGAACTATCACTGAACGCTCAGTATTCTCAACAGGAATATTTAGACCCTCAGAAACGGAATGTGATACATAGGAATTTGTAGAGCCACTATCAAATAATGCAAAGTATGGAACTGAATGAATAGTAATAGTACCTGCAGTCACATTAGGCCCATCACGATCTTGTCGAAGTCTAGCAGTGTAAACCAATGCAGGTTGTCTGGCCTCAGATCTGACTGGACCCCTACTCTGAGATGCTCGGCCTCTACTTGCTAATCCAGGTGCTCTCTCCTGAGTACGACCACCCGTAGGAGCTTGAACAGTACTCTGAGTACGAGCGGGAGTACGAGCTGGTGTCTAAACTGAATGAGTTATCTCCGGACAATCCTTTACAATATGGTCACTTGAACCACATCTGAAACATGTACCCAATTTCTTCTTGCATTCCCCATAATGAGGTTTCCCACAATAATTACATGACTGCAAAGATTGCGACCCAGAAGATCCACCATGTCTAGTAGGCTGAAAAGTTGAAGCACCAGATGCAACAGGTCTGACACTCGCACCGCCTCTCTGAAAGGAATCAGCCCTGCCTCTCTTGCTAGGATGTGCAGAAGAATTAACAGAACCAGAAGGCCTCCTGAATCGGGTTTGAGCTCGATCACTATCTCTCCGGTGCTCCATACCTAGTCGCTCTATTTCCTCAGCAGTCTTGGCTATCTCAACCAAAACATCAAAATTCCTCTCTCGGTGGGTAGCGACTCGACTCCTGATCTCATACCTAAGTCCATTCTCGAACCTCAAGCATCGATCTGTCTCAGTGTCCACAAGTCCAGGAGCATATCGGCTCAATCGGATGAATTCAACCTCATAATCCATAACAGACATATTACCCTGCTCTAGACTTTGAAACTCCTGGTGTCGCTCTTGCAGATATCTCTCTCCGATGTAGCGACTTCGGAAGCGCGTCTTGAAAAGATCCCATGTTAATTGGTTCCTCAGAATTTTACCAGAAATGGATTGCCACCATCTGAAGCTTTCTTTCTTCAACATAGTTAGGCCCCCCTTTAACTTTTGCTCAAGTCTGAGGTTCATCTCATCCATAATCCTCTCTGTGTCCTCCAGCCAATACTCAGCGTCTGTCGGAGGTCCACCAGTAATACCCTCGAATGGTACTACACCAGCAGCAACCAGAGAATTTGAAATCTCCACTACAATCATGTTACTAGGGGCTCTAGCAGCTCTCTGAAACATGCGGAAGATAGCTCTATTAATGGCGTCTTCATTCATCTCAGTATCCTCATCTTCAGTGACGGGAGGGTCTCTCATAGGAGTAAACTGATCATCATGAGAAAGAGTCGGATATACTTGCGGAACAGGAGGATCATGTGGTGACATCGGATCGTCTATCGTAACAGAAGGTCGAGTGAGTCGCCCTCTACCACGTCCACGTCCTGTCCTACGACCTCTAGCAGCATTCATTGTTGGATCTATAATGCTCTACAGAAGAATTTGAAACATATGTCAGATTAGCATCAGGGATCTCGAGAAAACTTTAAATCATAACATAAGGTGACATTTTTTTTTATTTCTTAAAAATTCAAAGTTTAGGACCCATATGCAGTCCGAGTGTTTAAAACCGAAAGCTCTGATACCACCAAATGTAACCCCCCAGACCCAGTCTGTAAGATAGACTCAAACCTAAGTGGCCACATATCCCATTCAGAGGTTTTTTTTATATATATAACTTATGGAACGTTAAATATAATATAGAACATAATATTAATAATACAGATATGTCCAAAACAATAATAAAATACATGTCACCAAACATAACCGAAAAACATATAGAAATATATGTTTGTACAAAATAAAGTAGTTGATTTCTCCTGATGCCAAATCTGCTAGCTTACGGTCTGCTGTTATCTGAAAAAGGTTAAAATTTACAGAATGAGCTAAAAAGCCCAGTGTGCTCCAAACAGTGTATAAAAACATACTAACGAAATATTTCAATAAAATTTGTTTATGCACATGTTTTGAAAACATGAACACTACCCCCATCCTTTGACAATCTGTTTGTGTAGGTTCCCCAGAACCATACACCCCGCACAACCAGTAATGTAAGGCCCTGAGCACACATCCAAGGAGCCTGCAGTAATCTTCCTCCAACAATATCCCCCCCCAATGATAGAAATGAACATGAATGTATTCGTATAAAACAATGAATAATTCTTTAAAAACATAAGAATATTTCAAGCTTGAAAACCATAAACATAAATACAGAAATCAAAAATCAAATCAGTAATGTATGGTAATTCAGATGTTGAGTAATCAGTATTCAGAAAACGGGATAAATACCGTAACCAGAAATCATATCAGAAATATGCAGTAAATCAGAAATCAAATACACAATATTCAGATATTTATATACTTTAAAACAATAATATAACATTATCAGGAAACACACCTGTAATAGTCTGGGAAATCAGATAGGGAAGCCTATTACTGGGTCTGTCGATCACGTTCTGCTGCAGCGCTAGATCCTACGAATTTGAAAAATCCATATTGGAAACCTAATATAAATAATCTAAATATTATTTAAATAATATACATAAACCTATGGGTAATTCTCGTAGTACGCAGTTCAGGCTAATCTAACGAACGGATAACACCGGACCTAATTGATCCTTGCTCAGGTGAAACACGAGTACCTTCATAAAATATTTTTATTGAATAAATCCTTGACCAAATCTCCTTTAAATAATCAAAATATTAAAATATTAAGCCTTTTGGGTTTACAAGCTCGATTCGGGAATTTCGGGTCAGAATTTGGCAAAACGGACTTCGGAATCAAATTCAAGACGTCGAAAAACATAAAGTATGACCTTCTGAAATTTCGAATTCTTGGTCAAAATTAAAGTCAACGGGTTTGACTGACGATTTGGAGACTTTCGGGTTTGAATTTAGCAAAACGGACCCCAAAAATAGATTCGGGACATCGAAAACTATCAGGATAGGTATTCTTGGTCGGAAACAAAGGTCGTTTAATAGCTGGTCAAAGCCGGTCAAAGTTCTTGTCAAAGGAGGTCAACAAACTGTCAAACATTTTACACAAATAGCACTTTTTAAAAAATAATTACCAAAATAGCACCTTTTTGAATTAATTCCAAAAATAGCACAATTTCGAATTAATTCTCAGAATATCACCTTTTTTTGAAAAAATTACCAAAATAGCACCCATTTCGAATTAATTCCCAGAATAACACCGGTCAACGGGTCGGATCAACGGGTCGGTTTGGGTCAACGGGTCAGGTCGGGTCAACGGGTAAATGGGTCGTGACCGGTCAAAACCGGTTTCTAGCGTTCACTCGCCTGCGGCGGCGCGTGTGGCGCGTGCGACGTCCTCCGGGGCTCTAAAAATCACGGAAAATTTCTAAAAATTATTTTGAGCGATTTCGAGATACTTACAAAGATCGGTTCAAATTTTTGAACGGCGGAGAGCTCGATTTCGACATGGCCGAATCTTTGACTGATCCACCTCCCCACGCGCCGCCGTCAACAGAGATCGAGGATGACACCGGCGGACTCGGAACGGCACAAGGAACACGATGGTGCGGGAGGTGTCGTAAACGGAGCAACGATCGACGATGAATTTAGGATTTTCTAGGCGATTGAGCTTAAAAAAACGTCGATGCTTTGACTTGAAATTCACGACGTTTGGCAGCGTTTCGCTTCAATTAAATTGAAGGGTTTGTTCCTCGCTCGATGATGAACACGATGGTGGTTTTAAAATGACGATCAGAATTCGAACGGCGTCGGGATCGTCTTCGGAAGTTGAGGTTGGGAGAGGGAATTTTGGGAGAATATATGAGCAATTGGTTTATGAAATCAGAAACCAATTGCCGTATATAATGCCCAACATTACCAACCTTTCTTGGGCAAATTCAGGGCTTGGTCCCTAAATTTGCTTTAGCTTTAAAACAAGCTATAAGTTTTAAAATCTTTCAATTTAGTCCCCAAAATTTCACCAATAACACAATTAAATCTTCAAATTCCAATTAAATATTATTTTGAAATTTTCAGGTTGTTACACAAAGTTATATGAACTATGTGCTAAAGGTAAGGAAAAGGATATGTCTATGTGATACACTATGTAGATTGAGAAAAGCACATGTTATGTATATGAGAACTATAGGTATAATTGGCATGCCAAGAGTAGAGGGTCTACGCTGTCCTTGGGGACATATATGTATTCCTTGGAACATGTGTGATGTCTTTTGAGACACGTATTTAATCTTTGGCATATGTATATAATTCTTAAGGAATTTTCTACGTGGTCCTTAGGGACATCTTATATAGAACTACGGTGCAATTCTACGAGACACTTCGGTGTAATTCTACGTGGCACTTTGGTGCATTTATATGAGCTGTGGTGACACCTTAGTGCACAACCTCACAGTACTCACATACCTTAGGTTCTCAGTATGGTATCATGGGCCAATAAACTTATTAATACGAATTCATGAATGTTAAGGTAATATGCTTATAGGTAAGGAACATGATGATATAAATGCATTGATTAAGTATATGACTTTATTTCATTTCATCTCATTATGGCATTTTCATTACAATTCCTTGTTATTATTATTATTATTATTATTTTGCCTCACTAAGTCGATGACTTAGCGTGTGAGTATTTCACACGTAGGATCCGAGAAAGTAGACGAGACAGGTTAAGCAGCTGGACAACATTACTCCTGCAACTATCAGATCAGAGGCAACTTAATCAGTAGGTCATTTTATTATGTAAATGAATGTTGGCATGTAATCAAAGGGTGTATGCTCTGAGTATTTTGATAAACTTGTATTAACATATGTATATTATTGTATTTTAATAATATAAGTTCAAATGTTTTATCGTTTTTTAGAATATTGTTTTTATAGTCAATGTGACATCCTGGACTCGTATCCGGGTCGGGTATGGGTTGAGGGTATTACATTTAATGGTATTAGAGCTATGGTTTAGTCGATTCTAGGCATAAACCAGAGTCTTTAAATTGAATACATGACAACATATAGTGAGAACTTCTGATCTGGTATAGTATGAGTATGTTGTTTCTCTAATAGAACAATGTGTTTATTTTATTAGATGTCTGGACATAATAGCTCCCGAAGTGAAGCGGGAGAAGATAGGCATGCTGAAAGCAGTAATTCACCTGCCCTGGCCAGGCAAGGTGAAGGACAGACATCTCAGGGAGTGCCTGTACAAGACTAAGACACTTTCTTCAGGACGTTGGACGCTATTCTGACGCATCTTCAACCTCCTGCCCCACCAACTCAAAGAATGAATGTAGCAAAAGAGTTGAAAGTTTGGGAGCTCCCGAATTTAAGGGAGAAGCCGAGGAAGGTCTGGTTGCGGCAGATCTCTGGTTAAATGATTTGAAAATCATGTTGGATGGTCTCCACTTCTCTGAAGTGGAGAACTTAGATAGAGCTATCTCTTTACTGAGGGGTCAGGCAAGAAAATGGTGGACGAACGTCACCATGAGGATGTCAAGTGACCAGTTGACTTCGTCTTTATTCTTAGAAGAATTTAAAAACAAGTATATTGGAGATCAGTTTATTCGAAAAATGAAGCAGGAGTTTATGAACTTGAAACAGATAAACCGCTCTGTATATGAGTATGAATTCGAGTTCAACAAGCTGAGTCAGTTTGCATCAGAGCTTGTGCCTACTGAAAAAGATGCTTGTAAATGGTTTGTAGAGGGCTTACACCCTAGATTGAAAGAGATGTTGATAGTATTAAACTTGTTCTCATTTCAGGAGGTGATCAATCGTGCAAAGGCTCTTGAAAGGGCTCAGATTGAGAGATTCGGGGACTCAAGAGTTCAGACATCAAAGAGGATAGGTGCTTCTTCCAGCTCAGCGCTACCAAAAAGAGGAAGAGACCCAGGATTTCGATCACAAGTTAGATCAGAATCAGTTGCATCATCTGCAAGGGGAGCAAGTCAGGCAAGGCCTAGACAGACACAGTCAGTGGAATCTAGTGCTGGGAGATCCAATCAGGGTCAAGCAAGACAATGTCAGCATTGTGGTAAGAACCATTTTGGGACATGTATGATGGTTTCTGGAGCTTGTTTTCAATACGGAGATGTCAGATTTTTTATCTGGGATTGTCCATTAATGGTTGGAGAGTCTGCACCATCTGAGAGAGTTGGTTCTGCCTCACAGAGAGGTCGGGAAAGAGGTAGAGGAAAGAACCAATCTGAATCCTCTGCTCAACCTGAAGTTTGGTCAACCGTATGGGTATACAATTTAAAGACAAGTGAAGACCCTGATATTATAGCATGTACTTTTCGGCTGCATGATAAATTAATATAGGTACTGATTGATCCGAGTTGTAATTATTCTTACATTACAAGTAAATTAGTAAAGGAATTGAGGATCCCCTTAGAAGCCACGATTAATGAGATTATAGTAACTAATCCTTTAGGGCATAATGCTCGGGTGAACAAAGTCTGTAAGGGGTGTCCCATAAAGATTCAGGGAATTGAATTCCCTGCTAATCTGATGGAATTACCCTTTGATGAGTTTGAAGTGATTCTGGGAATGGATTGGTTGTTTCGTTACTATAGGGATGTTAATTGTAGATCGAAAAATATAACCCTGAAGAGTCCAGGAGGAATAGAAGTAAGTGTGATCAGTGACATGTTTAATTCTTTAGCAAATGTAATATCAGTAATGTCTGCTAAGAAGCTATTGCTACAAGGATGTCAAAGTTTTCTTGCAAATGTGATAGATACAAGAGCTAAAGAGAAAGGATTAGATAAGATTCCAATAGTTCAGGAATTCCCTAATGTTTTCCCTGTTGAGTTGCCAGGATTACCTCCAGATAGAGAGGTAGAATTTCAAATTGAAGTAATGCTAGGAACTGCTCCAATTGCAATGACACCTTATCGAATGGCTCCAAAAGAATTGCAAGAGTTAAAGAATCAATTGCAAGAATTGCTAGAGAATGGATTTATTTGACCAAGTGTGTCGCCTTGGGGAGCTCCAGTGTTATTTGTCAAGAAGAAGGATGGGTCAATGCGTCTCTGCATTGATTATCGACAACTTAATAAGGTGACCATCAAGAATAAGTATCTCCTTCCGCGCATTGACAACTTGTTTGATCAGTTAAAGGGAGCTTCAGTATTTTCTAAGATTGACTTACGTTCTGGTTATCACCAATTGAAGATTCAGGAGAAAGATATTCCGAATACGGCTTTCAGAATGAGATATGGTCATTATGAATTCATCGTAATGCCATTTTGAGTAACGAATGCACCTGCTGCTTTCATGGATCTCATTAATAGGATTTTTTAACCCTATCTGGACCAGTTTGTAGTTATCTTTATTGATGACATACTGGTGTACTCGAAATCTATTGAAGAGCATAGTACACATCTGAGGATAGTTTTGCAAATTCTTAGGGATAAAAAACTTTATGCTAAATTGTCCATATGTGAATTTTGGCTAAATGAAGTAAAATTTTTGGGGCATGTGATATCTTCCGATGGAATTAGAGTGGAAAGGTAAAAGATATAATAGACTGGGAAGTTTCAAAGAATGTATAAGAAGTCCAGAGTTTTCTTGGACTTGCCGGTTATTATCGAAGATTCGTGAAGAATTTTTCAATGATAGTGCTGCCTTTAACGAAGCTGATGAGAAAAAACGTATCGTTTATTTGGACTTTTGAATGCCAATAAAGTTTTGAAGCTTTAAAGAGAATTTTGACAGAAGCTTCTGTATTAGTTCAACCTGAATCCGATAGGAATTTTGTGGTGTATAGTGACGTGTCTCATAATGGATTGGGATGTGCATTAATGCAAGAAGGGAAGGTGGTAGCGTATGCATCGAGACAGTTGAAACCACATGAAAAGAATTACCCCACCCATGATTTAGAAATGGCTCCAGTGGTGTTCGCTCTCAAGATTTGGCGTCATTATCTATATGGAGAACGATGTTACTTGTATACGGATCATAAGAGCTTGAAATACTTGATGACTCAAAAAGAGCTTAATTTGAGACAAATGAGATGGGCTGAGTTTTTGAGAGATTATAATATAATAATTGACTATCATCCCAGAAAGGCTAACGTGGTAGCAGATGCCTTGAGTAGAAAGACGTTTGCAGCTTTACGAGCTATGAATGCAAGATTATCTTTAACTGGAGACGGCGGTTTATGTGCAGAGTTAAAACTTAAACCAGCATGGTTGGACCGAATAGGAGAATTGAAAAGTCAAGATGAATGCTTAAAAGGAATAGAGCAAGTAAAGAATAAAGAGATTAAAGATTTTGAGCTGAAGTCTGATGGAAAATTGTATTATAAAGAAAGAATTGTGATACCAGACGATAAAGAGTTGAAGAAAGATTTATTGACAGAGGCTCATTGCAGTCCATTGACGATGCACCCGGGTGGAACCAAGATGTATATGGATTTAAAAGATCGGTATTGGTGGCCAGGGATGAAACAAAGCATTATTGAATTTGTATCCAAGTGCTTAACATGTTAGCAAGTCAAAGCCGAACATCAAGTTCCATCTGGATTATTGCAAACACTTTTCATTCCACAATGGAAGTAGGAAAATGTAATAATGGATTTTGTTTCGGGGTTACCCCTGACTCCAAACAAAAGAGATTCAATTTGGGTAATTGTTGATCAATTGACCAAGTCAGCATATTTCCTTCCTGTCAGAACATATTTCTCTATGGAAAAGTATTCGGAACTGTATATTAGAGAAATTATTAGATTGCATGGAGTGCATGTTTCTATAGTTTCTTATTGATACCCTCGATTCACCTCGAGATTCTAGAAATCCTTGCATGGAGCGTTGGGGACTCGCTTAAACTTTAGTACTGCTTTTCACCCCCAGACAGATGGACAATCAGAAAGAACTATTCAAATATTGGAAGATATGTTGGGAGCATGAGTCATTGAGTTTAAAGGGTTGTGGGAGAAATATTTACCACTGGCAGAGTTCACTTACAACAATAGTTATCAGTCCAGTATTAAAATGGCACCCTATAAGGCATTATATGGGAGGAAATGTCGAATGCCATTAAACTGGTATGAGCTCAAAGATCAGAATGTACTCAGTCCAGATTTGATTCAAGATATGGAAGAGAAAGTTCGATAAATTCAACATAACCTAAAAGTGGCATTTGATCGGCAAAAGTCCTATTCTGATAGTAAAAGAAAAGAGATTGAATTTCAAGTTGGAGATAAAGTGTTTCTCAAGGTGTCACCTTGGAAAAAGGTATTACGATTTGGCCGGAAAGGAAAGCTAAGTCCTAGATTCATCGGGCCATATGAAGTTGTTAAAAGAATAGGACCAGTGACATATAAGTTATCTCTGCCACCAGAAATGGAGAAAATTAATAATGTTTTCCATGTGTCCATGTTACGAAGATATAGGTCTTATCCCTCCCACATCGTTGCACCAGAACAAATAGAAGTTCAACTTGATTTGACCTATGAAAAGGAACCAATACAAATATTGGCTCACGAAGTCAAACAATTGAGAAATAAAATGGTTCCGTTGGTCAAAGTTCTTTGGAGAAATCACAAAGTAGAAGAAGTAACGTGGGAACGTAAAGAGGATATGCGATTTCAATACCCCCATCTGTTCGTGCAATAAAAATTCGAGGACGAATTTTCTTAAGGAAGGGAGATTTGTAACATCCTCCATACCGGGTTAGTGATTAAATTGTGAGATTTAAAAATTCAGTGACCAAATTGGATAAATTGAAAAGTTTAAAAAATTGATTGAAATGTTTGGTGTAGGATCAATTAGCAAAGAAAGAGGAACTAAAGGGGTAAATAAGTCTTTTAACAAGGGAAATAATTAAATATTAGTTGATGATATTTTATACCCACATGGAAGTTAGTGGGGAAGACCAGAGTTTCCAGATTTCTCTTCTTCTTCATTCTTCTTCTCCACCGTGAAGCCAAGCTAAAGGTGAGTTTTCTTGTTGATCAAATTCTGGATGAATTTAAGGTTGCTTATTGATCATTAGATGATAACTAAGATTAAGGAAAGCTTAGGTTATCTTAAAACTATAAGATGAGGAGTACATGAAGAATTAAAGAAATGAAGTAGAAAAATGAAATCTTGGATTAGAGTTCATAATAAGAATTAGAAGTGAGATTTGACTTGTCATCAAGCTAATTAAGGAATAGGAAGTGTTAGAATAGGGATTAGAACATGTTGGAATTTGAGTGAGATTCTTAAATTCTATAGGGAAGATTGGATTTTAAGTTTTAGAGGTATTGAATGAATAATAATTAATTTAAGTAAGTGTATGCAAATTAGGGATATGAAAGGAGGTGAATTATGTAGTGTTGAGGGGATTATGAAGGGATTTCATGCTAAAAATAACATTTCTGGGCTATGTGCATCAATGCACATTCAATGTGTACCGATGCATCAAGGGTAAAATCCTAGAAATTGTTCAAGGTGTATCGATGCACTCCTTTAAAATAAAAACATCGAATGCCATCAGTGTATCGATGCACAAGTAGTGCATCAATGCACCCCCTTAAAATACAAACATTGAATGGGATTTATGTACCGATGCATAGATAGTGCATCGATGCAGCCGTCAATGGATGCATCGATACATGGTGTAGTGCATCGATGCATACCTTCATTAAAAGATGAAAATAGCTTTTCTTTTAGCCTAAGAAATGATAGTTTAGAATATATTAATTAGTATACTGATAAGTATCAATGAATTACTATGTAGATACAGAGCCTAAACAAGTTCTAGAACAATTGCCCAGTAAGATCGATCGAGGGAAAGGCAAAGAAATATAGGTGAGTGCATATGCATAACATGATTCTCGTAGTGTATCCAATTCTAGACTTGTGATAAGTCTAGATTCAATACATTGATGCATGATTCATTTCATATCATGAAATATAATAGAAATTCATACTATGTGTATTGTGTAATATGTTTTAAATGAATATGTATGCAAAGTTATATGAACTATGTGATGAAGGTAAGGAAAAGGATATGTCTATGTGATATACTATGTAGATTAAGAAAAGCCCATGTTATGTAGATGAGAACTATAGGTATAATTGGCATGCTAAGAGTAGATGGTTTACGTGGTCCTTGGGGACATATATGTATTCCTTGGAACATGTGTAATGTATTTTGAGACATGTATTTGATCCTTGGCATATGTATATGATTCTTAAGGAATTTTCTACGTGGTCCTTAGGGACATCTTATATAGCACTACGGTGCAATTCTACGCGGCACTTCGGTGCAATTCTACGTGGCACTTTGGTGCATTTATACGAGCTGTGGTGACACCATAGTGCACAACCTCACAGTACTCACATACCTTAGGTTCTCAGTATGGTATCATGGGCCAATAAACTTATTAATAAGAATTCATGAATGTTAAGGTAATATGCTTATAGGTAAGGAACATGGTGATATAACTGCATTGATTAAGTATATGACTTCATTTCATTTCATCTCATTATGGGCATTTTCATTACAATTCCTTGTTATTATTATTATTATTATTTTGCCTCACTAAGTCGATGACTTAGCGTGTGAGTATTTCACACGTAGGATCCGAGAAAGTAGACGAGACAGGTTAAGCAGCTGGACAACATTACTCCTGCAACTATTAGATCGGAGGCAACTTAATCAGTATGTCATTTTGTTATGTAAATGAATGTTGGCATGTAATCAAAGGGTCAAGTTGTGTATGCTCTGAGTATTTTGATAAACTTGTATTAACATATGTATATTATTGTATTTTAATAATATAAGTTCAAATGTTTTATCGTTTTTTTAGAATATTGTTTTTTATAGTCAATGTGACATCCTGGACTCGTATCCGGGTCAGGTATGGGTTGAGGGTGTTACAACCCGTACTTGGCACTTGGAGGATAGACATATCCGTACAATGACTTTTTGTTGTAATGTTTTTATCTTCCAAGTTGTATTTAATTTGGTTGACATGTGCCTATATTTTTAAAATATTGTTTTTGTTACTGATGTTAGATTTGCTTCGATACTGATTTTGAAATATTTTATTTTTATTTTTTACGACTTTAATTTACTGAATTTAAACTTTGATTGCTATTAATTATATTTTTAAAGATGTTTAATTATAATTCAGATTTTAAATTATCGAATAATGTCTTTGGAAAATTTTACCGTAATCCGCTAGATCTGGTCGTAACGCATTGGTCGGTTCTAGGGGTTACATAGATAATGAAACTTCTTTATGTTCTTTCATCAAGATGGTACCCTCTAACTCTTCTATGCTTCTTGAAAATTCATAAGTGATGTTTGTGATGATAATGCATGCATGTTGTATGTCTTGGGGTGAAAAACATGTTAAAATGATTAAAATGAAGCTAAAAATGAATTTGTGAAGTTTGTCCAGAAGAAATATTTGCACAAGCGGTAACTTTAAAAATTCATATTAAATTTTATAAAAATAATTAAAAAGTGATCTATATATGGTTGTAATCCGGAGGCATTCTAGTTTTGTTTAAAACAAACATATATTGATTTCACATGTATATAAAAAGACATGAATTTTATGATGATAAAAGGTCAAAAATCTGAGCAACAAAATCCTTATAAAACAATTTTAGTAGTGATTTTGAAAAATCACAAAAAAAATCCATAGTTAATAGTAGGAAGTGAACCTCATATACATATAACTGTACGTAAATGTAATTTATTTAAAAACAAACGGTTCTTGATTTGAAGCTATATATTTAGAGTTATAAATTTTTAAGTAAGTAAAGGTCAGAAAAGAATGTAGCATACTGTTTTAAAAAACAGTAAGGATAGTAACTTCAAAAATTCACCATAAATTGTACGAGATAGATTATAAACTTTAATTTATATGATTGGAAATAGTAGTGAATCTAGTTTCTTATAAAAACAAACGAAATATTATAGAATTGTAGATTATTAATTACACATTTTTCTTTAAAGGTAGTACGAACTGGCATATTAAATGATCAATATTTTAATCATGATTTAAGATTTTGTAAAGCTTAAATGATTAAACTATATTCAAGCATAATATACCTTGCAAGTTTGAAATAAGCATAACACTTTGAATGCTATTGGGTTACACTTGTGATTAGTTGTTTGATGCTTTGATTGTACTCAACCTTCAAGCTCTAACTTGATAAATGGCCATGAGTGGAACGCGGGAAAACAATTCGGACACTCGAGATTTGTTTGATTAGCGATCATGAGTGGCGCAGGACTATCCAGATATTCAATTATTTGAGTACATGTGCATCTTAATAAATTTGACAAGTTTGATATGCAAATGATTTGTTTATGAAATTTTCATGACATGTGATTTATTTGTTCGTTACCCATGCCATGTTTCTATGTATACATTTGATTTGCATGATCGTATTTGAGAATTTCTTGAAGTATGGTAGATTAATTGTGTACCACTGAACTTGCAACGCTCAACGGTCAAATTATTTCTATTTTCATATTAGTAGACTTCGTTCGTATTTGAGGAGCATCATTAACAAGGGACTTCCAACACCCCGTATTCAGAGTACAACACCTTATTTGTATGTGGATACTGTATTCATAGGGTCTCGCTTATATTTTGATGTCTGTAACCCGTTTATTATTTTGGGTTATTTGACTATTTTGATATATACATATACTTATGATGGAGCTTCATATGTTTTTGTATAACTACTTTTAATACTATTTTATTATAACTATTTGATGATATTTCTCTTATATAAAATACTTTTAATGTTTTAAAAATATTAAAAAATTATTGGATTGCTCCGGTAACTCGAATGTAACATCATTGACCTTCGAGTATTATGTATTCTAGATTAGGGTGTCACATTATTATTTTAAAAACTACTGATTATAACATTTTATTTTTTTAAAAATGGCTAATAGCATTAATGCCCGTGTATTTTACAAATCTTCTAATGTGATGCCTATGTTTTTCAATTATTCAATGTTTCCAATTATTTAGTGTGTCCATATACTTTGCTTATGTGCTATATTGTATCCCTAAAACTAGTATTGTTGAATGATAACATGATATAAATGCGTAATATTCTTTTTATATTCTCTTGTGATAATTGGATAGTTAAATAAATAATTTATTTATTCACTTTGTATGACCATAGATTAAGAATCAATGTAGAATTTATGATCTAATTTAGAGAGGTAATGCAATTAACTCTATATATATGTAAAACCCTGGTTGCTCTCTTTTTCATTCTTCTTTTTTTTTTAGAATATATATTGGTTTTTACAGATTGGATTAACTTTTTTTTATTTGGTTTGACTGGCGGCGACATCGATTTTGATGCTGGTTGTCGACCGTTGAATTCTCTTATCTCTTTGTTTCTTTTTTAGTTTTTTAATAAGAATAATTCTTATTGTTTGACACATTTTTCTCCGTCTTTATGACACGTTTTTCTCTACCTTTGTGACACATTTTTCGTTTTTTTTCTCGGTCGTTTGGTCGTTTTTTTTATTTTATGTTTTCTCGTGGTTGTATTTGACGACACCACAACTGATCTAGATGACGTTTATTTGTAATCATGTTGATTTTCTCTACTATGGACCCTCAAATTGAATTTAGATACGCGGTTTTACATTCATGGATAGCTTCTCACGATGTTCAGCTTTGATTTGTAGTTCTCGGTGATCTTTTAATAGTTTAATCTCCTTTTTTGGTTCATTTACCGATGTAATCAGATTTATTTGTATCTATATTTTGTTCGAATCTTTTGGTTGAGTTTTTAACATTTTCCATGTATAATCTTTATATGATCTAAAGTGATTAGTTTTAATGTTATAAGAAAATGTCCAAATTATATATTTAGTTTACGATGATAGCTTTAAAATTTTTATTGTAATTTTGAATATTTTTATTTTTTTAGTAAGACTAACCACTTCCATTTTTTAAAAAAAATACATAATTTATTCAAAATTTTATTGGACCGACCGATGTTGACTTCAACAAGCATTTTATAAGAGATTCAGACCATGAACCGGCTCTACCAGGCCGGTCCATAACTCGACGTTTTTTCGGATTTCGGTAAGACGAAAAGACTCGATAGACGCCACATCAGTAAAATAAATAATAATATAATAATAGTATTTTCGTTGCATATAAGGAAAGAAACGTTTTCAGTGCTTTACCAGGATTCTAACACAAGGGTGGTAACAATTAAACAAAGCTGGCCACACTCTACTTGAAACCTCTTTGATTCTCTATACAAAACAATCAAACAAAAACCCTAAATTCCGTTTGCATTTTCGTTTTAGATTTCGGTAAAGTCTCTGTTCCCCCCCTTTTTTTAAGCACCATATTTGTTGGGGGTTCAACTTTCTTGTTTAGTGGAGTGTTTTCCCCCCTTGTTTCTGTAAAGTTTGATCTGATGCATTGGTTATTTGAAAACTAAACAAAAAAGCATCTACCTTGTTATAAATTTCGTGTTTTGTTAAAAAAGTTCACTTTTTTTTTTGGATTGCTTTACTGGTTTTTTATTATTATTATGAATCTTTGTTCTTTTTTTTTTGTGTGTGTGTGTGTGTGTGTTGGGGATGTTTAGATTGTTTGAACGTGTTAATATAAAATAAGGGTTTTTATTTTCTCTTTGTTTTCTTCCCTTTTGAATTTGCTTTATTGATGAATGCAATTATAGTATTACAGTTTGTATTTTGTTTGATGTTTGAGCTTGTTTGGTAAACTTGGAAATTTGTGTATCCTTGCTTTGCTCTTATATATTGTTGCAATGTTATTGCTTTTTTGTCGATTTATATAATTTTTTATGTGCTAATAACTTGTTTTTTTAATAAACTTGTGTACATGTGTTGCCATTTTTCTTTTTCTTGTAGTGTTTCAGTATTTTCTTTATGTAATATCTGTATCTATATTACAATCATGTTGTGTCCAATATTGTCAGATTTATTGTTTGACGTAGAATCCATAAGAATTGACATCATGTGTATGAAGTACATGTATTTTGGCATAAGATGTGTTGCTTTGTGTTTGCTTTAATGGTCATCGAATGTGTTATTTAATACGTTTCTTTCGATTAATAACATGTTGGTTTCTGCCATTTCTGTTTGCTGTTGTGTACATATAAGGCAATCATGAGCATCTCAAATGTGTGTCCAACTGAAGATGCTGTTCAAGCGTTTTTGGAGTTCTTGGTTGACCCTATGCTACCCAAAAAATTAATTTCGGATACTCCGGATAAGCCGGAAGCAGTTGCCAAACAGGTCCATTTCTTTACTTCATTTGAATTTACATACCGACTTTGGTTTTTCACGCTCACCTGTTATCGATCACATGCTCTTCGTGTCAGACACGTGTTCTTTTAGTAAGTCAAATTGCTTTATCTAACAGTGAAGGAGGATTACATGTTCTTTTAGTAAGTCTAATGTTGGAGTTTTAATCGTATTTATAGTGAAATGGGAGTATTTCTTTTGGACTATACACTTGTAGTGCTTTGTTTACATATAAGAATTTGCTAGTGGTGATTTGTTCAGAATGAGATAGGACCATGTAGGAATGACTAGAAGACAATATAAAAAGTTTGGTCAAGAGTTGATTGCCGTGCTAGAGGACGGTGGAAACGATTTTATGTACTCTCTTTCTCAAATAGATGCATAAATGTGTGGTCATACAATCTGCTCTTATATTTCTTCTTTTCCTTCTGCAATTATCCTTTAGGTACATGCCGTTGTGTTACTATACAACTATTACCACAGGAAAAGACATGCCGACTTAGAGTTTCTAGATTTTGAGCCGTTTTGCAAGTTGGCTTTACTTTTGAAGCCAACTTTGATGCCACATATGAAGCTCATGCTAAGGACTGATGATACTGAAGTGATCAACCTCGAGAAGCAGCTTTCATTGACAGAGAAAGCCGTCATGGATGCATGTGATATATCTAGAAGTTTATATGCATCAATCAGTGTTCCAAGTGAAAAGAGGTTGCCAGTTTCGAAAATTTCAGTTCTTTTAATTGACAAAACAAAAAAGAATTGCATCTTGCTGAGTGGTAGCATCACTCAGGGTGTAAAATCGTTGATTGAAAAGGATGTGAATGAGTCCTGTTGCGGTCCAGATGGTTCTGTTAAGGCCAAACAAATGAGCAAAAGAAAAAGAACCCCGAATAAACGTTTGCGGGATGAATCGGATGCTGATGAATGTCACTTCCAACAATTGGCTTTCTCAGCTATTAAAGAAGCAACAAAGGATGGTAAACCTCTGCCACTTTATGTTAATTGTAGAATAAATAGATAAATATTGATTTGTAGGTAGTTCAATATTATTAGTTTTTATTTCGAGTATTATTAAAAGCTTGAGTTTTAAATGCTTGCATTTATTAAAGCCTTGAATAACTAGAACTGTCGTGTGTGTCGCTTGTTAAACTGAGCAGTCAAGTTCCTTGTTGGGAATAATTTATACACCCATGTGGGACATGCTTGTATCCAACACTTACACTCGAGTCCAACTGCCATTGAGAAAATGTTTTAAGAGAAAGAATATTTGGACTTCGAATATTTTTCCAGTGTGTGTGGTACATATTAATGCTAATGTTAATGCTAAATTGGCCAGGCATCAGTCAAAGCGATCTTACCATTATTGAGAGCCATGTTGTATGTTCTTTGAGCAAAGTAAAGACAGCCGCTCGCTTTTATATTGTGCAATGTGCTCGAGAAGCAAAAGCTCGTTGGATTCCTATTAAGGATGTAATTCAAAGGTTTGGTTCTAGTCAATGACTTTCATTATTATCATTACTTGCTAAAAGATATCTGTTTTCTGGTATTCCGGTTTTTCCTCTCTGGTGGATGACGAAGAACGTTTTCTGGATATGCAAACATGCATTGATTTAGAGGTCAAGCTACCCTTTTTATTACTAGTATAAATAATGTCCAATAGAGCTGAAAGGATATGATAAATTGGTTAAAAAAATATTTTCCCCCCTTTTTGTTGTGTACTTCAACTTTTTCGTTAAAAAATTATGTTCTAAATTGCTGATGAAGATTCTTGTATTATTAGCTTGCAGGGTCCATTAGTGAAAAAGGATTCCTCCGGATGGGTGTACTCTCCTGTTGTCGAGTACTTCCACCTGCTCCCTTATGCACGGATCATTTCTCAATGGTACTCGAGGTTTGTGATACTTATTTTATGTAGGCTAAATTACATTCACCTGCATATGGGAAAAAGGTTTATTTTGTTGCTTTTGTTGGTTAACTTTTTTTTACTTGTCTCTGTACAAATTGTGTTGCAGGGATGTCTCTCTTATCAGTTTCGAGGAACCGGAGTATGTACAGGAAGTTATTAATGTACATGGATTTGAAATGATCAAAGATCTTTGTGAACCCGAAGTTCAAAATAACGGGAATGGGATTCCATTTGATGGTGGCATTGTAGAGGCTTCTAAGAACATCAGCTGTGCTGAATCAGAGAAGCAGAATGAGAAGAATGTGCATTGCATGAATGACTTCTTTGATGATAACGATGGGCCTTCTTGGACTATGGATGTGGACAATCATTCAACGGTTCACTTTGAAAAGAAGTTGACATCCGAAAATGTTGCTGAGAGAGTCCAACATGATTCTCAGCTAAAGAAGATTAATTCTCATGCAGAGTGCGAATTAAATGGAAGGACTGATATTGCTAAGGTGTGTCCTGATGATTAACTGCTTTCGATTTCTTAGTTAGTCGAAAAATGCTAATTAGATTCAGAATTGTATTCTTTAAGAAAGGAACTAGTAGATATCATAGTCCTGTAGCATTCTACTAGTTTCACTAGAAATATGTCGTTAATATTGCCAAATTCTGGGATTTTTCTGCTCCTTACTTAGTACTGATCCTAAGCTTTATGTTCTTGTGTACTCATCCTAAGTTTTTCGATGCAGTTTGATGTGGCAAACTCGGCAGTTCGCAACAACCTTAATCAGCTGAAGGATCAAATTGATACCAATGGAAAAGCCGCATCAAATGATAGGCCTGCTCAAGATGGGATATCTTTGGGAAATCATACTCCGGTTATTTGCGAGTCCAGATCCAAATTTTCAGCTAAACTACAAAAAGCCATTGCCTCAAAGGAAAACATCTTGTCGGAAACTGCTTTGAGAGTTCTACTTAGAAAGAGGGATAAAATGGTATGGTTTTTATTTTTTCTTTTAATTCAAATGATGCATGCCTCCTTCAAATATTTGACGCACAAATACGGTTGGACTATTATTAGTATGCCGCTGCCCACTTTTATTCGTCTAATATTGGTAACATCAAGTAAGATAAGCTCGTGTAAAGGCGGCCGCCTCAAAACATATACATTACCTATGATCCACCCTTTGAAGTCCCATTTTGAAGTGATCCATACTCCTTTCTGTCATATTTTTTGTTGATGAATTCCTTGATTATACATTTTCCCTTTCACATTTCCTTTTCAATCCACAGGTTCTTCAGCTTCGCAATATCGGAGATGAGATTGCTCAATGTGATCAAAAGATGCAAACAATTCTGAACGGTACTTTTAAAAACTTTAAAAGTCTTACAGCGGTGTGTGAGTTAATGTTATATTTATTATCACACGATCTAAATGATATAAATGAGAAGAGAAATGAGACTGCAATATGAAAGATCTCGGTCGAGATATTATTAGACGAGTTTATGTTAAAGCCGTTGCATTAATGCTTTTAGAGTAATTTGTGGTGTCAGAAATTGTATCAACAGAGCTGATTTGGTAACTTGTTTTCTTTCTTTAGGTGGTGAAGATGATTTGGAATTAAAGATAGAATTGATCATAGAAGGTTGTAACGATGCGTCTCGAGAAAACCAAGGGTTGGCTTCCCAAGGCCATGAAGGCCTGGGTTCGTCTCAATGCAAAAAACGAAACAGGTCCTCAGAGGAAGCTTGCAGCAAGGCAAATCCGTGTCAGGCAAGTTTAGTCAAATGTTCCCTGCTTTTAGCTCCATCTATATACTTATTTCAAACTTTCCCACTGAGTTCTCATGTTTCCAAAATACCACTTGGAAAGAATCCGATGTTGCTTAAAGAGGCGACGAGCTAGATTACGATGTTAATCAGTCTCAGAAAAAAACACGTAATGATTAATATTTTTCTCATCTAGCAGTTGTTGGATGGTATATGCAAAGACAGGAACTGGACATTGCCAACATACCAAGTATTCCCATCAGATGGTATGTTCTTTTAACTTAAACATGCAGTTTGGATTGTTATACAATTTAAATGATTTACTCGTCCTTCGTCATTTCACGACGAGATCTTGGATATGAATGATTTTTCTTGTTTCAAGTTTGAATCTTGTATCACTAACCCTAACATGTTGTTTAGACCTATTTTACTTGGACTTGGGTATTGAGAAAACAACAAAAGCATGTAAAAACTAACCTATTCTTTTGAGTCATCTTGAAGGTGGATATCAAGCTAAAGTAACCGTAAAAGGGACTGACTTTGAGTCGTCGAGCGAGGGGAACGCATGTCAGAAGCCCCATGAAGCGAGAAGCTCAGCTGCATCGAGGTTGTTGGTCAAGTTGGTTGACCATGTCTAGTGGCTGAAACAACTGTATCTTTTGTTTTCGGTTCCTCACCATGTCATCGTCGTTTTAAACGGCATAGTTTGTTAGCAACTTTTGCTAGTCTGATATAGTATACAGCTTATGCTTATTGGTTTGAATATGATATAGAAAAACTGTAACACCCCAACCCGTATCCGACCTGGATTCGAGTCCGAGGTGTCACATCAATTTTTAAAACCTTTACTTGTTCAAAATAATGAAAATTTCCCGTTAAAGAAAACTTCATATTATTTCATCATAAAAGTTTACAAACTTATCAGAGCATGTACTATTCAAATCGTTTCTATTACATGCCAACTATATCTAAAAGAATCAAATACATATCAAACATTTCCTTTTTGATCTGAAACGTTGTAAGGAAGATGCTGACATGTCTTGCTCCTCTTAGGTTCTCTTTTCGCTTCTGTAACTTACGTGTGAAACAATCACACGCTAAGTCTATGACTTAGTTAGGCATAATTAAATTTACTATAACATATCATTTCTAATTGCTATTATGCCTACTTCATGTAAACTTCATAAACTATGGAATGCATTATGTATCAAACATAACTACAGACATATGCATATCAACTCTTTATCTTTATTATAAATCTTATCATTATCATTAATTTCTTTGATCATATGACCCTTTACCCACCATGCATACACATCATATAGCACATCTATAACTATACCAATTAACAAACATATCATCATGAGATTTCTGTAAAGCACTTAACATTACCAAACATACATATCACATATAGTGTATTTGTTATTATCTCTTGATTAGCCCATGTACACTGTGAGAACTATAGATATGTGAGTCTATTGATGTTGTGCACTAATGCTGTCACCACAACTCGTATAAATGCACCGAAGTGCTATATAAAATTGTCCCTAAGAACCACGTAGAAAATTCCTTAAGAATCATATACATATGCCAAGGATCAAGTATGTGTCTCAAAAGACCTCACACATGTTCCAAAGAATACATATATGTCCCGAAGGACCGCGTAGACCCTCGACTCTTGGCATGTCAACTATACCTCTAGCTCTCATGTCACATAACATGGACATTAATATTTATGTTATCACACATTCATATATACACGTAGTCTCATAGTTCTTTCACATAGCTCATTGTCATATAAATCACATATCACAAATACGTATAGACACATGGTTCACTTACACGTAGAACATTTTCATATGATTCACATATCACAGAGCTTATCACATATAATTGTATTCTTTTTCATATAATCACATGGTCATATAATATTTCATATGATCTCATAGGTCATATCACATAGATTCTTATTGCATATTTTATATTATATTCTTATACCACTAATTCATAATATAATTTAGGTCAATGTTGATTAACTTGTTTTACTCTTTCACTTATTCATATAATTTCATTACACCACTTTCTATAATTTATTACAACATCATGTACTCCTTTTACTATAATCGATACATTAATGCCATATAATTTATATTTCTAATTCCTATGACATCCTCATATGATTTCAAGTACTTTGGTACTATACTAAATATCATATAAAAATCTAACAGTTTTAGATCATAGTTTCATTTAACATATCGACCTTCCCATATTACTTATCTAACATATTCATATACTCATATCACATAATAATTTCACCTGACTATATCTTATGTTTATTTCATTCTTACATCGCATAATATCTAAGTCTCCTTTATATAGTTTACACTACATATTCATAGAATCTTATTCGAATCTTATAGGTAATTACTACTTATCTTATCTCATTTCCCTTTTATCAGTTTACATGATTTATTACACTAACCTTTCAATAACATATGACTTATATCACTTATCTCATAATATTTAAATACTAGTTTACTCTATTTATTTAATTAAGTTTCATATAACACCTATAATCTTTCTCATAGGGATTTTATAGTTCTTCATTCGATAATTCCTATATCATAATTTCCTTTAAGTATATCACACTTCAGGTTCGTATTATGTTCATGTCCCCTGATTATATATTATTATTATTATTATTATTATTATTATTATTATTATTATTATTATTATTTCGTAGAGTCATCTAATTTATCATCTCTCGATTTATATTTGGTTCTCTTAAATCTTCTCATAATCACATATATTCATGACTTATCACTTATGTGTAGCTTACATTTCATTCTTATATATATCACAATAACCTTGGCTTAATTATTCTGTAAATAGCATATACTTACATGGCTTTTCTTTTATAAGCATATCATTACATAATTTATTTTATGCTTTCCCATTACTATATAATAATATTTTCATAAATCATGCATCACACACAAAGCATATCAACATATAGCAAATATAATCATATCAAATCATGCTCATGTTCATGACTTCATGCATTCTACTATAGGAAATGGACTCATCGCGAGTCATATTTCCATTAACACAAGATACCAAAAGTATGCACTCACATGGCCTCACTACTCAATACCGATCTCTTATCTATTCCCCCTGATCGATCTTACTTGTCAACGGTTCCAGAACTTGTTTAGGCCCTGTATCTACACAATTATACATTTTAAGGCAATTATTAGATACCTACACCTTGTAATTTGATACTAACAGCTTAAACGAACTTAATAAACCAATATTCACATTTTTCCTTTAGGGGGTATCGATACCCTACTGGGGGAATCGATACCCCTATGACATTATGAAGTTTTACGTTCAAGGTGACATTCTGGAATTTCTCGTTTGAGAGGGTATCAATACCTATTGAATGGGTATCGATACCCCTAGCCCAAAAATCATGTTTTGAGCTCGAAAATCACTTCATTTTCAGCTATATACTTCATACTTTACTTTCTTTAACATGCCTAACTTTCATATACATACTTAAACTCATTTTTACTCCATAATCACTTCTTTAAACTCAAAATTCTATCATTTACATGGCATTCAAGAATCACACTAAATTTTCAACATGTTCTAAATTTAATTCTAACACCTCATACTTCCTAATTAGCTTGATGACAAGTCAAATTTAACTTACAATTTAACTTATCAACTCTCATTCAAGATTTCCTTTAAAAACTTCTAATCTTTAATCTTTCTTGACTCCTTTATCTTATGGTTTTAAGACAAATTAAGCTTTCCTTAAGCTTAGTTATCATTTAATGATCAAAACCCAATCTTAAATTCAGCTAAATATCAACCAACAAGAGATTTTACCTTTGCTTATGGCTTCACGTGAAGAAGAAGAAGAAAGGAGAAGAAGAGAACTCTGGAGAAATCTCTCCTCTTCCACATGGTTATCTTATCTTATAATGAAAAATAAAAATCTTACTTATCAAATGATCATTTTACCCTTTAATTCATTCAATAATTACTAAACAACCTTCATTAAATATTTCCAATAAGTCATTGAACTATTCAATTATCCTACTTTAATCACCAATTTCTGAAATTTTTTTAATCTAGTCTCTAACCCGGTGTTGAAGATGTTACAAAAACTAATTAAACTATGATGCAAAACATAGGTTTTGTTAAATTATAGATGATTTTTTTAAACTATGATGCAAAACATAGTTTGTTGGCAACTTTTGCTATTCTTATATAATATAAATAGTTGTTTTTAATTGTTAGCAATTGTGATATAAAACATGAATCAAACGATCTTAGTGGTTAAAGAAATGGTTGTTATTTCTAGAGGTCTCAAGTTTGAATGTCATCTGTAGGGGTGTTTTAGCGTTTATTGTCAAATGGTTGAGTCTTTCAAGTAGGTAATACCTTGTGATCACCTAGACTAACATAAAGGTCAAATGATCACGAATAGATATGGATTAGTAGAAATTAAATTAGTACAATATTAAAATATTGAAATTACTTTTTGGAATTAGAGTTAAATTATAATAATATATAAAAGTTGAATTTTAAATTTGTTATTATGATAATTTTATCAATAAGATTCTTCTCTAAAAAATTAAATGGTGATAATTATTTATAATTTTCAATAGTTTAAGTGATCAATTTATAACCTTTTTATAATCGGAAGATTCAACTAAAAAGTATCATATAGTCGAAGAGCTATCTACAATGTTCACTCTAAATATTATATAAAGGGTAAACTACTTGAAATGTCACTAAAATATTATGTTTGTGTCGGTTTTACTATTGAAATTTAAAATGTTTTACCTTTTAACATTGAATTTTACCTTTGACTTCAATTAAATCACCATGCCATTAAATTGTTAATGATGCGATGACGTAATTGTTTTTTTAGTGGACTTTAATTTGTGTATCGATGTTGTCACTAAACTTTAAAACGTTCCACTTTTAGACATCGAACTTTAGTTTACATCTCATTAGTCCTTATAAAACAATCATCAACTCCTTCGGTCATTGTTGTAACTCAAACATCGTTCATCATCAAACATTATTTGCAACAAAATCAATGCTAGTATGTTCATATTTCACTCATCATTCTTCTCCTCAAATTGGTTTTTCATAATATCAACTAAAAAAACGAAAATTCAGCTAATGGTTCAACGTTCTAATACTCTTATCTTCTATGACAATTGTTCGATAAGACTAATTTTATGTATGTTGTTTATCTTAGTAAAATAATGCTTCAAACCATTCAAATTTTCAAACAAACACCCCAAATTCCTCAAATCTGAAAAAGCCTCAACCCCTCCTCGAAATAATATATTTTTTACATTTAAAATTTCATGAGTTTTAAATAAATTTTGAGAAAATCTAAGCAAACAAAGTAATAGAGGATAATAAGACAAGTTCATCGGTGTCTAGAGTGACTATAAAAAATATAAATTAAATTAAAAGATGAATGTTAGAATTAAAACATTTCATAATTCAGTAATAAAATTGATAATAACAATAAACAAATTAAAATATTGAAAAAAACTAAAACTCAATTAAATAATCCAATTCAATAATAAGTTCATAATTCAACCCAAACTCCAATAGCCCAATACCACTTATAAGTCCAATATTTCAAATCAAATAAAAAACAAAGCAAAAACTAGGGTTTCCCTTCTCTGCTATTGTTGTCGTCGTCGTTTCCCCGTAGCTTATTTTACTAACGTTCAACAATGGCAGCGAGTTCAACGGCAAGGTCTTTCCTTCAAGTTGCAGCCACGGAAGAGGTCGTTTCGCCTCTCCGAGTTGTCCAGATCGAAGGCCTGGTATTCATCCGTTCCCTCTATTTCGTTCTCTTCTCTCTTTTGTTTTATATATTTTTTCTTATCGATGAATTTTTGAATTTTTAGGTCATATTAAAAATAATCAAGCACTGCAAGGAATTTTCACCTGCTCTGGTTACCGGCCAGCTTCTCGGTTTAGATGTTGGCAGCGTCCTTGAGGTTACTAACTGTTTCCCTTTCCCGGTAATTTCGCTGATCTTCTTTTAAATTTCCCCCCCTTTTGAATTTTGTTGATATGTTTTTGTTTTAAATTGGAATGTTTTAATGATTGGGATAGATCCGCGAGGAGGACGAGGAGATTGAAGCTGATGGAGCTAATTATCAGCTCGAGATGATGAGATGCCTGAGGGAGGTTAATGTTGATAATAACACTGTTGGATGGTAATGTACTAATGTCTCGACCTTTTTAGCATATGGAAAGTTGTGTGTGTATATATATATTTATATATTTGTAGTTTAACTACTAGATACACTGCTATTGGAGCTGAGACTGACATTTTGTAGTAGTTGATGGATGTTGCCCTAGATACTTGAGGAATTAGGAATCGTGACGATTTTTTTATGATTTTAAGTTATTCGTAATTCATATACTGTTAATAACCAATGTTGAAACTTGAAACCAATCTTACTGTATGCATAGTATCTTAATTGGTATATTTATTCTAGTGATTTGTACTTTGGTTAATGGTTATGTACTCTGAGTTTCTGTTTCATGTGGTAATCTTTGCCTTGCATATTTTCAGGTACCAATCAACGATTTTGGGTTCATATCAGACAGTTGAGCTCATTGAGACCTTTATGAATTATCAGGTAAAGGAAGCATTTTTAACATTATTTGGTGGCAATGAATGTGTGATGAACATGAGTTATCTCACCATTCTATGTTTGTTTGTTTGAAGTGATAGGCTTGTGTGCCTTTCCATATAAATTCACTTGTCAAAGTTTAGTTCTTCAGTTATTTACCTGCTTAATTGTTAAACTGTGCAGGAGAATATAAGGAGGTGTGTGTGCATTATCTACGACCTTCAAGGTCTAATCAAGGCGTCTTGGCTCTCAAAGCTTTGAAGCTATCTGATTCCTTTATGGAACTTTATCGGACTAATAACTTTACTGGAGAGAAGTATGACTTCCCCTTGCTGTCAAAATTTTAGGAATATGAATTGTGTGCTCTCATATTGATTGTCTCTTTCACTGTTATAGGTTGAGGGAGAAAAACTTGTCATGGGTGGATATTTTTGAGGAAATTCCTGTAAGTTTCTACTTCCTTGACTGTACTATTTTGAAGAAGTAATATAATCCATCATTGCAACCACATTTTCCTTCATTATGATATCGTAGATACTCTACATACAATGAATAATCAATTATTTCAGCAGTGTTAGAATGTGATATAAAAAGAAGCCTACAAGGTTCAGTGTGGAATATTGAGGATTTTCCACAATTTTCTTGTATAATACTTGAAATATCTCTGATAAGCTAGTGTATTTTCAATGTAACCAATCATGGTTCCCTCTTTCGTGTTAATGTTTGTGGTGCTTTTGTACTGCAGATCAAAGTCTCAAATTCTGCTCTTATCAGTGCTTTTATGACAGAGCTGGAATCTGACACACCAGTCACTCAGGTGAAATATAATTTTTTTGGTAGAAGACTTTGTATCTGTGAAGTTTTCCTTCTAACTGTACTTCTCCATTTTAGTGTGATTATGACCGTCTGCAATTTTCAAGTAATCCTTACATGGAGAGGAATATGGAATTTTTGATTGAATGCATGGATGATTTGTCCATGGAACAACAGAAGGCATGTATTCCCGTTTCTCTGATATTGCACTGATATCATTGCTGCTATTTTTTGTTTAACATAAATTGCCATTCTCTCTCTCTCTGCAGTTCCAATTTTACTACAGGAACTTGTCACGTCAACAATCCCAGCAACAGGCATGGTTTCAGAAAAGAAGGTAGTGTACTTGATCCCTATGCTACTTGACTCTTTATTTTCCTTGAAAGACCATCTAGGACCTTCCAAGTACATGGATAACTTAGAAAAAATATCTTCCTAGGAAGAGGAACAGAAAAGGAGTTAACAAAATTGGTTTCCAGTTATGATGATCTAAAAATTCTGGGGCACAACAAGAAGTTTTCTAGTAGAATTGGTTGAATTCCTCATATTTCTTAAGGATTTCAAGGGTAATAATTAAGAAGTTTGAAGCTGCCTCCCTTTTACCTTTTGGATGAAGTAGATTTTGTTGTGTGAAAAGTCTTCTTATTGTGCTTTTGTTTTCTTAGTTCACTAAAGTTTATGTATTTTGTCTCTTTTGTAACTGTAGGTCCGAGAACATGGCACGAAAGGCGGCTGGGGAGGAACCATTGCCTGAGGAGGACCCCACAAATCCCATCTTCAAGCCAATCCCTGAGCCTTCACGATTGGAGAGCTTTCTCATAACAAACCAAATTGCTAATTATTGCAACCAAATCAACGGGTATGTTGTCTATTCTCGATCTTACCCTTTTTTCTGGATAGCCTGATATAACAAAATCTCCCACAGTTTTTATTTTCGACTTGTATCTCTAGTTTTTATTTTCACTTGTAATTCCTTTTAGACATGAATCACTGCCTAGTGTAACATAACCAAAAAATTGCCTCTGTTGATTTCCCTCGACAACTCCTTTTATAATGGTGTTGTTCATTTACTTACTGTGTCCTTGACGTTTAAATTATGCAATTTCATATTGATTTGCTTCTTCAATCATCTCGGTTCTTGTAATCGTGTTGGAATCATATAACTGATTACGAATGCTACCTTGTGCGTTGTATTGTCTTCTACCTCGAGGCTGTAACCTGGGGATATAGAAAGTATTACTGGGATTCAAACCCCAAATCTACCGTCTGCACGAACAAATTGAACTAAAGTCCGGGTTGTACTTTGCATTTATGTACTATTAAAAAATTCAGACCCAAGAAGAAATGCCAAGAAATATCCTATAATATAATTTCTTTGGATATGAAGTATTGTGGTCTCTGATCTTTATCTAAATGAAATGTGGTGGGAAGAGGGTTCGCAAAAGTGTAAATGTCGAGATATTGATCGCAATCTTAATTTCTTCAGTAACTTACCATTGTTTAAATCATTTTGCAGTGTGGCTGGGCAGAGCTTCAACAGAATGTATTTAATGAAGTCGTTGCATGATAACTGATCGGGAAACCTCGCAACATCGCCTCCTGCAATGTTTGCAGGTATGGAATATGCAATGTGCGGTCTGGATTAGCTAAAAGTTTTTGCAATGCATTGTTAGTTTTTTTTGTCATTAAAATTAACAGATTTACTTGTGTGATATTTTTTTTTAAAAATTTCAATGATGTATTATCTTATGTTGACATATTAGCATCATCGTTAATTTTTAAATTATATGATTAAATGAAACAAAAATGTAATGTTAATAATAATTTTGATATTTTTTTTTTGAAAAATGTAATGTTATAACTTACGGTGAGTTAACTACAACTTCCCCGTTGAAAACTAAAAATTCAGTTAACGACTACAACTTACCCATTGAAAATTAAAAATTAAAATTTTACGGTTAAATTATTAAAAATATTAAAAAGTAAATTAGTTTTTATATATATATCAATATTTAATTTCAAGTGAGTAATTTGGATCTATATTAAAAATATATTAAAAATATTATGATGGTGTCATAATCTTTTCTGGTTAGCCTTACAAATTTGAATTTTAATAAAATATAAGAAAATAAATTATGAATAAAAGATATATAAATTATATAATAATTTAAAATTTTTGAGTACTGCCTCAATCTCTTTTCATCCGTGATCAATGCAGAAAAAAATATTAAGAGATCGTTGGTTCTCAGAATATAAGATTACTTTTGGAAATAAGATTATCGAAATGTTATATTAATTAGCATATTACTAGAAATGTTGTATTACAATGTAAGATTATAGTGTTTGGTTGAAGGAATATAAGATAGAAAAATATATATTTTACTAAATTATCCTTGAAATATATTTTCTTTTTTAACAAGTTGAATTCTCAATATTAAAGTTAAAATATTTACATAAAAGTTCATAAAAAATTATTATTTCAAATTCATATATATTTTTAATAAAATTTGTACATAAATACTTTAATATATATTTTTTATTTTTTTTTGAAAATATACAAACATATTTACACCAATATAATTATGTATTTATTTTTAGATACTAATATATTGATTATTGAGATATGTATGTACTTACACTGATGTAAGTATGTGTTAATTGATACATTTTTTTTATTTTATTCATACTACATTTATGAGTTGTATAATGAAATATCATATTAAATTATTTGACAAAATTAATAGAAAACATAAAAAATATAATATATATTTATAAAAATTAGTCTTAAAAAATAAATGTAATAAAACAGAATAAAAAATAAAATTTGAATAAAATGTATATAAAATAAATAATCAAAATAAAATAATATTTTAATATATTTTAATTTTTATTTTATATGCATCATATTATTTTATAATAAATACTAAATAAATATGAAACCATTAAAAAATGGATTTATACTCATGTAGTTACATACAAGAAGTTTGGAACAAATATAATATTGCAGGGGTATTATTGATCAATGGAGAGAATTATCTAATACCTAAGAAAAGAGAGAAAAAGATATTACCAGAAAAGGATCCCAAAATTACTACTATAGGGAATATTTCATTATCCCGGGAAGAAATACTCTTAAACGTCTTATAATAATATTTTTCGTAAACCAAAGCCCCAAAAAGTTGGAATGTACGAAGTAAAAGAACAATTCCAATAACCGATGATAGAAATGTCGTCAAATTTTCACAATCTTTGTGGAACGGAAGTTTTGATAACTTGAAGTATTTGAACCACTTCCGCCATTGAAGGCCTACTTGAAGGTATCTGAGAGGTGCAAACCAATGCCAATTTCAGCACGGGAAACACTTCATCTTCCGGATAATCCCCCATACTTAGATCAACACAATCCAACACATTCCCTTGCTCTACCGAGACCCGAACGTGATTGCTCATTATCATGACGCTATCCTCCCCGTACTCGACCGGCCTTCGTCCCGTCACGAGCTCCAAGATCAACACTCCGAAACCGAATACATCACACTTCTCATTGACCCTCAAGCTTTGACATGCTAGCTCTGGTGCTACGTATCCTACTGCACTCTGGAACCTGTTGCTGATGACATGTTTTTCGAGCTTCGTTAACAGCCTTGCTAATCCGAAATCTGAGATCTTCGGATTGTAGTCCTCGTCGAGGAGGATGTTACTCGGTTTTATGTTGTAATGAATTATTGGTGGCCTGAAGGAATGGTGCAAGTGAGCCAGCCCCTTGGCTGTTCCGAGGATTATCTTGAACCTGTTGGACCAAGAAAGTGGTGGGGCTGAACCAGATCTTTCATGGAGCTTTGTTTGCAAGTTCCCGTTAGTTGCGTACTCTGTTATTAGAAGCTGAGTTTGCGGCGTCCAATAGTATCCTTCCAGTGATATCAAATTCGGGTGCCTTGCTTTTCCGAGAACTCGAACTTCTCGATCGAAATCGTCTGGATACTGGATCAAGTTCGACGTCGCAAGCTTTTTGATTGCCACAAATCTTCCTTGAGGACTCAATGAGACCATGTAAACGGTTCCGAATACTCCTCCACCGATCTTTGCAGCTTTGTTGAGGATTTCCGGATCGCCAATACCATTAGTCGATAGCTTCGAATTGAACAGAATGAGTTTGCCTGCTGGTGGACTTCCGGATCTAGTTGAACTCGAACACATGCTTTCCTGTGCAGTCTCCACGAATTCGAGTCTCCTTCGGACTGAAACATTTAAGAGGCTTATAATTATCACCCCGGCTACAATCAGAACAGCCGCTGAAATCGCAACCATTGCAGAAATACTAAGGGAGATACGATGATGGAATCTTATCGGATTTGCGGACTCGTTTCTTCGCCTCTGGCCACCCATTTGACCGTTGTAAGCATCCGGATCAAGAACTAAAGGTTTCGGCACATTCAACTTGCATGGTCCTTTCAACAATGGTGAACAAATTCCCAGATTTCCCTGCAAAGCACTTTGATCCAAGCTTGGAAATATGCCTCCTACGGGAAGCCTGCCTATAAGTTGATTATATGATACATTGACAGCAAGAAGATTTTCCAACATTCCGAACTCTTTCGGTATTTCTCCACTTAGTTCGTTGAACTCGAGTTTGAGAATCTTAAGCTCGGACAATTCCGAAATCATTTTTGGAATTGAACCGGTTAGATTGTTGTGAGACAACGTCCTACAAAAACAAGATATAGTTTCGAATAACATCAGTCCAAGACATAAAAACTTAGCATATGATAAACAGAAACGGATTGATGAAACTTACAATGAGTACAATGATGAACAGTTTCCAATCTCATCCGGAATTGGTCCACTCAATGAATTTCCATCCAATTGAAGAATAACCAAACTCCCAGATTCACATATATCCCCCGGAACATCGCCGGATAAAGTATTGTCTCGAAGATCAAGCACGGTCAGGTTCGGAAATAACCCAAGCTCTGGTGGTATCCTTGACTGAAGCTTGTTTGATGATAAGTTCAAGTACCTCATGTTGGCAAAAAGCCCCATTTCTGCAGGAATCGTTCCTTCAAGGTCATTTCTAGACAGATCCAAGTTTCGAAGAGCCTCAAAGAGACTACTCGATCCTCTCGGAATCGAACCATTGAACCGATTATTGGAAAGATTCAAAACTTCCAATCCCAGATCAAATAAACCAGCTGGTATGCTACCAATGAGCTTATTATTTGACAATCTCAAATATTTTAGAGCTTTGAGATTACCAATTGATGATGACAAGCTTCCAGTTAAACTGTTACTCGCGAAATCGAGATACTCCAAGCTGTTCAAGCTACCAATCCATGGAGGAAACTCACTTGTAAACATGTTGTTCGATAAACCGAAGAAAACCAATGAATTTAGCCTCAGGAGAGAATCCGGAAGCGGTCCATCGAACAAATTATGGCTGAAATCCAATGAATTTAGATGTAGACAAAGTCCAATATCTGCATGCATTGGTCCTGTGAAGCCATTAGACTGTAAATGAGCTTTTTCAAGTAAGGCAATGTTGAAACACCTCCAGGAACTGACCCAGAAAATGAATTATAAGAAAGATCCAAAGCTCGAAGCCGATTCATCGACCAAATCCCAGAAACAAAATCTATGTTACCGGAGAAATGGTTTTTGGAAAGATTAAGGTTGTTCAGATATGAACAACTATATAGTGTGCTTGGAAGTTGGCCTTCAAATGAATTCACAGCTAAAGACAGAAATCTCAGTGATGAACATGATTGAAACAAATCATCAGGGAGTGAACCTGAAAAAGAATTCCCAGATAGATCCAGAAATCTAATGGAATTCATGTTAACAAAAGAGCTTGGAATCGATCCTGAGAGATTATTATAACTAAGATTAAGCCTTTCTAGCTTATGAAGCACACCAAATGCTTGACCAATTGTCCCACTGAAATTGTTATGGGACACTGATAATACCTTCAAATACTCCAACTTTTGAAGCCCTTTGCCGATCTTCCCTGATAATCCCAAGCTATCAAGAGAAATCTCTGAAACTCGACCGTTGTTTGGATTGCATTTGATGAATCTCCACGAACAAGGCGAGTTATCATCTTCGTTCCACGATTGAAGATAAGAGGAAGGGTCTTTGATATCTGATTTGAACACTATCAAGCCAAAAACATCGTCATTGAGTTGAATGGAAGAAGCTTCATCGTTTCCTATGCAGAAATCCATGGAAAGAAGTAAGCAAATCAGAAAATGAAGAGAACCCTTTGTTAACATCCCCATTGTTTTCAATTTTGTTGCTTGAAATCCCCTCCTGAATTCATGCTTTCACTGCCACTGAAACAATGGAATCATGCATGACTTTTTGCTGAAGAAAATGCAAATTCTTTCTTTGTCAGTGATTAATTGCAGTACTCACGAGAGAGTGTTTTTTTTCAGTTTGCGATGAAGATTCTTTCACTTTCGTCCTTTAGTTCTTCGTTTTAAAAAGTAGTGAAAAAAAACTTGGAAATCGAGAAAAACAGTGAATCAAAGGGGAATAAATTCAAAGAATTTTAATTTAGTTCTTTCATGCAAACAATTTGGAGTTTGAACCTGGGTCTTTTATTGGTCAAATATGCTATCTGTACTGCACTTTTGACAAACTTTGTGATTTAATCCTTATACAAACTAGGTTAATAATTGAACTATAATTTTTAAATTTTGAAAAAAGAAAATTTAAAATATTTTAAGTTTAAAGACTAAATCTCAAGCATCGTTAAAATCCAAGGACTAATGACAAATTTTAACTTTTTTAATACCAAATATACTTGTAAACACCTTTGAAGTTTGAACCATTCACTTGATAAAGAGAAAATAACTTCAGTGACCGAAAATGTCTTATAAATATGATTTTAACCAAGTTTTTTTGTATTTGCGAAAATGACCAACAAATTCGTAACGCGAACTCCCATTTCGCAACTCAGTTTCCAAATTCGCAACGCGAATATGTAAATCACATTGCGATTTTCCGAATTCGCTTTGCGATTTTCCAAATTCGCAACGCGAATCTGTAAATCACAACGAGAATTTGTAATTCGCAACACATAAGTCAAATTCGCAACACAGAAGTCAAATTCACAATGCGCGTTTATTTTCGCAACGCGAATTTTATTTTTGAATTCGAAACACAATATTAATTTCGCAACACAAATGTAAACAATATAATCGCAAATCATAACCTAAAACCCTAAATCACAACTCAGTCACATATCCATCTCTCACTCTCTACGGCGACATCTGTCTCCATCGCCGACGAAATCCGTCCCTATCTCCGACGAAATCCGTCTATCTCCATCTCTCAGAGCCACCCTCACAACCATTCACTGTCAGAAATGGAAAATCAACCACCGATGGTTAGTTTTTTTAATTATTTTTATTTTGAAAATTTTGTATTATTATTAGATTTTCATATTTAAATTGATGATAAATTTACTGGTAATTTTAATAATAGATTAACCATTTCACTTAGATTGCTTAGTAAATTCATTCGGTTGCTGCCAATAATGCTAAACTGTTTAGTCTTTAACCTGTGAAGTTAGTATTTGTCTTTGTTTTGTCTTTTGGTTGAAGTAATGCAATTCATTCAAGTTTCAATTTGCAGAAGACTATTTGAAACTTAAATTCGCAACACGAAAATGAAAATCGCAAGGCGAAAATGAAAATTGCGTTGCGATTTTAGTTTCGCGTTGCGATTTTAAGTTTCAGAAACTATTCTTCTTCTGCAAATTGAAACTTGAATGAATTGCATTACTTCAACCAAAAAACAAAGACAAATACTAACTTCACAGTGTTGCGAATTTAAGTTTCAAGAATAAACTACTACTCTTTATGTTGTCCTTGAACTTGCACTAAACCTATATGTTGTCCTTTTAAATGTTTATATAAGTGCTTACTTCTGGAATGTTATCTGATGCATTTTGTGAACTATGATAGAATAATGACTTGGGTGAATACCGTGCAAGTTTGAAACATATTTGGCTTTGTTTTCACTGTTTAATATCATGTCTGTTTATAGTGTATAATTTGTAGTTTTTGGTATATCTAACTTGGTATCTTTATTGTTTTTGTAGAAATTTTTTTCGGCTTCATTGACCTTAAGGAATAAATTAAGCCTAGCCACTACAATTGCGTCGACGCTTACACCTGTACAAAGAAAATTGTTTGAGGATACTTGCTTCGGGCCATGGCTGAAAGTACAACATCCAGGTGGAGATGCTATGTTGACCCATTTGTTTCTTCAGACCATGACTAACGATCTACCCAAGAGGATACAACGTGGTGATGAAAAGATATGGTTTCATTTTCCTCCAGCGTATACTTGTTTTGGGCGGGAGGAGTTTTGCTTAATCACTGGTCTACGCTTCGGACACGATGAAGTAGGTCAGTACACTAGTCATATCGCCCGCCCATCATGGTTATCTCGGGTTTTTCCTGAGCTGGAAAAGGCGAAGCCGAGTTTACATGTCGACGACTTGAAAAGATTACTTGTTAAAGATGGTTTTACTCGGATGGATGACCTCGATGTTTTCCGAGTATGCCTTTTATTAGTTTTGCATGCCGTTTTTTTAGGTAAAGAGGCCAAACAACCTATTTATGAGGACCTAATATTATTGGTAGATGACCTAAATGCATGGAACGTGTTTCCGTGGGGTTCATATCTATGGAAAGCTACCTGGAAAAAGTTGTCATCTGCCTTTGAGGAACGAAAATGTTTGCGTGGCCATGGTTCCAAATACACTTTGGCAGGCTTTATTTGGGCCTTTAAGGTAAGAATTTCTATATAATGTTTCCAAATTATAATTAATTATTTAACAATTACTAATGTTTGTATATTATATTGTTTGTAGATTTGGATATTTGAGGCTTTTCCCAGCATGCAGACATATGCAATCAAAAATTCAAATGATATTCCTAGGGCTATTTCCTAGAGGAGGATCCGACTGTTGGATTGGGAAGAGTTACTACCATATACGATGATGAATGATGTAAGTTAACACAAATACTAACATATATAAACAAGTTATTACTAGTAGACGATTAACTTTGTTTGAGCTTTTATATTGTTAGGATGCCAACTATCCATTACAGAGGTTGACACCCACAGAGGTTGAGCTTACCACTGATTGGTGGAAAGCTAGTAAGCGTTTTTTTGATGGCACGGATGATGAGCACCCCCCACTTCGAGAGCCATCACCTGATCGAGACGATTCTACAGCTCGACACCCAGAGCCATCACCTCCACAACGAGAGCCATCACCTATTCTATCACATCATCGAGCCTCTTCTCCACCATCACCTCATGATAGGCGACCGGCAAAGATGCCACGACATTTATCTCCATGTTCTCCACCTCTACGGGATGAGTTAGGGGAGTTACGTGATGAGGTCAATACTTTGCGTGAGGAGGTCAATATTTTATGTGACGACAATGGTGCATGGCGTGATGAGGTACGGTCTTTACGTGGTGAGGTAGAGGTTTTACGCGATGACAATGGTTCTTTACGTGGTGAGGTATCTACTTTACGTGGTGAGGTATCTATTTTACGTGGTGAGGTATCTACTTTACGTGATGAGGTAGCCGCTCTACGTGAGATTGTTGTATCGTTGTAAAATGAGGTTCATACTCTACACAATGAGGTAAGTTTGTTTAATACTATACTAAAAATGCAAATAACCTTTTTTCGGCATTATTTATTTGTTTATTTGCTGATGTATGTATTAATTTATTTTTAGCAGCCCGATAAGGTAGATGTTTTACGTCGGGTTTTTCTTGCACAACGGAGTTCACGCATCAGACGTCGTGCACGTGCCATTACGTCTCCGTTCACCCCAATAGTGCCAAGACTCCGTAAGAAGAAGTCAGATTCACCTATCATCGTTCAAGAGGCCTCTCATATCGTTCAAGAGGCCTCTATAGTCCTTCAAGAGGCCCCTCCCACCTTTCAAGAGGCCCTGTCATCGTTCAAGAGGTTCCTCCCACCGTTCAAGAACCCGATTCACATGGCATAATATGTCGACATATTGATAAACCCCTCACGTTCCCGACATGATGGATGAGAGTTGGCTTTTGTATGAGTTACTGGTCAGTACCATTCCAGTATCTGAAGCGGAGAGGAGAACACTACCGGACACAATTCTGAATAATACCCTTTGGGCTAAAACCAAAGTTGATTTTTATCTACATGAGCGGAGCCAGGGGTGTTACGCTGACATATGCAAACTCGACGATGATATGCATTTGTTTCTTGATCGGTCTTGGTGGGGTGTGTTATTAGGGGTTGAAGATAATGGCTATTTCGAATGAGGGGTAAGTCTTATATTCTTATTATATTGCATTTTGATTAATTTTTTTTAAATTTATGAAATTCACTAATATATGTATTTTTTATAAAACATCATATTGATGCATGAGTGTCACGTCTTCTGATAATAAAGAAATTGAAGAAAATAAAAAATACGCGATGGACTATTATGCCGACGTCTTTTCACGTAGCTCACTTGAAGGATCAAAGAGACACTTCATGTGTTGGGTAATGGAAAAGCTAAACTTTATCCTGCGTGGTGGGAGGTCGATAAGGTTAGTATTTATTTTTGAATATTTAAAGGTGTTCATAAATAAAAATTTAATGTGCGCAATTAAATTATTATTTATGATTGCAGGTGTGTTGAAAACATTTTGATATTTCGATATAACAAATTAAGTTAAATGAATTTTAACATTTTCCAAAAAGATTTTCTAAGTATATTCGATATAATTATTCGAATATCAAAATATTACTCCAAATCTTTCAAATGTTATTTTTAATTCTTAATCAAGTGTAAAATTAAGTTTAATCTTAAAACAATTTCAAAATAATTTTACAAAGTATTTCAAACCATTTCAAAGCCAAAAATTCCAGATTGCTCAGAGGGAACCGATTCCCCCTGAATGGTTTGGCTCCAAGAATTCCAGTATGCTTGGAGGGAACTGATTCCCCCCATGGGGTACCGATTCCCCTTTGTGTAACGGTCGAAATATTTGAATTTTACACTTAGGAAACCGATTCCCCCCACGCTCCAAACTGTTTTATTAATTGATTTCACACTAAAACGGCTATATTATCTTCATTAATGATCCCCAACGTTCAGAACTGATTCAAGGTGTATTTAAGCAAGCTTAGAAGCCATTGATCAACAACAAGAAACATCAAGCAACTAGAATCAAGAGAGAATCAAAGAGAAAGCATCAAACCTCAAGTTTGAGCATTTCAAGCCTATTTTTCATTCAATATTCATCTTGCTTTCAAGAACACTTATTGTGCTCAATTGTATTCATTTTTTAGTGTTCTTTTCTTTGTTCTAGAATTGTGCAAACAATCTACCTTGTGAGGATTTCCTTGTAAGTTTGCAAATTTGTATTGTTCTCTTTGGGAGAGAGTGTTCTCAAGAATTTGGGGTATAATTCTTGAAGGTTTGTAAGGTTACTCTTTGTCCTAAAGAAAGAAAATTAGTGAATTTGTGGAAAATCCTTAGTGTGGATAGCTAAGGTAGTGGACTTAGACTTTGGTTGAGAAAGTCGAACCACTCTAAATCACTGTGCAATTTCTTTTAATTTTCTGCAAAAGCTTCCACCAAAATTTTTATTACCGATTCACCCCCCTCTTGGCCAATTCCGTCGATCGATTAACTCAACAATTGGCATCAGAGCCTAACTCATTTGAAGGTTTAATCTCTTATTCAGTCGATTCAGGAAGAGTTATATCGATAATCAAAGTCATCAATGGCCTCTACTTCAAACTTTAACTCCGGTCTCGATTCGATGCCCGTCAACAAGCCTCCTTTCTTCAATGGGGCTAATTATGCCTATTGGAAAAATAGGATGATGTACTTCATTCAAGCAAGTGACATGGGAGAATGGAATGTCGTAGAAGAAGGATACTTCAAGCCTCTCACTCATCCAAGATTATGGAGTGAAGGAGAGACAAAAATGTTCCAACTTAACTCCAAAGCCATCCATATCATATTTTGTGCTCTTGGACCGATGAATACGGAAGAGTTTCATCTTGTACAACCGCCAAAGAAATATGGGACAAACTTCAAGTCACTCATGAAGGTACCGATGACGGATAGATTCTCAACAATTGTCAATGGTCTCAAATCATATGGAGAGATCATTTCAAATGAAAATCTTGTGAGGAAGTTAGTACTTCCTCCCAAAATCGTGGCAATCAAAGAAGACAATCATCGAGTCTAAGGATCTAACATCGTTAACTCTTGAAGAGCTAATCGTTCACTCCTCACTCATGAAATGATGCTTGAAGATGAGGTGGACCTTGATAATATTGAAGAGACCCAAAGGAGAAGGAGAAGAAGAAAAACATTGGAGTTGCTCTCAAATCCACAAAAAATGAGAGTGATTCGAATGAAGATGACGATGACGAGGAAATGGCATTGTTTTCCAAACGGTTCAGAAAAATGATGAGACATTACCGAGAAAGAAAATTCAAACGAAATGAAGGCCTAAAAATGAACCAAAAGAGAAGGACCCGGTCATTTGCTATGAATGCAAAAAGCCGGGGCATGTCAAAATGATTGCCCACAACTGAAGAGAAGGGGTCAATCAAAGAATAAGCACAAGGCTGTGGCTACATGGAGCGATGAAGAAGGTTCCGATGAAGAGGAACAAGAAGTAACAAACTTGTGCTTGATGGCATTCGGGGAAGATTCTAATGTACCTCTAACTCATTGATTTTGATGATTTATCCTATGATGAGTTATTAGAGGAATATAATGGGTTGGACGGATTATGTGAAATTGTTTTTAAAATATAAAAATGATGTTTCAAAATTAAAAAATGAAAAAAACTCATATCCAAAACCAACAACGATCTTGAAGTAAAATCAAATATTTGCAAATCAAACTAGAAGAGTTTGAAAAGAAAATTTTGGATTTGCAAAATTTACTTTCAAAGGTCAATGATGATCATCAAAAGAAAATTGATGATCTTAAAACTTCTTTTGATAAAATTGGAACAAAACGTTTTGAAAATGGAGAAAATTCAAAATCCAACTTTGTTAGAAAAAGTTTTAAAAACTACAATTATAGAGGTCCCAAAGAACCTCTAATGGAAAAATCGTTAGAAGTATATGGGTTCCTAAAGAGCTCATTACTACTAAGATAAGGATATCCTACACAAATGGATACCTAAGGGGACTAGGATTTGGAAACTAATGAATATGGACCCAAAAGAATTTGGGTACCAAAAATTAGAAATTAATCTATGTTTGTAGGAAAAGGAGCATTGCTACAAGGCACGAGAAACAAATCCAAATTCATGGTACCTTGATAGTGGATGCTCAAGACACATGACCGGAGACAAAAACCAGTTCATTGAGCTTAACGCCAAAAATGGAGGAGAAGTGACTTTTGGTGATGATTCAAAATGTCACATTGAAGGTATTGGTACTATTGGTAATACCTCTTCCATACACATTAAGAATGTTTTATATGTGAATGGATTAAAGCATAATATATTAAGTATTAGTCAATTTGTGATAAGGGATTCAATGTTATGTTTGATATTAATGGTTGTAAAGTCATTGACATTGCATCTAATGGATTATGCTTGTTGGTCATAGAATAGGAAACATATACATGGTGCATTTAGATTCTATTGATATGACTAATTTGTGCCTAGTTTCTAAGGATGAACATGATAGTTGGTTATGGCATAGGAGACTAGGACATGCTAGTATGAGTGTTTTGCAACGGCTAATTCAAGGTGATTTAGTTCGAGGGTTGCCTAAGCTTAAATTTGATAATGATAAAATCTGTGATGCTTGTGCTAAAGGAAAACAAAAGCGAGTTTCTTTTAAATCTATTAATGACGTATCAACTAGAGTATTACAATTGATCCATATAGATCTTTTGGGCCAACTAGGACTACTAGCTTGGGTGGAAAACAATATGCATGTTGGTAGATGACTATTCTAGATATACTTGGGTCTATTCTTAAGTACTAAAGATGATACATTAGAAAAATTCATCACATTTTCAAAAGTAATCCAAACGATAAAGGTACTCTATAAACTTGTGTTGGAGGATCATCGCATGAATTTGAAAATCTTGGATTTACTGAGTTTTGTAATTCTAATGGTATTAGTCACAATTTTTCAGCACTAGAACCCCTCAACAAAGGAGTTGTTGAGGAAAAATCAAACTTTAGAAGAAATGGCTAGAACCATGCTTGTGAAAATAATGCCAAAATATTTTTGGGCAGAAGCCACAATACCGCTTGTTATAT